>NW_026909305.1:0-323188 GCF_033115175.1 Lepus europaeus
AGTTCCCCGAAGGGCTGACACCGGCTGCGCCTCAGCAGCCAGACAACCTCCCTCCCTCTGGTCGGGCACTGCAAGCCACACAGCCACTTGTGTCCCCTGTGTCCCTGGAGGCCGCAGCGCGTTTTGGGTTTTGGCGCGGACGGGCCCCTCTCGGCTTCCGTAGTCCATTTGCCCCGGAGCCTGCCAGACCCCTTGCCCCAGGGGCGGGCCCTGCTGAGTCCCCGAGCGCCTCCTGAGTTCCTGCCACCACCCTTGGGCCGGGATGTGGTGCCACCTTGTGCGTAGAAGCCCTGCACACAGGCAAGAAGCCCCTAGGCCCGCGGGCGCGCCCGACCCTGGAGCCCCCTGGCTGGCTGCAGCCACAGGGAACGGGGGTTCTGAGTTGGCAGCCCCCATTCCCGAAGCATCCACGGGCAGTTCCCCGAAGGGCTGACACCGGCTGCGCCTCAGCAGCCAGACAACCTCCCTCCCTCTGGTCGGGCACTGCAAGCCACACAGCCACTTGTGTCCCCTGTGTCCCTCCCTGGAGCCCGCAGCGCGTTTTGGGTTTTGGCGCGGACGGGCCCCTCTCGGCTTCCGTAGTCCATTTGCCCTGGAGCCTGCCAGACCCCTTGCCCCAGGGGCGGGCCCTGCTGAGTCCCCGAGCACCTCCTGAGTTCCTGCCACCACCCTTGGGCCGGGATGTGGTGCCACCTTGTGCGTAGAAGCCCTGCACACAGGCAAGAAGCCCCTAGGCCCGCGGGCGCGCCCGACCCTGGAGCCCCCTGGCTGGCTGCAGCCACAGGGAACGGGGGTTCTGAGTTGGCAGCCCCCATTCCCGAAGCATCCACGGGCAGTTCCCCGAAGGGCTGACACCGGCTGCGCCTCAGCAGCCAGACAACCTCCCTCCCTCTGGTCGGGCACTGCAAGCCACACAGCCACTTGTGTCCCCTGTGTCCCTGGAGGCCGCAGCGCGTTTTGGGTTTTGGCGCGGACGGGCCCCTCTCGGCTTCCGTAGTCCATTTGCCCTGGAGCCTGCCAGACCCCTGGCCCCTGAGGCGGGCCCTGCTGAGTCCCCGAGCGCCTCCTGAGTTCCTGCCACCACCCTTGGGCCGGGATGAGGTGCCACCTTGTGCGTAGAAGCCCTGCACACAGGCAAGAAGCCCCCCAGGCCCGCGGGCGCGCCCGACCCTGGAGCCCCCTGGCTGGCTGCAGCCACAGGGAACGGGGGTTCTGAGTTGGCAGCCCCCATTCCCGAAGCATCCACGGGCAGTTCCCCGAAGGGCTGACACCGGCTGCGCCTCAGCAGCCAGACAACCTCCCTCCCTCTGGTCGGGCACTGCAAGCCACACAGCCACTTGTGTCCCCTGTGTCCCTGGAGGCCGCAGCGCGTTTTGGGTTTTGGCGCGGACGGGCCCCTCTCGGCTTCCGTAGTCCATTTGCCCCGGAGCCTGCCAGACCCCTTGCCCCAGGGGCAGGCCCTGCTGAGTCCCTGAGTGCCTCCTGAGTTCCTGCCACCACCCTTGGGCCGGGATGTGGTGCCACCTTGTGCGTAGAAGCCCTGCACACAGGCAAGAAGCCCCCCAGGCCCGCGGGCGCGCCCGACCCTGGAGCCCCCTGGCTGGCTGCAGCCACAGGGAACGGGGGTTCTGAGTTGGCAGCCCCCATTCCCGAAGCATCCACGGGCAGTTCCCCGAAGGGCTGACACCGGCTGCGCCTCAGCAGCCAGACAACCTCCCTCCCTCTGGTCGGGCACTGCAAGCCACACAGCCACTTGTGTCCCCTGTGTCCCTGGAGGCCGCAGCGCGTTTTGGGTTTTGGCGCGGACGGGCCCCTCTCGGCTTCCGTAGTCCATTTGCCCCGGAGCCTGCCAGACCCCTTGCCCCAGGGGCGGGCCCTGCTGAGTCCCCGAGCGCCTCCTGAGTTCCTGCCACCACCCTTGGGCCGGGATGTGGTGCCACCTTGTGCGTAGAAGCCCTGCACACAGGCAAGAAGCCCCCCAGGCCCGCGGGCGCGCCCGACCCTGGAGCCCCCTGGCTGGCTGCAGCCACAGGGAACGGGGGTTCTGAGTTGGCAGCCCCCATTCCCGAAGCATCCACGGGCAGTTCCCCGAAGGGCTGACACCGGCTGCGCCTCAGCAGCCAGACAACCTCCCTCCCTCTGGTCGGGCACTGCAAGCCACACAGCCACTTGTGTCCCCTGTGTCCCTGGAGGCCGCAGCGCGTTTTGGGTTTTGGCGCGGACGGGCCCCTCTCGGCTTCCGTAGTCCATTTGCCCCGGAGCCTGCCAGACCCCTTGCCCCAGGGGCAGGCCCTGCTGAGTCCCTGAGCGCCTCCTGAGTTCCTGCCACCACCCTTGGGCCGGGATGTGGTGCCACCTTGTGCGTAGAAGCCCTGCACACAGGCAAGAAGCCCCCCAGGCCCGCGGGCGCGCCCGACCCTGGAGCCCCCTGGCTGGCTGCAGCCACAGGGAACGGGGGTTCTGAGTTGGCAGTCCCCATTCCCGAAGCATCCACGGGCAGTTCCCCGAAGGGCTGACACCGGCTGCGCCTCAGCAGCCAGACAACCTCCCTCCCTCTGGTCGGGCACTGCAAGCCACACAGCCACTTGTGTCCCCTGTGTCCCTGGAGGCCGCAGCGCGTTTTGGGTTTTGGCGCGGACGGGCCCCTCTCGGCTTCCGTAGTACATTTGCCCCGGAGCCTGCCAGACCCCTTGCCCCAGGGGCGGGCCCTGCTGAGTCCCCGAGCGCCTCCTGAGTTCCTGCCACCACCCTTGGGCCGGGATGTGGTGCCACCTTGTGCGTAGAAGCCCTGCACACAGGCAAGAAGCCCCCCAGGCCCGCGGGCGCGCCCGACCCTGGAGCCCCCTGGCTGGCTGCAGCCACAGGGAACGGGGGTTCTGAGTTGGCAGCCCCCATTCCCGAAGCATCCACGGGCAGTTCCCCGAAGGGCTGACACCGGCTGCGCCTCAGCAGCCAGACAACCTCCCTCCCTCTGGTCGGGCACTGCAAGCCACACAGCCACTTGTGTCCCCTGTGTCCCTGGAGGCCGCAGCGCGTTTTGGGTTTTGGCGCGGACGGGCCCCTCTCGGCTTCCGTAGTCCATTTGCCCCGGAGCCTGCCAGACCCCTTGCCCCAGGGGCAGGCCCTGCTGAGTCCCTGAGCGCCTCCTGAGTTCCTGCCACCACCCTTGGGCCGGGATGTGGTGCCACCTTGTGCGTAGAAGCCCTGCACACAGGCAAGAAGCCCCCCAGGCCCGCGGGCGCGCCCGACCCTGGAGCCCCCTGGCTGGCTGCAGCCACAGGGAACGGGGGTTCTGAGTTGGCAGTCCCCATTCCCGAAGCATCCACGGGCAGTTCCCCGAAGGGCTGACACCGGCTGCGCCTCAGCAGCCAGACAACCTCCCTCCCTCTGGTCGGGCACTGCAAGCCACACAGCCACTTGTGTCCCCTGTGTCCCTGGAGGCCGCAGCGCGTTTTGGGTTTTGGCGCGGACGGGCCCCTCTCGGCTTCCGTAGTCCATTTGCCCCGGAGCCTGCCAGACCCCTTGCCCCAGGGGCGGGCCCTGCTGAGTCCCCGAGCGCCTCCTGAGTTCCTGCCACCACCCTTGGGCCGGGATGTGGTGCCACCTTGTGCGTAGAAGCCCTGCACACAGGCAAGAAGCCCCTAGGCCCGCGGGCGCGCCCGACCCTGGAGCCCCCTGGCTGGCTGCAGCCACAGGGAACGGGGGTTCTGAGTTGGCAGCCCCCATTCCCGAAGCATCCACGGGCAGTTCCCCGAAGGGCTGACACCGGCTGCGCCTCAGCAGCCAGACAACCTCCCTCCCTCTGGTCGGGCACTGCAAGCCACACAGCCACTTGTGTCCCCTGTGTCCCTCCCTGGAGCCCGCAGCGCGTTTTGGGTTTTGGCGCGGACGGGCCCCTCTCGGCTTCCGTAGTCCATTTGCCCTGGAGCCTGCCAGACCCCTTGCCCCAGGGGCGGGCCCTGCTGAGTCCCCGAGCACCTCCTGAGTTCCTGCCACCACCCTTGGGCCGGGATGTGGTGCCACCTTGTGCGTAGAAGCCCTGCACACAGGCAAGAAGCCCCTAGGCCCGCGGGCGCGCCCGACCCTGGAGCCCCCTGGCTGGCTGCAGCCACAGGGAACGGGGGTTCTGAGTTGGCAGCCCCCATTCCCGAAGCATCCACGGGCAGTTCCCCGAAGGGCTGACACCGGC
This sequence comes from Lepus europaeus, assembly GCF_033115175.1. Taxonomy (NCBI): domain Eukaryota; kingdom Metazoa; phylum Chordata; class Mammalia; order Lagomorpha; family Leporidae; genus Lepus; species Lepus europaeus. The sequence goes on from NW_026909305.1 coordinate 4,190, forward strand.
TGCGCCTCAGCAGCCAGACAACCTCCCTCCCTCTGGTCGGGCACTGCAAGCCACACAGCCACTTGTGTCCCCTGTGTCCCTGGAGGCCGCAGCGCGTTTTGGGTTTTGGCGCGGACGGGCCCCTCTCGGCTTCCGTAGTCCATTTGCCCTGGAGCCTGCCAGACCCCTGGCCCCTGAGGCGGGCCCTGCTGAGTCCCCGAGCGCCTCCTGAGTTCCTGCCACCACCCTTGGGCCGGGATGAGGTGCCACCTTGTGCGTAGAAGCCCTGCACACAGGCAAGAAGCCCCCCAGGCCCGCGGGCGCGCCCGACCCTGGAGCCCCCTGGCTGGCTGCAGCCACAGGGAACGGGGGTTCTGAGTTGGCAGCCCCCATTCCCGAAGCATCCACGGGCAGTTCCCCGAAGGGCTGACACCGGCTGCGCCTCAGCAGCCAGACAACCTCCCTCCCTCTGGTCGGGCACTGCAAGCCACACAGCCACTTGTGTCCCCTGTGTCCCTGGAGGCCGCAGCGCGTTTTGGGTTTTGGCGCGGACGGGCCCCTCTCGGCTTCCGTAGTCCATTTGCCCCGGAGCCTGCCAGACCCCTTGCCCCAGGGGCAGGCCCTGCTGAGTCCCTGAGTGCCTCCTGAGTTCCTGCCACCACCCTTGGGCCGGGATGTGGTGCCACCTTGTGCGTAGAAGCCCTGCACACAGGCAAGAAGCCCCCCAGGCCCGCGGGCGCGCCCGACCCTGGAGCCCCCTGGCTGGCTGCAGCCACAGGGAACGGGGGTTCTGAGTTGGCAGCCCCCATTCCCGAAGCATCCACGGGCAGTTCCCCGAAGGGCTGACACCGGCTGCGCCTCAGCAGCCAGACAACCTCCCTCCCTCTGGTCGGGCACTGCAAGCCACACAGCCACTTGTGTCCCCTGTGTCCCTGGAGGCCGCAGCGCGTTTTGGGTTTTGGCGCGGACGGGCCCCTCTCGGCTTCCGTAGTCCATTTGCCCCGGAGCCTGCCAGACCCCTTGCCCCAGGGGCGGGCCCTGCTGAGTCCCCGAGCGCCTCCTGAGTTCCTGCCACCACCCTTGGGCCGGGATGTGGTGCCACCTTGTGCGTAGAAGCCCTGCACACAGGCAAGAAGCCCCCCAGGCCCGCGGGCGCGCCCGACCCTGGAGCCCCCTGGCTGGCTGCAGCCACAGGGAACGGGGGTTCTGAGTTGGCAGCCCCCATTCCCGAAGCATCCACGGGCAGTTCCCCGAAGGGCTGACACCGGCTGCGCCTCAGCAGCCAGACAACCTCCCTCCCTCTGGTCGGGCACTGCAAGCCACACAGCCACTTGTGTCCCCTGTGTCCCTGGAGGCCGCAGCGCGTTTTGGGTTTTGGCGCGGACGGGCCCCTCTCGGCTTCCGTAGTCCATTTGCCCCGGAGCCTGCCAGACCCCTTGCCCCAGGGGCAGGCCCTGCTGAGTCCCTGAGCGCCTCCTGAGTTCCTGCCACCACCCTTGGGCCGGGATGTGGTGCCACCTTGTGCGTAGAAGCCCTGCACACAGGCAAGAAGCCCCCCAGGCCCGCGGGCGCGCCCGACCCTGGAGCCCCCTGGCTGGCTGCAGCCACAGGGAACGGGGGTTCTGAGTTGGCAGTCCCCATTCCCGAAGCATCCACGGGCAGTTCCCCGAAGGGCTGACACCGGCTGCGCCTCAGCAGCCAGACAACCTCCCTCCCTCTGGTCGGGCACTGCAAGCCACACAGCCACTTGTGTCCCCTGTGTCCCTGGAGGCCGCAGCGCGTTTTGGGTTTTGGCGCGGACGGGCCCCTCTCGGCTTCCGTAGTCCATTTGCCCCGGAGCCTGCCAGACCCCTTGCCCCAGGGGCGGGCCCTGCTGAGTCCCCGAGCGCCTCCTGAGTTCCTGCCACCACCCTTGGGCCGGGATGTGGTGCCACCTTGTGCGTAGAAGCCCTGCACACAGGCAAGAAGCCCCTAGGCCCGCGGGCGCGCCCGACCCTGGAGCCCCCTGGCTGGCTGCAGCCACAGGGAACGGGGGTTCTGAGTTGGCAGCCCCCATTCCCGAAGCATCCACGGGCAGTTCCCCGAAGGGCTGACACCGGCTGCGCCTCAGCAGCCAGACAACCTCCCTCCCTCTGGTCGGGCACTGCAAGCCACACAGCCACTTGTGTCCCCTGTGTCCCTCCCTGGAGCCCGCAGCGCGTTTTGGGTTTTGGCGCGGACGGGCCCCTCTCGGCTTCCGTAGTCCATTTGCCCTCGAGCCTGCCAGACCCCTTGCCCCAGGGGCGGGCCCTGCTGAGTCCCCGAGCACCTCCTGAGTTCCTGCCACCACCCTTGGGCCGGGATGTGGTGCCACCTTGTGCGTAGAAGCCCTGCACACAGGCAAGAAGCCCCTAGGCCCGCGGGCGCGCCCGACCCTGGAGCCCCCTGGCTGGCTGCAGCCACAGGGAACGGGGGTTCTGAGTTGGCAGCCCCCATTCCCGAAGCATCCACGGGCAGTTCCCCGAAGGGCTGACACCGGCTGCGCCTCAGCAGCCAGACAACCTCCCTCCCTCTGGTCGGGCACTGCAAGCCACACAGCCACTTGTGTCCCCTGTGTCCCTGGAGGCCGCAGCGCGTTTTGGGTTTTGGCGCGGACGGGCCCCTCTCGGCTTCCGTAGTCCATTTGCCCTGGAGCCTGCCAGACCCCTGGCCCCTGAGGCGGGCCCTGCTGAGTCCCCGAGCGCCTCCTGAGTTCCTGCCACCACCCTTGGGCCGGGATGAGGTGCCACCTTGTGCGTAGAAGCCCTGCACACAGGCAAGAAGCCCCCCAGGCCCGCGGGCGCGCCCGACCCTGGAGCCCCCTGGCTGGCTGCAGCCACAGGGAACGGGGGTTCTGAGTTGGCAGCCCCCATTCCCGAAGCATCCACGGGCAGTTCCCCGAAGGGCTGACACCGGCTGCACCTCAGCAGCCAGACAACCTCCCTCCCTCTGGTCGGGCACTGCAAGCCACACAGCCACTTGTGTCCCCTGTGTCCCTGGAGGTCGCAGCGCGTTTTGGGTTTTGGCGCGGACGGGCCCCTCTCGGCTTCCGTAGTCCATTTGCCCCGGAGCCTGCCAGACCCCTTGCCCCAGGGGCAGGCCCTGCTGAGTCCCTGAGTGCCTCCTGAGTTCCTGCCACCACCCTTGGGCCGGGATGTGGTGCCACCTTGTGCGTAGAAGCCCTGCACACAGGCAAGAAGCCCCCCAGGCCCGCGGGCGCGCCCGACCCTGGAGCCCCCTGGCTGGCTGCAGCCACAGGGAACGGGGGTTCTGAGTTGGCAGTCCCCATTCCCGAAGCATCCACGGGCAGTTCCCCGAAGGGCTGACACCGGCTGCGCCTCAGCAGCCAGACAAACCTCCCTCCCTCTGGTCGGGCACTGCAAGCCACACAGCCACTTGTGTCCCCTGTGTCCCTGGAGGCCGCAGCGCGTTTTGGGTTTTGGCGCGGACGGGCCCTCTCGGCTTCCGTAGTCCATTTGCCCCGGAGCCTGCCAGACCCCTTGCCCCAGGGGCGGGCCCTGCTGAGTCCCTGAGTGCCTCCTGAGTTCCTGCCACCACCCTTGGGCCGGGATGTGGTGCCACCTTGTGCGTAGAAGCCCTGCACACAGGCAAGAAGCCCCCCAGGCCCGCGGCGCGCCCGACCCTGGAGCCCCCTGGCTGGCTGCAGCCACAGGGAACGGGGGTTCTGAGTTGGCAGCCCCCATTCCCGAAGCATCCACGGGCAGTTCCCCGAAGGGCTGACACCGGCTGCGCCTCAGCAGCCAGACAACCTCCCTCCCTCTGGTCGGGCACTGCAAGCCACACAGCCACTTGTGTCCCCTGTGTCCCTGGAGGCCGCAGCGCGTTTTGGGTTTTGGCGCGGACGGGCCCCTCTCGGCTTCCGTAGTCCATTTGCCCCGGAGCCTGCCAGACCCCTTGCCCAGGGGCGGGCCCTGCTGAGTCCCCGAGCGCCTCCTGAGTTCCTGCCACCACCCTTGGGCCGGGATGTGGTGCCACCTTGTGCGTAGAAGCCCTGCACACAGGCAAGAAGCCCCTAGGCCCGCGGGCGCGCCCGACCCTGGAGCCCCCTGGCTGGCTGCAGCCACAGGGAACGGGGGTTCTGAGTTGGCAGCCCCCATTCCCGAAGCATCCACGGGCAGTTCCCCGAAGGGCTGACACCGGCTGCGCCTCAGCAGCCAGACAACCTCCCTCCCTCTGGTCGGGCACTGCAAGCCACACAGCCACTTGTGTCCCCTGTGTCCCTGGAGGCCGCAGCGCGTTTTGGGTTTTGGCGCGGACGGGCCCCTCTCGGCTTCCGTAGTCCATTTGCCCCGGAGCCTGCCAGACCCCTTGCCCCAGGGGCAGGCCCTGCTGAGTCCCTGAGTGCCTCCTGAGTTCCTGCCACCACCCTTGGGCCAGGATGTGGTGCCACCTTGTGCGTAGAAGCCCTGCACACAGGCAAGAAGCCCCCCAGGCCCGCGGGCGCGCCCGACCCTGGAGCCCCCTGGCTGGCTGCAGCCACAGGGAACGGGGGTTCTGAGTTGGCAGCCCCCATTCCCGAAGCATCCACGGGCAGTTCCCCGAAGGGCTGACACCGGCTGCGCCTCAGCAGCCAGACAACCTCCCTCCCTCTGGTCGGGCACTGCAAGCCACACAGCCACTTGTGTCCCCTGTGTCCCTGGAGGCCGCAGCGCGTTTTGGGTTTTGGCGCGGACGGGCCCCTCTCGGTTTCCGTAGTCCATTTGCCCCGGAGCCTGCCAGACCCCTTGCCCCAGGGGCGGGCCCTGCTGAGTCCCTGAGTGCCTCCTGAGTTCCTGCCACCACCCTTGGGCCGGGATGTGGTGCCACCTTGTGCGTAGAAGCCTTGCACACAGGCAAGAAGCCCCCCAGGCCCGCGGGCGCGCCCGACCCTGGAGCCCCCTGGCTGGCTGCAGCCACAGGGAACGGGGGTTCTGAGTTGGCAGCCCCCATTCCCGAAGCATCCACGGGCAGTTCCCCGAAGGGCTGACACCGGCTGCGCCTCAGCAGCCAGACAACCTCCCTCCCTCTGGTCGGGCACTGCAAGCCACACAGCCACTTGTGTCCCCTGTGTCCCTGGAGGCCGCAGCGCGTTTTGGGTTTTGGCGCGGACGGGCCCCTCTCGGCTTCCGTAGTCCATTTGCCCCGGAGCCTGCCAGACCCCTTGCCCCAGGGGCGGGCCCTGCTGAGTCCCCGAGCGCCTCATGAGTTCCTGCCACCACCCTTGGGCCGGGATGTGGTGCCACCTTGTGCGTAGAAGCCCTGCACACAGGCAAGAAGCCCCTAGGCCCGCGGGCGCGCCCGACCCTGGAGCCCCCTGGCTGGCTGCAGCCACAGGGAACGGGGGTTCTGAGTTGGCAGCCCCCATTCCCGAAGCATCCACGGGCAGTTCCCCGAAGGGCTGACACCGGCTGTGCCTCAGCAGCCAGACAACCTCCCTCCCTCTGGTCGGGCACTGCAAGCCACACAGCCACTTGTGTCCCCTGTGTCCCTGGAGGCCGCAGCGCGTTTTGGGTTTTGGCGCGGACGGGCCCCTCTCGGCTTCCGTAGTCCATTTGCCCGGGAGCCTGCCAGACCCCTGGCCCCTGAGGCGGGCCCTGCTGAGTCCCCGAGCGCCTCCTGAGTTCCTGCCACCACCCTTGGGCCGGGATGAGGTGCCACCTTGTGCGTAGAAGCCCTGCACACAGGCAAGAAGCCCCCCAGGCCCGCGGGCGCGCCCGACCCTGGAGCCCCCTGGCTGGCTGCAGCCACAGGGAACGGGGGTTCTGAGTTGGCAGCCCCCATTCCCGAAGCATCCACGGGCAGTTCCCCGAAGGGCTGACACCGGCTGCGCCTCAGCAGCCAGACAACCTCCCTCCCTCTGGTCGGGCACTGCAAGCCACACAGCCACTTGTGTCCCCTGTGTCCCTGGAGGCCGCAGCGCGTTTTGGGTTTTGGCGCGGACGGGCCCCTCTCGGCTTCCGTAGTCCATTTGCCCCGGAGCCTGCCAGACCCCTTGCCCCAGGGGCAGGCCCTGCTGAGTCCCTGAGTGCCTCCTGAGTTCCTGCCACCACCCTTGGGCCGGGATGTGGTGCCACCTTGTGCGTAGAAGCCCTGCACACAGGCAAGAAGCCCCCCAGGCCCGCGGGCGCGCCCGACCCTGGAGCCCCCTGGCTGGCTGCAGCCACAGGGAACGGGGGTTCTGAGTTGGCAGCCCCCATTCCCGAAGCATCCACGGGCAGTTCCCCGAAGGGCTGACACCGGCTGCGCCTCAGCAGCCAGACAACCTCCCTCCCTCTGGTCGGGCACTGCAAGCCACACAGCCACTTGTGTCCCCTGTGTCCCTGGAGGCCGCAGCGCGTTTTGGGTTTTGGCGCGGACGGGCCCCTCTCGGCTTCCGTAGTCCATTTGCCCCGGAGCCTGCCAGACCCCTTGCCCCAGGGGCGGGCCCTGCTGAGTCCCTGAGTGCCTCCTGAGTTCCTGCCACCACCCTTGGGCCGGGATGTGGTGCCACCTTGTGCGTAGAAGCCCTGCACACAGGCAAGAAGCCCCCCAGGCCCGCGGGACGCGCCCGACCCTGGAGCCCCCTGGCTGGCTGCAGCCACAGGGAACGGGGGTTCTGAGTTGGCAGCCCCCATTCCCGAAGCATCCACGGGCAGTTCCCCGAAGGGCTGACACCGGCTGCGCCTCAGCAGCCAGACAACCTCCCTCCCTCTGGTCGGGCACTGCAAGCCACACAGCCACTTGTGTCCCCTGTGTCCCTCCCTGGAGCCCGCAGCGCGTTTTGGGTTTTGGCGCGGACGGGCCCCTCTCGGCTTCCGTAGTCCATTTGCCCCGGAGCCTGCCAGACCCCTTGCCCCAGGGGCGGGCCCTGCTGAGTCCCCGAGCGCCTCCTGAGTTCCTGCCACCACCCTTGGGCCGGGATGTGGTGCCACCTTGTGCGTAGAAGCCCTGCACACAGGCAAGAAGCCCCTAGGCCCGCGGGCGCGCCCGACCCTGGAGCCCCCTGGCTGGCTGCAGCCACAGGGAACGGGGGTTCTGAGTTGGCAGCCCCCATTCCCGAAGCATCCACGGGCAGTTCCCCGAAGGGCTGACACCGGCTGCGCCTCAGCAGCCAGACAACCTCCCTCCCTCTGGTCGGGCACTGCAAGCCACACAGCCACTTGTGTCCCCTGTGTCCCTGGAGGCCGCAGCGCGTTTTGGGTTTTGGCGCGGACGGGCCCCTCTCGGCTTCCGTAGTCCATTTGCCCTGGAGCCTGCCAGACCCCTGGCCCCTGAGGCGGGCCCTGCTGAGTCCCCGAGCGCCTCCTGAGTTCCTGCCACCAACCTTGGGCCGGGATGAGGTGCCACCTTGTGCGTAGAAGCCCTGCACACAGGCAAGAAGCCCCCCAGGCCCGCGGGCGCGCCCGACCCTGGAGCCCCCTGGCTGGCTGCAGCCACAGGGAACGGGGGTTCTGAGTTGGCAGCCCCCATTCCCGAAGCATCCACGGGCAGTTCCCCGAAGGGCTGACACCGGCTGCGCCTCAGCAGCCAGACAACCTCCCTCCCTCTGGTCGGGCACTGCAAGCCACACAGCCACTTGTGTCCCCTGTGTCCCTGGAGGCCGCAGCGCGTTTTCGGTTTTGGCGCGGACGGGCCCCTCTCGGCTTCCGTAGTCCATTTGCCCCGGAGCCTGCCAGACCCCTTGCCCCAGGGGCAGGCCCTGCTGAGTCCCTGAGTGCCTCCTGAGTTCCTGCCACCACCCTTGGGCCGGGATGTGGTGCCACCTTGTGCGTAGAAGCCCTGCACACAGGCAAGAAGCCCCCCAGGCCCGCGGGCGCGCCCGACCCTGGAGCCCCCTGGCTGGCTGCAGCCACAGGGAACGGGGGTTCTGAGTTGGCAGTCCCCATTCCCGAAGCATCCACGGGCAGTTCCCCGAAGGGCTGACACCGGCTGCGCCTCAGCAGCCAGACAACCTCCCTCCCTCTGGTCGGGCACTGCAAGCCACACAGCCACTTGTGTCCCCTGTGTCCCTGGAGGCCGCAGCGCGTTTTGGGTTTTGGCGCGGACGGGCCCCTCTCGGCTTCCGTAGTCCATTTGCCCCGGAGCCTGCCAGACCCCTTGCCCCAGGGGCGGGCCCTGCTGAGTCCCTGAGTGCCTCCTGAGTTCCTGCCACCACCCTTGGGCCGGGATGTGGTGCCACCTTGTGCGTAGAAGCCCTGCACACAGGCAAGAAGCCCCCCAGGCCCGCGGGCGCGCCCGACCCTGGAGCCCCCTGGCTGGCTGCAGCCACAGGGAACGGGGGTTCTGAGTTGGCAGCCCCCATTCCCGAAGCATCCACGGGCAGTTCCCCGAAGGGCTGACACCGGCTGCGCCTCAGCAGCCAAACAACCTCCCTCCCTCTGGTTGGGCACTGCAAGCCACACAGCCACTTGTGTCCCCTGTGTCCCTCCCTGGAGCCCGCAGCGCGTTTTGGGTTTTGGCGCGGACGGGCCCCTCTCGGCTTCCGTAGTCCATTTGCCCTGGAGCCTGCCAGACCCCTTGCCCCAGGGGCGGGCCCTGCTGAGTCCCCGAGCACCTCCTGAGTTCCTGCCACCACCCTTGGGCCGGGATGTGGTGCCACCTTGTGCGTAGAAGCCCTGCACACAGGCAAGAAGCCCCTAGGCCCGCGGGCGCGCCCGAACCTGGAGCCCCCTGGCTGGCTGCAGCCACAGGGAACGGGGGTTCTGAGTTGGCAGCCCCCATTCCCGAAGCATCCACGGGCAGTTCCCCGAAGGGCTGACACCGGCTGCGCCTCAGCAGCCAGACAACCTCCCTCCCTCTGGTCGGGCACTGCAAGCCACACAGCCACTTGTGTCCCCTGTGTCCCTGGAGGCCGCAGCGCGTTTTGGGTTTTGGCGTGGACGGGCCCCTCTCGGCTTCCGTAGTCCATTTGCCCTGGAGCCTGCCAGACCCCTGGCCCCAGGGGCGGGCCCTGCTGAGTCCCCGAGCGCCTCCTGAGTTCCTGCCACCACCCTTGGGCCGGGATGTGGTGCCACCTTGTGCGTAGAAGCCCTGCACACAGGCAAGAAGCCCCTAGGCCCGCGGGCGCGCCCGACCCTGTAGCCCCCTGGCTGGCTGCAGCCACAGGGAACGGGGGTTCTGAGTTGGCAGCCCCCATTCCCGAAGCATCCACGGGCAGTTCCCCGAAGGGCTGACACCGGCTGCGCCTCAGCAGCCAGACAACCTCCCTCCCTCTGGTCGGGCACTGCAAGCCACACAGCCACTTGTGTCCCCTGTGTCCCTGGAGGCCGCAGCGCGTTTTGGGTTTTGGCGCGGACGGGCCCCTCTCGGCTTCCGTAGTCCATTTGCCCTGGAGCCTGCCAGACCCCTGGCCCCTGAGGCGGGCCCTGCTGAGTCCCCGAGCGCCTCCTGAGTTCCTGCCACCACCCTTGGGCCGGGATGAGGTGCCACCTTGTGCGTAGAAGCCCTGCACACAGGCAAGAAGCCCCCCAGGCCCGCGGGCGCGCCCGACCCTGGAGCCCCCTGGCTGGCTGCAGCCACAGGGAACGGGGGTTCTGAGTTGGCAGCCCCCATTCCCGAAGCATCCACGGGCAGTTCCCCGAAGGGCTGACACCGGCTGCGCCTCAGCAGCCAGACAACCTCCCTCCCTCTGGTCGGGCACTGCAAGCCACACAGCCACTTGTGTCCCCTGTGTCCCTGGAGGCCGCAGCGCGTTTTGGGTTTTGGCGCGGACGGGCCCCTCTCGGCTTCCGTAGTCTATTTGCCCCGGAGCCTGCCAGACCCCTTGCCCCAGGGGCGGGCCCTGCTGAGTCCCCGAGCGCCTCCTGAGTTCCTGCCACCACCCTTGGGCCGGGATGTGGTGCCACCTTGTGCGTAGAAGCCCTGCACACAGGCAAGAAGCCCCTAGGCCCGCGGGCGCGCCCGACCCTGGAGCCCCCTGGCTGGCTGCAGCCACAGGGAACGGGGGTTCTGAGTTGGCAGCCCCCATTCCCGAAGCATCCACGGGCAGTTCCCCGAAGGGCTGACACCGGCTGCGCCTCAGCAGCCAGACAACCTCCCTCCCTCTGGTCGGGCACTGCAAGCCACACAGCCACTTGTGTCCCCTGTGTCCCTGGAGGCCGCAGCGCGTTTTGGGTTTTGGCGCGGACGGGCCCCTCTCGGCTTCCGTAGTCCATTTGCCCTGGAGCCTGCCAGACCCCTGGCCCCTGAGGCGGGCCCTGCTGAGTCCCCGAGCGCCTCCTGAGTTCCTGCCACCACCCTTGGGCCGGGATGAGGTGCCACCTTGTGCGTAGAAGCCCTGCACACAGGCAAGAAGCCCCCCAGGCCCGCGGGCGCGCCCGACCCTGGAGCCCCCTGGCTGGCTGCAGCCACAGGGAACGGGGGTTCTGAGTTGGCAGCCCCCATTCCCGAAGCATCCACGGGCAGTTCCCCGAAGGGCTGACACCGGCTGCGCCTCAGCAGCCAGACAACCTCCCTCCCTCTGGTCGGGCACTGCAAGCCACACAGCCACTTGTGTCCCCTGTGTCCCTGGAGGCCGCAGCGCGTTTTGGGTTTTGGCGCGGACGGGCCCCTCTCGGCTTCCGTAGTCCATTTGCCCCGGAGCCTGCCAGACCCCTTGCCCCAGGGGCAGGCCCTGCTGAGTCCCTGAGTGCCTCCTGAGTTCCTGCCACCACCCTTGGGCCGGGATGTGGTGCCACCTTGTGCGTAGAAGCCCTGCACACAGGCAAGAAGCCCCCCAGGCCCGCGGGCGCGCCCGACCCTGGAGCCCCCTGGCTGGCTGCAGCCACAGGGAACGGGGGTTCTGAGTTGGCAGCCCCCATTCCCGAAGCATCCACGGGCAGTTCCCCGAAGGGCTGACACCGGCTGCGCCTCAGCAGCCAGACAACCTCCCTCCCTCTGGTCGGGCACTGCAAGCCACACAGCCACTTGTGTCCCCTGTGTCCCTGGAGGCCGCAGCGCGTTTTGGGTTTTGGCGCGGACGGGCCCCTCTCGGCTTCCGTAGTCCATTTGCCCCGGAGCCTGCCAGACCCCTTGCCCCAGGGGCGGGCCCTGCTGAGTCCCTGAGTGCCTCCTGAGTTCCTGCCACCACCCTTGGGCCGGGATGTGGTGCCACCTTGTGCGTAGAAGCCCTGCACACAGGCAAGAAGCCCCCCAGGCCCGCGGGCGCGCCCGACCCTGGAGCCCCCTGGCTGGCTGCAGCCACAGGGAACGGGGGTTCTGAGTTGGCAGCCCCCATTCCCGAAGCATCCACGGGCAGTTCCCCGAAGGGCTGACACCGGCTGCGCCTCAGCAGCCAGACAACCTCCCTCCCTCTGGTCGGGCACTGCAAGCCACACAGCCACTTGTGTCCCCTGTGTCCCTGGAGGCCGCAGCGCGTTTTGGGTTTTGGCGCGGACGGGCCCCTCTCGGCTTCCGTAGTCCATTTGCCCCGGAGCCTGCCAGACCCCTTGCCCCAGGGGCGGGCCCTGCTGAGTCCCCGAGCGCCTCATGAGTTCCTGCCACCACCCTTGGGCCGGGATGTGGTGCCACCTTGTGCGTAGAAGCCCTGCACACAGGCAAGAAGCCCCTAGGCCCGCGGGCGCGCCCGACCCTGGAGCCCCCTGGCTGGCTGCAGCCACAGGGAACGGGGGTTCTGAGTTGGCAGCCCCCATTCCCGAAGCATCCACGGGCAGTTCCCCGAACGGCTGACACCGGCTGCGCCTCAGCAGCCAGACAACCTCCCTCCCTCTGGTCGGGCACTGCAAGCCACACAGCCACTTGTGTCCCCTGTGTCCCTGGAGGCCGCAGCGCGTTTTGGGTTTTGGCGCGGACGGGCCCCTCTCGGCTTCCGTAGTCCATTTGCCCTGGAGCCTGCCAGACCCCTGGCCCCTGAGGCGGGCCCTGCTGAGTCCCCGAGCGCCTCCTGAGTTCCTGCCACCACCCTTGGGCCGGGATGAGGTGCCACCTTGTGCGTAGAAGCCCTGCACACAGGCAAGAAGCCCCCCAGGCCCGCGGGCGCGCCCGACCCTGGAGCCCCCTGGCTGGCTGCAGCCACAGGGAACGGGGGTTCTGAGTTGGCAGCCCCCATTCCCGAAGCATCCACGGGCAGTTCCCCGAAGGGCTGACACCGGCTGCGCCTCAGCAGCCAGACAACCTCCCTCCCTCTGGTCGGGCACTGCAAGCCACACAGCCACTTGTGTCCCCTGTGTCCCTGGAGGCCGCAGCGCGTTTTGGGTTTTGGCGCGGACGGGCCCCTCTCGGCTTCCGTAGTCCATTTGCCCCGGAGCCTGCCAGACCCCTTGCCCCAGGGGCGGGCCCTGCTGAGTCCCTGAGTGCCTCCTGAGTTCCTGCCACCACCCTTGGGCCGGGATGTGGTGCCACCTTGTGCGTAGAAGCCCTGCACACAGGCAAGAAGCCCCCCAGGCCCGCGGGCGCGCCCGACCCTGGAGCCCCCTGGCTGGCTGCAGCCACAGGGAACGGGGGTTCTGAGTTGGCAGCCCCCATTCCCGAAGCATCCACGGGCAGTTCCCCGAAGGGCTGACACCGGCTGCGCCTCAGCAGCCAGACAACCTCCCTCCCTCTGGTCGGGCACTGCAAGCCACACAGCCACTTGTGTCCCCTGTGTCCCTGGAGGCCGCAGCGCGTTTTGGGTTTTGGCGCGGACGGGCCCCTCTCGGCTTCCGTAGTCCATTTGCCCCGGAGCCTGCCAGACCCCTTGCCCCAGGGGCGGGCCCTGCTGAGTCCCTGAGTGCCTCCTGAGTTCCTGCCACCACCCTTGGGCCGGGATGTGGTGCCACCTTGTGCGTAGAAGCCCTGCACACAGGCAAGAAGCCCCCCAGGCCCGCGGGCGCGCCCGACCCTGGAGCCCCCTGGCTGGCTGCAGCCACAGGGAACGGGGGTTCTGAGTTGGCAGCCCCCATTCCCGAAGCATCCACGGGCAGTTCCCCGAAGGGCTGACACCGGCTGCGCCTCAGCAGCCAGACAACCTCCCTCCCTCTGGTCGGGCACTGCAAGCCACACAGCCACTTGTGTCCCCTGTGTCCCTGGAGGCCGCAGCGCGTTTTGGGTTTTGGCGCGGACGGGCCCCTCTCGGCTTCCGTAGTCCATTTGCCCCGGAGCCTGCCAGACCCCTTGCCCCAGGGGCGGGCCCTGCTGAGTCCCCGAGCGCCTCCTGAGTTCCTGCCACCACCCTTGGGCCGGGATGAGGTGCCACCTTGTGCGTAGAAGCCCTGCACACAGGCAAGAAGCCCCTAGGCCCGCGGGCGCGCCCGACCCTGGAGCCCCCTGGCTGGCTGCAGCCACAGGGAACGGGGGTTCTGAGTTGGCAGCCCCCATTCCCGAAGCATCCACGGGCAGTTCCCCGAAGGGCTGACACCGGCTGCGCCTCAGCAGCCAGACAACCTCCCTCCCTCTGGTCGGGCACTGCAAGCCACACAGCCACTTGTGTCCCCTGTGTCCCTGGAGGCCGCAGCGCGTTTTGGGTTTTGGCGCGGACGGGCCCCTCTCGGCTTCCGTAGTCCATTTGCCCTGGAGCCTGCCAGACCCCTGGCCCCTGAGGCGGGCCCTGCTGAGTCCCCGAGCGCCTCCTGAGTTCCTGCCACCACCCTTGGGCCGGGATGAGGTGCCACCTTGTGCGTAGAAGCCCTGCACACAGGCAAGAAGCCCCCCAGGCCCGCGGGCGCGCCCGACCCTGGAGCCCCCTGGCTGGCTGCAGCCACAGGGAACGGGGGTTCTGAGTTGGCAGCCCCCATTCCCGAAGCATCCACGGGCAGTTCCCCGAAGGGCTGACACCGGCTGCGCCTCAGCAGCCAGACAACCTCCCTCCCTCTGGTCGGGCACTGCAAGCCACACAGCCACTTGTGTCCCCTGTGTCCCTGGAGGCCGCAGCGCGTTTTGGGTTTTGGCGCGGACGGGCCCCTCTCGGCTTCCGTAGTCCATTTGCCCCGGAGCCTGCCAGACCCCTTGCCCCAGGGGCAGGCCCTGCTGAGTCCCTGAGTGCCTCCTGAGTTCCTGCCACCACCCTTGGGCCGGGATGTGGTGCCACCTTGTGCGTAGAAGCCCTGCACACAGGCAAGAAGCCCCCCAGGCCCGCGGGCGCGCCCGACCCTGGAGCCCCCTGGCTGGCTGCAGCCACAGGGAACGGGGGTTCTGAGTTGGCAGCCCCCATTCCCGAAGCATCCACGGGCAGTTCCCCGAAGGGCTGACACCGGCTGCGCCTCAGCAGCCAGACAACCTCCCTCCCTCTGGTCGGGCACTGCAAGCCACACAGCCACTTGTGTCCCCTGTGTCCCTGGAGGCCGCAGCGCGTTTTGGGTTTTGGCGCGGACGGGCCCCTCTCGGCTTCCGTAGTCCATTTGCCCCGGAGCCTGCCAGACCCCTTGCCCCAGGGGCGGGCCCTGCTGAGTCCCTGAGTGCCTCCTGAGTTCCTGCCACCACCCTTGGGCCGGGATGTGGTGCCACCTTGTGCGTAGAAGCCCTGCACACAGGCAAGAAGCCCCCCAGGCCCGCGGGCGCGCCCGACCCTGGAGCCCCCTGGCTGGCTGCAGCCACAGGGAACGGGGGTTCTGAGTTGGCAGCCCCCATTCCCGAAGCATCCACGGGCAGTTCCCCGAAGGGCTGACACCGGCTGCGCCTCAGCAGCCAGACAACCTCCCTCCCTCTGGTCGGGCACTGCAAGCCACACAGCCACTTGTGTCCCCTGTGTCCCTCCCTGGAGCCCGCAGCGCGTTTTGGGTTTTGGCGCGGACGGGCCCCTCTCGGCTTCCGTAGTCCATTTGCCCCGGAGCCTGCCAGACCCCTTGCCCCAGGGGCGGGCCCTGCTGAGTCCCCGAGCGCCTCCTGAGTTCCTGCCACCACCCTTGGGCCGGGATGTGGTGCCACCTTGTGCGTAGAAGCCCTGCACACAGGCAAGAAGCCCCTAGGCCCGCGGGCGCGCCCGACCCTGGAGCCCCCTGGCTGGCTGCAGCCACAGGGAACGGGGGTTCTGAGTTGGCAGCCCCCATTCCCGAAGCATCCACGGGCAGTTCCCCGAAGGGCTGACACCGGCTGCGCCTCAGCAGCCAGACAACCTCCCTCCCTCTGGTCGGGCACTGCAAGCCACACAGCCACTTGTGTCCCCTGTGTCCCTGGAGGCCGCAGCGCGTTTTGGGTTTTGGCGCGGACGGGCCCCTCTCGGCTTCCGTAGTCCATTTGCCCTGGAGCCTGCCAGACCCCTGGCCCCTGAGGCGGGCCCTGCTGAGTCCCCGAGCGCCTCCTGAGTTCCTGCCACCAACCTTGGGCCGGGATGAGGTGCCACCTTGTGCGTAGAAGCCCTGCACACAGGCAAGAAGCCCCCCAGGCCCGCGGGCGCGCCCGACCCTGGAGCCCCCTGGCTGGCTGCAGCCACAGGGAACGGGGGTTCTGTGTTGGCAGCCCCCATTCCCGAAGCATCCACGGGCAGTTCCCCGAAGGGCTGACACCGGCTGCGCCTCAGCAGCCAGACAACCTCCCTCCCTCTGGTCGGGCACTGCAAGCCACACAGCCACTTGTGTCCCCTGTGTCCCTGGAGGCCGCAGCGCGTTTTGGGTTTTGGCGCGGACGGGCCCCTCTCGGCTTCCGTAGTCCATTTGCCCCGGAGCCTGCCAGACCCCTTGCCCCAGGGGCAGGCCCTGCTGAGTCCCTGAGTGCCTCCTGAGTTCCTGCCACCACCCTTGGGCCGGGATGTGGTGCCACCTTGTGCGTAGAAGCCCTGCACACAGGCAAGAAGCCCCCCAGGCCCGTGGGCGCGCCCGTCCCTGGAGCCCCCTGGCTGGCTGCAGCCACAGGGAACGGGGGTTCTGAGTTGGCAGCCCCCATTCCCGAAGCATCCACGGGCAGTTCCCCGAAGGGCTGACACCGGCTGCGCCTCAGCAGCCAGACAACCTCCCTCCCTCTGGTCGGGCACTGCAAGCCACACAGCCACTTGTGTCCCCTGTGTCCCTGGAGGCCGCAGCGCGTTTTGGGTTTTGGCGCGGACGGGCCCCTCTCGGCTTCCGTAGTCCATTTGCCCCGGAGCCTGCCAGACCCCTTGCCCCAGGGGCGGGCCCTGCTGAGTCCCTGAGTGCCTCCTGAGTTCCTGCCACCACCCTTGGGCCGGGATGTGGTGCCACCTTGTGCGTAGAAGCCCTGCACACAGGCAAGAAGCCCCCCAGGCCCGCGGGCGCGCCCGACCCTGGAGCCCCCTGGCTGGCTGCAGCCACAGGGAACGGGGGTTCTGAGTTGGCAGCCCCCATTCCCGAAGCATCCACGGGCAGTTCCCCGAAGGGCTGACACCGGCTGCGCCTCAGCAGCCAGACAACCTCCCTCCCTCTGGTCGGGCACTGCAAGCCACACAGCCACTTGTGTCCCCTGTGTCCCTCCCTGGAGCCCGCAGCGCGTTTTGGGTTTTGGCGCGGACGGGCCCCTCTCGGCTTCCGTAGTCCATTTGCCCCGGAGCCTGCCAGACCCCTTGCCCCAGGGGCGGGCCCTGCTGAGTCCCCGAGCGCCTCCTGAGTTCCTGCCACCACCCTTGGGCCGGGATGTGGTGCCACCTTGTGCGTAGAAGCCCTGCACACAGGCAAGAAGCCCCTAGGCCCGCGGGCGCGCCCGACCCTGGAGCCCCCTGGCTGGCTGCAGCCACAGGGAACGGGGGTTCTGAGTTGGCAGCCCCCATTCCCGAAGCATCCACGGGCAGTTCCCCGAAGGGCTGACACCGGCTGCGCCTCAGCAGCCAGACAACCTCCCTCCCTCTGGTCGGGCACTGCAAGCCACACAGCCACTTGTGTCCCCTGTGTCCCTGGAGGCCGCAGCGCGTTTTGGGTTTTGGCGCGGACGGGCCCCTCTCGGCCTCCGTAGTCCATTTGCCCTGGAGCCTGCCAGACCCCTGGCCCCTGAGGCGGGCCCTGCTGAGTCCCCGAGCGCCTCCTGAGTTCCTGCCACCACCCTTGGGCCGGGATGAGGTGCCACCTTGTGCGTAGAAGCCCTGCACACAGGCAAGAAGCCCCCCAGGCCCGCGGGCGCGCCCGACCCTGGAGCCCCCTGGCTGGCTGCAGCCACAGGGAACGGGGGTTCTGAGTTGGCAGCCCCCATTCCCGAAGCATCCACGGGCAGTTCCCCGAAGGGCTGACACCGGCTGCGCCTCAGCAGCCAGACAACCTCCCTCCCTCTGGTCGGGCACTGCAAGCCACACAGCCACTTGTGTCCCCTGTGTCCCTGGAGGCCGCAGCGCGTTTTGGGTTTTGGCGCGGACGGGCCCCTCTCGGCTTCCGTAGTCCATTTGCCCCGGAGCCTGCCAGACCCCTTGCCCCAGGGGCAGGCCCTGCTGAGTCCCTGAGTGCCTCCTGAGTTCCTGCCACCACCCTTGGGCCGGGATGTGGTGCCACCTTGTGCGTAGAAGCCCTGCACACAGGCAAGAAGCCCCCCAGGCCCGCGGGCGCGCCCGACCCTGGAGCCCCCTGGCTGGCTGCAGCCACAGGGAACGGGGGTTCTGAGTTGGCAGTCCCCATTCCCGAAGCATCCACGGGCAGTTCCCCGAAGGGCTGACACCGGCTGCGCCTCAGCAGCCAGACAACCTCCCTCCCTCTGGTCGGGCACTGCAAGCCACACAGCCACTTGTGTCCCCTGTGTCCCTGGAGGCCGCAGCGCGTTTTGGGTTTTGGCGCGGACGGGCCCCTCTCGGCTTCCGTAGTCCATTTGCCCCGGAGCCTGCCAGACCCCTTGCCCCAGGGGCGGGCCCTGCTAAGTCCCTGAGTGCCTCCTGAGTTCCTGCCACCACCCTTGGGCCGGGATGTGGTGCCACCTTGTGCGTAGAAGCCCTGCACACAGGCAAGAAGCCCCCCAGGCCCGCGGGCGCGCCCGACCCTGGAGCCCCCTGGCTGGCTGCAGCCACAGGGAACGGGGGTTCTGAGTTGGCAGCCCCCATTCCCGAAGCATCCACGGGCAGTTCCCCGAAGGGCTGACACCGGCTGCGCCTCAGCAGCCAGACAACCTCCCTCCCTCTGGTCGGGCACTGCAAGCCACACAGCCACTTGTGTCCCCTGTGTCCCTCCCTGGAGGCCGCAGCGCGTTTTGGGTTTTGGCGCGGACGGGCCCCTCTCGGCTTCCGTAGTCCATTTGCCCCGGAGCCTGCCAGACCCCTTGCCCCAGGGGCGGGCCCTGCTGAGTCCCCGAGCGCCTCCTGAGTTCCTGCCACCACCCTTGGGCCGGGATGTGGTGCCACCTTGTGCGTAGAAGCCCTGCACACAGGCAAGAAGCCCCCCAGGCCCGCGGGCGCGCCCGACCCTGGAGCCCCCTGGCTGGCTGCAGCCACAGGGAACGGGGGTTCTGAGTTGGCAGCCCCCATTCCCGAAGCATCCACGGGCAGTTCCCCGAAGGGCTGACACCGGCTGCGCCTCAGCAGCCAGACAACCTCCCTCCCTCTGGTCGGGCACTGCAAGCCACACAGCCACTTGTGTCCCCTGTGTCCCTGGAGGCCGCAGCGCGTTTTGGGTTTTGGCGCGGACGGGCCCCTCTCGGCTTCCGTAGTCCATTTGCCCTGGAGCCTGCCAGACCCCTGGCCCTTGAGGC
Source organism: Lepus europaeus (assembly GCF_033115175.1). Taxonomy (NCBI): domain Eukaryota; kingdom Metazoa; phylum Chordata; class Mammalia; order Lagomorpha; family Leporidae; genus Lepus; species Lepus europaeus. The sequence goes on from NW_026909305.1 coordinate 22,685, forward strand.
CGGCCCTGCTGAGTCCCCGAGCGCCTCCTGAGTTCCTGCCACCACCCTTGGGCCGGGATGAGGTGCCACCTTGTGCGTAGAAGCCCTGCACACAGGCAAGAAGCCCCCCAGGCCCGCGGGCGCGCCCGACCCTGGAGCCCCCTGGCTGGCTGCAGCCACAGGGAACGGGGGTTCTGAGTTGGCAGCCCCCATTCCCGAAGCATCCACGGGCAGTTCCCCGAAGGGCTGACACCGGCTGCGCCTCAGCAGCCAGACAACCTCCCTCCCTCTGGTCGGGCACTGCAAGCCACACAGCCACTTGTGTCCCCTGTGTCCCTGGAGGCCGCAGCGCGTTTTGGGTTTTGGCGCGGACGGGCCCCTCTCGGCTTCCGTAGTCCATTTGCCCCGGAGCCTGCCAGACCCCTTGCCCCAGGGGCGGGCCCTGCTGAGTCCCTGAGTGCCTCCTGAGTTCCTGCCACCACCCTTGGGCCGGGATGTGGTGCCACCTTGTGCGTAGAAGCCCTGCACACAGGCAAGAAGCCCCCCAGGCCCGCGGGCGCGCCCGACCCTGGAGCCCCCTGGCTGGCTGCAGCCACAGGGAACGGGGGTTCTGAGTTGGCAGCCCCCATTCCCGAAGCATCCACGGGCAGTTCCCCGAAGGGCTGACACCGGCTGCGCCTCAGCAGCCAGACAACCTCCCTCCCTCTGGTCGGGCACTGCAAGCCACACAGCCACTTGTGTCCCCTGTGTCCCTCCCTGGAGGCCGCAGCGCGTTTTGGGTTTTGGCGCGGACGGGCCCCTCTCGGCTTCCGTAGTCCATTTGCCCCGGAGCCTGCCAGACCCCTTGCCCCAGGGGCGGGCCCTGCTGAGTCCCCGAGCGCCTCCTGAGTTCCTGCCACCACCCTTGGGCCGGGATGTGGTGCCACCTTGTGCGTAGAAGCCCTGCACACAGGCAAGAAGCCCCTAGGCCCGCGGGCGCGCCCGACCCTGGAGCCCCCTGGCTGGCTGCAGCCACAGGGAACGGGGGTTCTGAGTTGGCAGCCCCCATTCCCGAAGCATCCACGGGCAGTTCCCCGAAGGGCTGACACCGGCTGCGCCTCAGCAGCCAGACAACCTCCCTCCCTCTGGTCGGGCACTGCAAGCCACACAGCCACTTGTGTCCCCTGTGTCCCTGGAGGCCGCAGCGCGTTTTGGGTTTTGGCGCGGACGGGCCCCTCTCGGCTTCCGTAGTCCATTTGCCCTGGAGCCTGCCAGACCCCTGGCCCCTGAGGCGGGCCCTGCTGAGTCCCCGAGCGCCTCCTGAGTTCCTGCCACCACCCTTGGGCCGGGATGAGGTGCCACCTTGTGCGTAGAAGCCCTGCACACAGGCAAGAAGCCCCCCAGGCCCGCGGGCGCGCCCGACCCTGGAGCCCCCTGGCTGGCTGCAGCCACAGGGAACGGGGGTTCTGAGTTGGCAGCCCCCATTCCCGAAGCATCCACGGGCAGTTCCCCGAAGGGCTGACACCGGCTGCGCCTCAGCAGCCAGACAACCTCCCTCCCTCTGGTCGGGCACTGCAAGCCACACAGCCACTTGTGTCCCCTGTGTCCCTGGAGGCCGCAGCGCGTTTTGGGTTTTGGCGCGGACGGGCCCCTCTCGGCTTCCGTAGTCCATTTGCCCCGGAGCCTGCCAGACCCCTTGCCCCAGGGGCAGGCCCTGCTGAGTCCCTGAGTGCCTCCTGAGTTCCTGCCACCACCCTTGGGCCGGGATGTGGTGCCACCTTGTGCGTAGAAGCCCTGCACACAGGCAAGAAGCCCCCCAGGCCCGCGGGCGCGCCCGACCCTGGAGCCCCCTGGCTGGCTGCAGCCACAGGGAACGGGGGTTCTGAGTTGGCAGCCCCCATTCCCGAAGCATCCACGGGCAGTTCCCCGAAGGGCTGACACCGGCTGCGCCTCAGCAGCCAGACAACCTCCCTCCCTCTGGTCGGGCACTGCAAGCCACACAGCCACTTGTGTCCCCTGTGTCCCTGGAGGCCGCAGCGCGTTTTGGGTTTTGGCGCGGACGGGCCCCTCTCGGCTTCCGTAGTCCATTTGCCCCGGAGCCTGCCAGACCCCTTGCCCCAGGGGCGGGCCCTGCTGAGTCCCTGAGTGCCTCCTGAGTTCCTGCCACCACCCTTGGGCCGGGATGTGGTGCCACCTTGTGCGTAGAAGCCCTGCACACAGGCAAGAAGCCCCCCAGGCCCGCGGGCGCGCCCGACCCTGGAGCCCCCTGGCTGGCTGCAGCCACAGGGAACGGGGGTTCTGAGTTGGCAGCCCCCATTCCCGAAGCATCCACGGGCAGTTCCCCGAAGGGCTGACACCGGCTGCGCCTCAGCAGCCAGACAACCTCCCTCCCTCTGGTCGGGCACTGCAAGCCACACAGCCACTTGTGTCCCCTGTGTCCCTCCCTGGAGCCCGCAGCGCGTTTTGGGTTTTGGCGCGGACGGGCCCCTCTCGGCTTCCGTAGTCCATTTGCCCCGGAGCCTGCCAGACCCCTTGCCCCAGGGGCGGGCCCTGCTGAGTCCCTGAGTGCCTCCTGAGTTCCTGCCACCACCCTTGGGCCGGGATGTGGTGCCACCTTGTGCGTAGAAGCCCTGCACACAGGCAAGAAGTCCCCCAGGCCGGCGGGCGCGCCCGACCCTGGAGCCCCCTGGCTGGCTGCAGCCACAGGGAACGGGGGTTCTGAGTTGGCAGCCCCCATTCCCGAAGCATCCACGGGCAGTTCCCCGAAGGGCTGACACCGGCTGCGCCTCAGCAGCCGGACAACCTCCCTCCCTCTGGTCGGGCACTGCAAGCCACACAGCCACTTGTGTCCCCTGTGTCCCTGGAGGCCGCAGCGCGTTTTGGGTTTTGGCGCGGACGGGCCGCTCTCGGTTTCCGTAGTCCATTTGCACCCGGAGCCTGCCAGACCCCTGGCCCCATGGGCGGGCCCTGCTGAGTCCCCAAGCGCCTCCTGGGTTCCTACCACCACCCTTGGGCTGGGATGAGGTGCCACCTTGTGCGTAGAAGCCCTGCACACAGGCAAGAAGCTGCACACACCCACTCCTGAAGCCCACTGGGGCAGTCCAAGGGCGAGGAGCTCGGAGCTCGGTCAGGGCTGTCCCAGCAGAACTTTTTGAGGGTGGACGGACACGCCCGCGGGCAATCAGGTGTTGCGGGCAGGCCCCGGGGGCAGGCCCTGCTGAGTCCCCGAGCGCCACCTGGGTTCCTGCCACCACCCTTGGGCCGGGATGAGGTGCCCCCTTGTGCGTAGAAGCCCTGCACACAGGCAAGAAGCCCCCCAGGCCCGCGGCGCACCCGACCCTGGAGCCCCCTGGCCGGATGCAGCCACAGGGAACGGGGGTTCTGAGTTGGCAGGCCCCATTCCCGAAGCATCCACGGGCACTTCCCGAAGGGCTGACACCTGCTGCGCCTCAGCAGCCAGCCAACCTCCCTCCCTCTGTTCGGGCACTGCAAGCCACACAGCCACTTGTGTCCCCTGTGTCCCTCCCTGGAGCCCGCAGCGCGTTTTGGGTTTTGGCGCGGAAGGGCCCCTCTCGGCTTCCGTAGTCCATTTGCCCCCGGAGCCTGCCAGACCCCTGGCTCTAGGAGGCTGCGCAGGGGCGCTGCCAACAGCCCCCAGGTGCTGGCTAGCCGCCTCGGCCGGCCACGGGGGGAGCACACACACCTGCGGGTGTCCCCGGGCCGCACACACGAACTGCCCCGCGCTTCCCGGCGATGCAAATACGCCCCCTGGGAAGCCCCGCCCGCCCTAGGGTCTTGTCGGGTGGGGCCGATGCATGGTGGTTGACTGGGGAGGGCTGCTGCTGGCACACACCCACTCCTGAAGCCCACTGGGGCGGTCCAAGGGCGATGATCGGAGCTCAGTCAGGGCTGTCCCAGCAGAACTTTTTGAGGGTGGACGGACACGCCCGCGGGCAATCAGGTGGTGCAGGCAGGCCCCGGGGGCAGGCCCTGCTGAGTCCCCGAGCGCCACCTGGGTTCCTGCCACCACCCTTGGGCCGGGATGAGGTGCCACCTTGTGCGTAGAAGCCCTGCACACAGGCAAGAAGCCCCCCAGGCCCGCGGCGCACCCGACCCTGGAGCCCCCTGGCCGGATGCAGCCACAGGGAACGGGGGTTCTGAGTTGGCAGGCCCCATTCCCGAAGCATCCACGGGCAGTTCCCCGAAGGGCTGACACCGGCTGCGCCTCAGCAGCCAGACAACCTCCCTCCCTCTGGTCGGGCACTGCAAGCCACACAGCCACTTGTGTCCCCTGTGTCCCTGGAGGCCGCAGCGCGTTTTGGGTTTTGGCGCGGACGGGCCCCTCTCGGCTTCCGTAGTCCATTTGCCCCGGAGCCTGCCAGACCCCTTGCCCCAGGGGCAGGCCCTGCTGAGTCCCCGAGCGCCTCCTGAGTTCCTGCCACCACCCTTGGGCCGGGATGAAGTGCCACCTTGTGCGTAGAAGCCCTGCACACAGGCAAGAAGCCCCTAGGCCCGCGGGCGCGCCCGACCCTGGAGCCCCCTGGCTGGCTGCAGCCACAGGGAACGGGGGTTCTGAGTTGGCAGCCCCCATTCCCGAAGCATCCACGGGCAGTTCCCCGAAGGGCTGACACCGGCTGCGCCTCAGCAGCCAGACAACCTCCCTCCCTCTGGTCGGGCACTGCAAGCCACACAGCCACTTGTGTCCCCTGTGTCCCTCCCTGGAGCCCGCAGCGCGTTTTGGGTTTTGGCGTGGACGGGCCCCTCTCGGCTTCCGTAGTCCATTTGCCCTGGAGCCTGCCAGACCCCTGGCCCCAGAGGCGGGACCTGCTGAGTCCCCGAGCGCCTCCTGAGTTCCTGCCACCACCCTTGGGCCGGGATGAGGTGCCACCTTGTGCGTAGAAGCCCTGCACACAGGCAAGAAGCCCCCCAGGCCCGCGGGCGCGCCCGACCCTGGAGCCCCCTGGCTGGCTGCAGCCACAGGGAACGGGGGTTCTGAGTTGGCAGCCCCCATTCCCGAAGCATCCACGGGCAGTTCCCCGAAGGGCTGACACCGGCTGCGCCTCAGCAGCCAGACAACCTCCCTCCCTCTGGTCGGGCACTGCAAGCCACACAGCCACTTGTGTCCCCTGTGTCCCTGGAGGCCGCAGCGCGTTTTGGGTTTTGGCGCGGACAGGCCCCTCTCGGCTTCCGTAGTCCATTTGCCCCGGAGCCTGCCAGACCCCTTGCCCCAGGGGCGGGCCCTGCTGAGTCCCTGAGTGCCTCCTGAGTTCCTGCCACCACCCTTGGGCCGGGATGTGGTGCCACCTTGTGCGTAGAAGCCCTGCACACAGGCAAGAAGCCCCCCAGGCCCGCGGGCGCGCCCGACCCTGGAGCCCCCTGGCTGGCTGCAGCCACAGGGAACGGGGGTTCTGAGTTGGCAGCCCCCATTCCCGAAGCATCCACGGGCAGTTCCCCGAAGGGCTGACACCGGCTGCGCCTCAGCAGCCAGACAACCTCCCTCCGTCTGGTCGGGCACTGCAAGCCACACAGCCACTTGTGTCCCCTGTGTCCCTGGAGGCCGCAGCGCGTTTTGGGTTTTGGCGCGGACGGGCCCCTCTCGGCTTCCGTAGTCCATTTGCCCCGGAGCCTGCCAGACCCCTTGCCCCAGGGGCGGGCCCTGCTGAGTCCCTGAGTGCCTCCTGAGTTCCTGCCACCACCCTTGGGCCGGGATGTGGTGCCACCTTGTGCGTAGAAGCCCTGCACACAGGCAAGAAGCCCCTAGGCCCGCGGGCGCGCCCGACCCTGGAGCCCCCTGGCTGGCTGCAGCCACAGGGAACGGGGGTTCTGAGTTGGCAGCCCCCATTCCCGAAGCATCCACGGGCAGTTCCCCGAAGGGCTGACACCGGCTGCGCCTCAGCAGCCAGACAACCTCCCTCCCTCTGGTCGGGCACTGCAAGCCACACAGCCACTTGTGTCCCCTGTGTCCCTGGAGGCCGCAGCGCGTTTTGGGTTTTGGCGTGGACGGGCCCCTCTCGGCTTCCGTAGTCCATTTGCCCTGGAGCCTGCCAGACCCCTGGCCCCAGGGGCGGGCCCTGCTGAGTCCCCGAGCGCCTCCTGAGTTCCTGCCACCACCCTTGGGCCGGGATGTGGTGCCACCTTGTGCGTAGAAGCCCTGCACACAGGCAAGAAGCCCCTAGGCCCGCGGGCGCGCCCGACCCTGGAGCCCCCTGGCTGGCTGCAGCCACAGGGAACGGGGGTTCTGAGTTGGCAGCCCCCATTCCCGAAGCATCCACGGGCAGTTCCCCGAAGGGCTGACACCGGCTGCGCCTCAGCAGCCAGACAACCTCCCTCCCTCTGGTCGGGCACTGCAAGCCACACAGCCACTTGTGTCCCCTGTGTCCCTGGAGGCCGCAGCGCGTTTTGGGTTTTGGCGCGGACGGGCCCCTCTCGGCTTCCGTAGTCCATTTGCCCTGGAGCCTGCCAGACCCCTGGCCCCTGAGGCGGGCCCTGCTGAGTCCCCGAGCGCCTCCTGAGTTCCTGCCACCACCCTTGGGCCGGGATGAGGTGCCACCTTGTGCGTAGAAGCCCTGCACACAGGCAAGAAGCCCCCCAGGCCCGCGGGCGCGCCCGACCCTGGAGCCCCCTGGCTGGCTGCAGCCACAGGGAACGGGGGTTCTGAGTTGGCAGCCCCCATTCCCGAAGCATCCACGGGCAGTTCCCCGAAGGGCTGACACCGGCTGCGCCTCAGCAGCCAGACAACCTCCCTCCCTCTGGTCGGGCACTGCAAGCCACACAGCCACTTGTGTCCCCTGTGTCCCTGGAGGCCGCAGCGCGTTTTGGGTTTTGGCGCGGACGGGCCGCTCTCGGTTTCCGTAGTCCATTTGCACCCGGAGCCTGCCAGACCCCTGGCCCCATGGGCGGGCCCTGCTGAGTCCCCAAGCGCCTCCTGGGTTCCTACCACCACCCTTGGGCTGGGATGAGGTGCCACCTTGTGCGTAGAAGCCCTGCACACAGGCAAGAAGCTGCACACACCCACTCCTGAAGCCCACTGGGGCAGTCCAAGGGCGAGGAGCTCGGAGCTCGGTCAGGGCTGTCCCAGCAGAACTTTTTGAGGGTGGACGGACACGCCCGCGGGCAATCAGGTGTTGCGGGCAGGCCCCGGGGGCAGGCCCTGCTGAGTCCCCGAGCGCCACCTGGGTTCCTGCCACCACCCTTGGGCCGGGATGAGGTGCCCCCTTGTGCGTAGAAGCCCTGCACACAGGCAAGAAGCCCCCCAGGCCCGCGGCGCACCCGACCCTGGAGCCCCCTGGCCGGATGCAGCCACAGGGAACGGGGGTTCTGAGTTGGCAGGCCCCATTCCCGAAGCATCCACGGGCACTTCCCGAAGGGCTGACACCTGCTGCGCCTCAGCAGCCAGCCAACCTCCCTCCCTCTGTTCGGGCACTGCAAGCCACACAGCCACTTGTGTCCCCTGTGTCCCTCCCTGGAGCCCGCAGCGCGTTTTGGGTTTTGGCGCGGAAGGGCCCCTCTCGGCTTCCGTAGTCCATTTGCCCCCGGAGCCTGCCAGACCCCTGGCTCTAGGAGGCTGCCCAGGGGCGCTGCCAACAGCCCCCAGGTGCTGGCTAGCCGCCTCGGCCGGCCACGGGGGGAGCACACACACCTGCGGGTGTCCCCGGGCCGCACACACGAACTGCCCCGCGCTTCCCGGCGTTGCAAATAGGCCCCCTGGGAAGCCCCGCCCGCCCTAGGGTCTTGTCGGGTGGGGCCGATGCATGGTGGTTGACTGGGGAGGGCTGCTGCTGGCACACACCCACTCCTGAAGCCCACTGGGGCGGTCCAAGGGCGATGATCGGAGCTCAGTCAGGGCTGTCCCAGCAGAACTTTTTGAGGGTGGACGGACACGCCCGCGGGCAATCAGGTGGTGCAGGCAGGCCCCGGGGGCAGGCCCTGCTGAGTCCCCGAGCGCCACCTGGGTTCCTGCCACCACCCTTGGGCCGGGATGAGGTGCCACCTTGTGCGTAGAAGCCCTGCACACAGGCAAGAAGCCCCCCAGGCCCGCGGCGCACCCGACCCTGGAGCCCCCTGGCCGGATGCAGCCACAGGGAACGGGGGTTCTGAGTTGGCAGGCCCCATTCCCGAAGCATCCACGGGCAGTTCCCCGAAGGGCTGACACCGGCTGCGCCTCAGCAGCCAGACAACCTCCCTCCCTCTGGTCGGGCACTGCAAGCCACACAGCCACTTGTGTCCCCTGTGTCCCTGGAGGCCGCAGCGCGTTTTGGGTTTTGGCGCGGACGGGCCCCTCTCGGCTTCCGTAGTCCATTTGCCCCGGAGCCTGCCAGACCCCTTGCCCCAGGGGCGGGCCCTGCTGAGTCCCCGAGCGCCTCCTGAGTTCCTGCCACCACCCTTGGGCCGGGATGAAGTGCCACCTTGTGCGTAGAAGCCCTGCACACAGGCAAGAAGCCCCTAGGCCCGCGGGCGCGCCCGACCCTGGAGCCCCCTGGCTGGCTGCAGCCACAGGGAACGGGGGTTCTGAGTTGGCAGCCCCCATTCCCGAAGCATCCACGGGCAGTTCCCCGAAGGGCTGACACCGGCTGCGCCTCAGCAGCCAGACAACCTCCCTCCCTCTGGTCGGGCACTGCAAGCCACACAGCCACTTGTGTCCCCTGTGTCCCTCCCTGGAGCCCGCAGCGCGTTTTGGGTTTTGGCGTGGACGGGCCCCTCTCGGCTTCCGTAGTCCATTTGCCCTGGAGCCTGCCAGACCCCTGGCCCCAGAGGCGGGACCTGCTGAGTCCCCGAGCGCCTCCTGAGTTCCTGCCACCACCCTTGGGCCGGGATGAGGTGCCACCTTGTGCGTAGAAGCCCTGCACACAGGCAAGAAGCCCCCCAGGCCCGCGGGCGCGCCCGACCCTGGAGCCCCCTGGCTGGCTGCAGCCACAGGGAACGGGGGTTCTGAGTTGGCAGCCCCCATTCCCGAAGCATCCACGGGCAGTTCCCCGAAGGGCTGACACCGGCTGCGCCTCTGCAGCCAGACAACCTCCCTCCCTCTGGTCGGGCATTGCAAGCCACACAGCCACTTGTGTCCCCTGTGTCCCTGGAGGCCGCAGCGCGTTTTGGGTTTTGGCGCGGACAGGCCCCTCTCGGCTTCCGTAGTCCATTTGCCCCGGAGCCTGCCAGACCCCTTGCCCCAGGGGCGGGCCCTGCTGAGTCCCTGAGTGCCTCCTGAGTTCCTGCCACCACCCTTGGGCCGGGATGTGGTGCCACCTTGTGCGTAGAAGCCCTGCACACAGGCAAGAAGCCCCCCAGGCCCGCGGGCGCGCCCGACCCTGGAGCCCCCTGGCTGGCTGCAGCCACAGGGAACGGGGGTTCTGAGTTGGCAGCCCCCATTCCCGAAGCATCCACGGGCAGTTCCCCGAAGGGCTGACACCGGCTGCGCCTCAGCAGCCAGACAACCTCCCTCCCTCTGGTCGGGCACTGCAAGCCACACAGCCACTTGTGTCCCCTGTGTCCCTGGAGGCCGCAGCGCGTTTTGGGTTTTGGCGCGGACGGGCCCCTCTCGGCTTCCGTAGTCCATTTGCCCCGGAGCCTGCCAGACCCCTTGCCCCAGGGGCGGGCCCTGCTGAGTCCCTGAGTGCCTCCTGAGTTCCTGCCACCACCCTTGGGCCGGGATGTGGTGCCACCTTGTGCGTAGAAGCCCTGCACACAGGCAAGAAGCCCCCCAGGCCCGCGGGCGCGCCCGACCCTGGAGCCCCCTGGCTGGCTGCAGCCACAGGGAACGGGGGTTCTGAGTTGGCAGCCCCCATTCCCGAAGCATCCACGGGCAGTTCCCCGAAGGGCTGACACCGGCTGCGCCTCAGCAGCCGGACAACCTCCCTCCCTCTGGTCGGGCACTGCAAGCCACACAGCCACTTGTGTCCCCTGTGTCCCTGGAGGCCGCAGCGCGTTTTGGGTTTTGGCGCGGACGGGCCGCTCTCGGTTTCCGTAGTCCATTTGCACCCGGAGCCTGCCAGACCCCTGGCCCCATGGGCGGGCCCTGCTGAGTCCCCAAGCGCCTCCTGGGTTCCTACCACCACCCTTGGGCTGGGATGAGGTGCCACCTTGTGCGTAGAAGCCCTGCACACAGGCAAGAAGCTGCACACACCCACTCCTGAAGCCCACTGGGGCAGTCCAAGGGCGAGGAGCTCGGAGCTCGGTCAGGGCTGTCCCAGCAGAACTTTTTGAGGGTGGACGGACACGCCCGCGGGCAATCAGGTGTTGCGGGCAGGCCCCGGGGGCAGGCCCTGCTGAGTCCCCGAGCGCCACCTGGGTTCCTGCCACCACCCTTGGGCCGGGATGAGGTGCCCCCTTGTGCGTAGAAGCCCTGCACACAGGCAAGAAGCCCCCAGGCCCGCGGCGCACCCGACCCTGGAGCCCCCTGGCCGGATGCAGCCACAGGGAACGGGGGTTCTGAGTTGGCAGGCCCCATTCCCGAAGCATCCACGGGCACTTCCCGAAGGGCTGACACCTGCTGCGCCTCAGCAGCCAGCCAACCTCCCTCCCTCTGTTCGGGCACTGCAAGCCACACAGCCACTTGTGTCCCCTGTGTCCCTCCCTGGAGCCCGCAGCGCGTTTTGGGTTTTGGCGCGGAAGGGCCCCTCTCGGCTTCCGTAGTCCATTTGCCCCCGGAGCCTGCCAGACCCCTGGCTCTAGGAGGCTGCCCAGGGGCGCTGCCAACAGCCCCCAGGTGCTGGCTAGCCGCCTCGGCCGGCCACGGGGGGAGCACACACACCTGCGGGTGTCCCCGGGCCGCACACACGAACTGCCCCGCGCTTCCCGGCGTTGCAAATACGCCCCCTGGGAAGCCCCGCCCGCCCTAGGGTCTTGTCGGGTGGGGCCGATGCATGGTGGTTGACTGGGGAGGGCTGCTGCTGGCACACACCCACTCCTGAAGCCCACTGGGGCGGTCCAAGGGCGATGAGCTCGGAGCTCAGTCAGGGCTGTCCCAGCAGAACTTTTTGAGGGTGGACGGACACGCCCGCGGGCAATCAGGTGGTGCAGGCAGGCCCCGGGGGCAGGCCCTGCTGAGTCCCCGAGCGCCACCTGGGTTCCTGCCACCACCCTTGGGCCGGGATGAGGTGCCACCTTGTGCGTAGAAGCCCTGCACACAGGCAAGAAGCCCCCCAGGCCCGCGGCGCACCCGACCCTGGAGCCCCCTGGCTGGCTGCAGCCACAGGGAACGGGGGTTCTGAGTTGGCAGGCCCCATTCCCGAAGCATCCACGGGCAGTTCCCCGAAGGGCTGACACCGGCTGCGCCTCAGCAGCCAGACAACCTCCCTCCCTCTGGTCGGGCACTGCAAGCCACACAGCCACTTGTGTCCCCTGTGTCCCTGGAGGCCGCAGCGCGTTTTGGGTTTTGGCGCGGACGGGCCCCTCTCGGCTTCCGTAGTCCATTTGCCCCGGAGCCTGCCAGACCCCTTGCCCCAGGGGCGGGCCCTGCTGAGTCCCCGAGCGCCTCCTGAGTTCCTGCCACCACCCTTGGGCCGGGATGAAGTGCCACCTTGTGCGTAGAAGCCCTGCACACAGGCAAGAAGCCCCTAGGCCCGCGGGCGCGCCCAACACTGGAGCCCCCTGGCTGGCTGCAGCCACAGGGAACGGGCGTTCTGAGTTGGCAGCCCCCATTCCCGAAGCATCCACGGGCAGTTCCCCGAAGGGCTGACACCGGCTGCGCCTCAGCAGCCAGACAACCTCCCTCCCTCTGGTCGGGCACTGCAAGCCACACAGCCACTTGTGTCCCCTGTGTCCCTCCCTGGAGGCCGCAGCGCGTTTTGGGTTTTGGCGCGGACGGGCCCCTCTCGGCTTCCGTAGTCCATTTGCCCTGGAGCCTGCCAGACCCCTGGCCCCAGAGGCGGGCCCTGCTGAGTCCCCGAGCGCCTCCTGAGTTCCTGCCACCACCCTTGGGCCGGGATGTGGTGCCACCTTGTGCGTAGAAGCCCTGCGCACAGGCAAGAAGCCCCTAGGCCCGCGGGCGCGCCCGACCCTGGAGCCCCCTGGCTGGCTGCAGCCACAGGGAACGGGGGTTCTGAGTTGGCAGCCCCCATTCCCGAAGCATCCACGGGCAGTTCCCCGAAGGGCTGACACCGGCTGCGCCTCAGCAGCCAGACAACCTCCCTCCCTCTGGTCGGGCACTGCAAGCCACACAGCCACTTGTGTCCCCTGTGTCCCTGGAGGCCGCAGCGCATTTTGGGTTTTGGCGTGGACGGGCCCCTCTCGGCTTCCGTAGTCCATTTGCCCTGGAGCCTGCCAGACCCCTGGCCCCAGGGGCGGGCCCTGCTGAGTCCCCGAGCGCCTCCTGAGTTCCTGCCACCACCCTTGGGCCGGGATGTGGTGCCACCTTGTGCGTAGAAGCCCTGCACACAGGCAAGAAGCCCCTAGGCCCGCGGGCGCGCCCGACCCTGGAGCCCCCTGGCTGGCTGCAGCCACAGGGAACGGGGGTTCTGAGTTGGCAGCCCCCATTCCCGAAGCATCCACGGGCAGTTCCCCGAAGGGCTGACACCGGCTGCGCCTCAGCAGCCAGACAACCTCCCTCCCTCTGGTCGGGCACTGCAAGCCACACAGCCACTTGTGTCCCCTGTGTCCCTGGAGGCCGCAGCGCGTTTTGGGTTTTGGCGCGGACGGGCCCCTCTCGGCTTCCGTAGTCCATTTGCCCCGGAGCCTGCCAGACCCCTTGCCCAGGGGCGGGCCCTGCTGAGTCCCCGAGCGCCTCCTGAGTTCCTGCCACCACCCTTGGGCCGGGATGTGGTGCCACCTTGTGCGTAGAAGCCCTGCACACAGGCAAGAAGCCCCTAGGCCCGCGGGCGCGCCCAACCCTGGAGCCCCCTGGCTGGCTGCAGCCACAGGGAACGGGGGTTCTGAGTTGGCAGCCCCCATTCCCGAAGCATCCACGGGCAGTTCCCCGAAGGGCTGACACCGGCTGCGCCTCAGCAGCCAGACAACCTCCCTCCCTCTGGTCGGGCACTGCAAGCCACACAGCCACTTGTGTCCCCTGTGTCCCTGGAGGCCGCAGCGCGTTTTGGGTTTTGGCGCGGACGGGCCCCTCTCGGCTTCCGTAGTCCATTTGCCCTGGAGCCTGCCAGACCCCTGGCCCCTGAGGCGGGCCCTGCTGAGTCCCCGAGCGCCTCCTGAGTTCCTGCCACCACCCTTGGGCCGGGATGAGGTGCCACCTTGTGCGTAGAAGCCCTGCACACAGGCAAGAAGCCCCCCAGGCCCGCGGGCGCGCCCGACCCTGGAGCCCCCTGGCTGGCTGCAGCCACAGGGAACGGGGGTTCTGAGTTGGCAGCCCCCATTCCCGAAGCATCCACGGGCAGTTCCCGAAGGGCTGACACCGGCTGCACCTCAGCAGCCAGACAACCTCCCTCCCTCTGGTCGGGCACTGCAAGCCACACAGCCACTTGTGTCCCCTGTGTCCCTGGAGGCCGCAGCGCGTTTTGGGTTTTGGCGCGGACGGGCCCCTCTCGGCTTCCGTAGTCCATTTGCCCCGGAGCCTGCCAGACCCCTTGCCCCAGGGGCGGGCCCTGCTGAGTCCCTGAGTGCCTCCTGAGTTCCTGCCACCACCCTTGGGCCGGGATGTGGTGCCACCTTGTGCGTAGAAGCCCTGCACACAGGCAAGAAGCCCCTAGGCCCGCGGGCGCGCCCGACCCTGGAGCCCCCTGGCTGGCTGCAGCCACAGGGAACGGGGGTTCTGAGTTGGCAGCCCCCATTCCCGAAGCATCCACGGGCAGTTCCCCGAAGGGCTGACACCGGCTGCGCCTCAGCAGCCAGACAACCTCCCTCCCTCTGGTCGGGCACTGCAAGCCACACAGCCACTTGTGTCCCCTGTGTCCCTCCCTGGAGCCCGCAGCGCGTTTTGGGTTTTGGCGCGGACGGGCCCCTCTCGGCTTCCGTAGTCCATTTGCCCCGGAGCCTGCCAGACCCCTTGCCCCAGGGGCGGGCCCTGCTGAGTCCCGGAGCGCCTCCTGAGTTCCTGCCACCACCCTTGGGCCGGGATGTGGTGCCACCTTGTGCGTAGAAGCCCTGCACACAGGCAAGAAGCCCCTAGGCCCGCGGGCGCGCCCGAACCTGGAGCCCCCTGGCTGGCTGCAGCCATGGGAACGGGGGTTCTGAGTTGGCAGCCCCCATTCCCGAAGCATCCACGGGCAGTTCCCCGAAGGGCTGACACCGGCTGTGCCTCAGCAGCCAGACAACCTCCCTCCCTCTGGTCGGGCACTGCAAGCCACACAGCCACTTGTGTCCCCTGTGTCCCTGGAGGCCGCAGCGCATTTTGGGTTTTGGCGTGGACGGGCCCCTCTCGGCTTCCGTAGTCCATTTGCCCTGGAGCCTGCCAGACCCCTGGCCCCAGGGGCGGGCCCTGCTGAGTCCCCGAGCGCCTCCTGAGTTCCTGCCACCACCCTTGGGCCGGGATGTGGTGCCACCTTGTGCGTAGAAGCCCTGCACACAGGCAAGAAGCCCCTAGGCCCGCGGGCGCGCCCGACCCTGGAGCCCCCTGGCTGGCTGCAGCCACAGGGAACGGGGGTTCTGAGTTGGCAGCCCCCATTCCCGAAGCATCCACGGGCAGTTCCCCGAAGGGCTGACACCGGCTGCGCCTCAGCAGCCAGACAACCTCCCTCCCTCTGGTCGGGCACTGCAAGCCACACAGCCACTTGTGTCCCCTGTGTCCCTGGAGGCCGCAGCGCGTTTTGGGTTTTGGCGCGGACGGGCCCCTCTCGGCTTCCGTAGTCCATTTGCCCCGGAGCCTGCCAGACCCCTTGCCCCAGGGGCGGGCCCTGCTGAGTCCCCGAGCGCCTCCTGAGTTCCTGCCACCACCCTTGGGCCGGGATGTGGTGCCACCTTGTGCGTAGAAGCCCTGCACACAGGCAAGAAGCCCCTAGGCCCACGGGCGCGCCCGACCCTGGAGCCCCCTGGCTGGCTGCAGCCACAGGGAACGGGGGTTCTGAGTTGGCAGCCCCCATTCCCGAAGCATCCACGGGCAGTTCCCCGAAGGGCTGACACCGGCTGCGCCTCAGCAGCCAGACAACCTCCCTCCCTCTGGTCGGGCACTGCAAGCCACACAGCCACTTGTGTCCCCTGTGTCCCTGGAGGCCGCAGCGCGTTTTGGGTTTTGGCGTGGACGGGCCCCTCTCGGCTTCCGTAGTCCATTTGCCCTGGAGCCTGCCAGACCCCTGGCCCCAGGGGCGGGCCCTGCTGAGTCCCCGAGCGCCTCCTGAGTTCCTGCCACCACCCTTGGGCCGGGATGTGGTGCCACCTTGTGCGTAGAAGCCCTGCACACAGGCAAGAAGCCCCTAGGCCCGCGGGCGCGCCCGACCCTGGAGCCCCCTGGCTGGCTGCAGCCACAGGGAACGGGGGTTCTGAGTTGGCAGCCCCCATTCCCGAAGCATCCACGGGCAGTTCCCCGAAGGGCTGACACCGGCTGCGCCTCAGCAGCCAGACAACCTCCCTCCCTCTGGTCGGGCACTGCAAGCCACACAGCCACTTGTGTCCCCTGTGTCCCTGGAGGCCGCAGCGCGTTTTGGGTTTTGGCGCGGACGGGCCCCTCTCGGCTTCCGTAGTCCATTTGCCCCGGAGCCTGCCAGACCCCTTGCCCCAGGGGCGGGCCCTGCTGAGTCCCTGAGTGCCTCCTGAGTTCCTGCCACCACCCTTGGGCCGGGATGTGGTGCCACCTTGTGCGTAGAAGCCCTGCACACAGGCAAGAAGCCCCTAGGCCCGCGGGCGCGCCCGACCCTGGAGCCCCCTGGCTGGCTGCAGCCACAGGGAACGGGGGTTCTGAGTTGGCAGCCCCCATTCCCGAAGCATCCACGGGCAGTTCCCCGAAGGGCTGACACCGGCTGCGCCTCAGCAGCCAGACAACCTCCCTCCCTCTGGTCGGGCACTGCAAGCCACACAGCCACTTGTGTCCCCTATGTCCCTCCCTGGAGCCCGCAGCGCGTTTTGGGTTTTGGCGCGGACGGGCCCCTCTCGGCTTCCGTAGTCCATTTGCCCCGGAGCCTGCCAGACCCCTTGCCCCAGGGGCGGGCCCTGCTGAGTCCCGGAGCGCCTCCTGAGTTCCTGCCACCACCCTTGGGCCGGGATGTGGTGCCACCTTGTGCGTAGAAGCCCTGCACACAGGCAAGAAGCCCCTAGGCCCGCGGGCGCGCCCGAACCTGGAGCCCCCTGGCTGGCTGCAGCCATGGGAACGGGGGTTCTGAGTTGGCAGCCCCCATTCCCGAAGCATCCACGGGCAGTTCCCCGAAGGGCTGACACCGGCTGTGCCTCAGCAGCCAGACAACCTCCCTCCCTCTGGTCGGGCACTGCAAGCCACACAGCCACTTGTGTCCCCTGTGTCCCTGGAGGCCGCAGCGCATTTTGGGTTTTGGCGTGGACGGGCCCCTCTCGGCTTCCGTAGTCCATTTGCCCTGGAGCCTGCCAGACCCCTGGCCCCAGGGGCGGGCCCTGCTGAGTCCCCGAGCGCCTCCTGAGTTCCTGCCACCACCCTTGGGCCGGGATGTGGTGCCACCTTGTGCGTAGAAGCCCTGCACACAGGCAAGAAGCCCCTAGGCCCGCGGGCGCGCCCGACCCTGGAGCCCCCTGGCTGGCTGCAGCCACAGGGAACGGGGGTTCTGAGTTGGCAGCCCCCATTCCCGAAGCATCCACGGGCAGTTCCCCGAAGGGCTGACACCGGCTGCGCCTCAGCAGCCAGACAACCTCCCTCCCTCTGGTCGGGCACTGCAAGCCACACAGCCACTTGTGTCCCCTGTGTCCCTGGAGGCCGCAGCGCGTTTTGGGTTTTGGCGCGGACGGGCCCCTCTCGGCTTCCGTAGTCCATTTGCCCCGGAGCCTGCCAGACCCCTTGCCCCAGGGGCGGGCCCTGCTGAGTCCCCGAGCGCCTCCTGAGTTCCTGCCACCACCCTTGGGCCGGGATGTGGTGCCACCTTGTGCGTAGAAGCCCTGCACACAGGCAAGAAGCCCCTAGGCCCACGGGCGCGCCCGACCCTGGAGCCCCCTGGCTGGCTGCAGCCACAGGGAACGGGGGTTCTGAGTTGGCAGCCCCCATTCCCGAAGCATCCACGGGCAGTTCCCCGAAGGGCTGACACCGGCTGCGCCTCAGCAGCCAGACAACCTCCCTCCCTCTGGTCGGGCACTGCAAGCCACACAGCCACTTGTGTCCCCTGTGTCCCTGGAGGCCGCAGCGCGTTTTGGGTTTTGGCGTGGACGGGCCCCTCTCGGCTTCCGTAGTCCATTTGCCCTGGAGCCTGCCAGACCCCTGGCCCCAGGGGCGGGCCCTGCTGAGTCCCCGAGCGCCTCCTGAGTTCCTGCCACCACCCTTGGGCCGGGATGTGGTGCCACCTTGTGCGTAGAAGCCCTGCACACAGGCAAGAAGCCCCTAGGCCCGCGGGCGCGCCCGACCCTGGAGCCCCCTGGCTGGCTGCAGCCACAGGGAACGGGGGTTCTGAGTTGGCAGCCCCCATTCCCGAAGCATCCACGGGCAGTTCCCCGAAGGGCTGACACCGGCTGCGCCTCAGCAGCCAGACAACCTCCCTCCCTCTGGTCGGGCACTGCAAGCCACACAGCCACTTGTGTCCCCTGTGTCCCTGGAGGCCGCAGCGCGTTTTGGGTTTTGGCGCGGACGGGCCCCTCTCGGCTTCCGTAGTCCATTTGCCCCGGAGCCTGCCAGACCCCTTGCCCCAGGGGCGGGCCCTGCTGAGTCCCCGAGCGCCTCCTGAGTTCCTGCCACCACCCTTGGGCCGGGATGTGGTGCCACCTTGTGCGTAGAAGCCCTGCACACAGGCAAGAAGCCCCTAGGCCCGCGGGCGCGCCTGACCCTGGAGCCCCCTGGCTGGCTGCAGCCACAGGGAACGGGGGTTCTGAGTTGGCAGCCCCCATTCCCGAAGCATCCACGGGCAGTTCCCCGAAGGGCTGACACCGGCTGCGCCTCAGCAGCCAGACAACCTCCCTCCCTCTGGTCGGGCACTGCAAGCCACACAGCCACTTGTGTCCCCTGTGTCCCTGAAGGCCGCAGCGCGTTTTGGGTTTTGGCGTGGACGGGCCCCTCTCGGCTTCCGTAGTCCATTTGCCCTGGAGCCTGCCAGACCCCTGGCCCCAGGGGCGGGCCCTGCTGAGTCCCCGAGCGCCTCCTGAGTTCCTGCCACCACCCTTGGGCCGGGATGTGGTGCCACCTTGTGCGTAGAAGCCCTGCACACAGGCAAGAAGCCCCTAGGCCCGCGGGCGCGCCCAACCCTGGAGCCCCCTGGCTGGCTGCAGGCACAGGGAACAGGGGTTCTGAGTTGGCAGCCCCCATTCCCGAAGCATCCACGGGCAGTTCCCCGAAGGGCTGACACCGGCTGCGCCTCAGCAGCCAGACAACCTCCCTCCCTCTGGTCGGGCACTGCAAGCCACACAGCCACTTGTGTCCCCTGTGTCCCTGGAGGCCGCAGCGCGTTTTGGGTTTTGGCGCGGACGGGCCCCTCTCGGCTTCCGTAGTCCATTTGCCCTGGAGCCTGCCAGACCCCTGGCCCCTGAGGCGGGCCCTGCTGAGTCCCCGAGCGCCTCCTGAGTTCCTGCCACCACCCTTGGGCCGGGATGAGGTGCCACCTTGTGCGTAGAAGCCCTGCACACAGGCAAGAAGCCCCCCAGGCCCGCGGGCGCGCCCGACCCTGGAGCCCCCTGGCTGGCTGCAGCCACAGGGAACGGGGGTTCTGAGTTGGCAGCCCCCATTCCCGAAGCATCCACGGGCAGTTCCCCGAAGGGCTGACACCGGCTGCGCCTCAGCAGCCAGACAACCTCCCTCCCTCTGGTCGGGCACTGCAAGCCACACAGCCACTTGTGTCCCCTGTGTCCCTGGAGGCCGCAGCGCGTTTTGGGTTTTGGCGCGGACGGGCCCCTCTCGGCTTCCGTAGTCCATTTGCCCCGGAGCCTGCCAGACCCCTTGCCCCAGGGGCGGGCCCTGCTGAGTCCCTGAGTGCCTCCTGAGTTCCTGCCACCACCCTTGGGCCGGGATGTGGTGCCACCTTGTGCGTAGAAGCCCTGCACACAGGCAAGAAGCCCCCCAGGCCCGCGGGCGCGCCCGACCCTGGAGCCCCCTGGCTGGCTGCAGCCACAGGGAACGGGGGTTCTGAGTTGGCAGCCCCCATTCCCGAAGCATCCACGGGCAGTTCCCCGAAGGGCTGACACCGGCTGCGCCTCAGCAGCCAGACAACCTCCCTCCCTCTGGTCGGGCACTGCAAGCCACACAGCCACTTGTGTCCCCTGTGTCCCTCCCTGGAGCCCGCAGCGCGTTTTGGGTTTTGGCGCGGACGGGCCCCTCTCGGCTTCCGTAGTCCATTTGCCCCGGAGCCTGCCAGACCCCTTGCCCCAGGGGCGGGCCCTGCTGAGTCCCCGAGCGCCTCCTGAGTTCCTGCCACCACCCTTGGGCCGGGATGTGGTGCCACCTTGTGCGTAGAAGCCCTGCACACAGGCAAGAAGCCCCTAGGCCCGCGGGCGCGCCCGAACCTGGAGCCCCCTGGCTGGCTGCAGCCACAGGGAACGGGGGTTCTGAGTTGGCAGCCCCCATTCCCGAAGCATCCACGGGCAGTTCCCCGAAGGGCTGACACCGGCTGCGCCTCAGCAGCCAGACAACCTCCCTCCCTCTGGTCGGGCACTGCAAGCCACACAGCCACTTGTGTCCCCTGTGTCCCTGGAGGCCGCAGCGCGTTTTGGGTTTTGGCGTGGACGGGCCCCTCTCGGCTTCCGTAGTCCATTTGCCCTGGAGCCTGCCAGACCCCTGGCCCCAGGGGCGGGCCCTGCTGAGTCCCCGAGCGCCTCCTGAGTTCCTGCCACCACCCTTGGGCCGGGATGTGGTGCCACCTTGTGCGTAGAAGCCCTGCACACAGGCAAGAAGCCCCTAGGCCCGCGGGCGCGCCCGACCCTGGAGCCCCCTGGCTGGCTGCAGCCACAGGGAACGGGGGTTCTGAGTTGGCAGCCCCCATTCCCGAAGCATCCACGGGCAGTTCCCCGAAGGGCTGACACCGGCTGCGCCTCAGCAGCCAGACAACCTCCCTCCCTCTGGTCGGGCACTGCAAGCCACACAGCCACTTGTGTCCCCTGTGTCCCTGGAGGCCGCAGCGCGTTTTGGGTTTTGGCGCGGACGGGCCCCTCTCGGCTTCCGTAGTCCATTTGCCCTGGAGCCTGCCAGACCCCTGGCCCCTGAGGCGGGCCCTGCTGAGTCCCCGAGCGCCTCCTGAGTTCCTGCCACCACCCTTGGGCCGGGATGAGGTGCCACCTTGTGCGTAGAAGCCCTGCACACAGGCAAGAAGCCCCCCAGGCCCGCGGGCGCGCCCGACCCTGGAGCCCCCTGGCTGGCTGCAGCCACAGGGAACGGGGGTTCTGAGTTGGCAGCCCCCATTCCCGAAGCATCCACGGGCAGTTCCCCGAAGGGCTGACACCGGCTGCGCCTCAGCAGCCAGACAACCTCCCTCCCTCTGGTCGGGCACTGCAAGCCACACAGCCACTTGTGTCCCCTGTGTCCCTGGAGGCCGCAGCGCGTTTTGGGTTTTGGCGCGGACGGGCCCCTCTCGGCTTCCGTAGTCCAGTTGCCCCGGAGCCTGCCAGACCCCTTGCCCCAGGGGCAGGCCCTGCTGAGTCCCTGAGTGCCTCCTGAGTTCCTGCCACCACCCTTGGGCCGGGATGTGGTGCCACCTTGTGCGTAGAAGCCCTGCACACAGGCAAGAAGCCCCCCAGGCCCGCGGGCACGCCCGACCCTGGAGCCCCCTGGCTGGCTGCAGCCACAGGGAACGGGGGTTCTGAGTTGGCAGCCCCCATTCCCGAAGCATCCACGGGCAGTTCCCCGAAGGGCTGACACCGGCTGCGCCTCAGCAGCCAGACAACCTCCCTCCCTCTGGTCGGGCACTGCAAGCCACACAGCCACTTGTGTCCCCTGTGTCCCTGGAGGCCGCAGCGCGTTTTGGGTTTTGGCGTGGACGGGCCCCTCTCGGCTTCCGTAGTCCATTTGCCCTGGAGCCTGCCAGACCCCTGGCCCCAGGGGCGGGCCCTGCTGAGTCCCCGAGCGCCTCCTGAGTTCCTGCCACCACCCTTGGGCCGGGATGTGGTGCCACCTTGTGCGTAGAAGCCCTGCACACAGGCAAGAAGCCCCTAGGCCCGCGGGCGCGCCCGACCCTGGAGCCCCCTGGCTGGCTGCAGCCACAGGGAACGGGGGTTCTGAGTTGGTAGCCCCCATTCCCGAAGCATCCACGGGCAGTTCCCCGAAGGGCTGACACCGGCTGCGCCTCAGCAGCCAGACAACCTCCCTCCCTCTGGTCGGGCACTGCAAGCCACACAGCCACTTGTGTCCCCTGTGTCCCTGGAGGCCGCAGCGCGTTTTGGGTTTTGGCGCGGACGGGCCCCTCTCGGCTTCCGTAGTCCATTTGCCCTGGAGCCTGCCAGACCCCTGGCCCCTGAGGCGGGCCCTGCTGAGTCCCCGAGCGCCTCCTGAGTTCCTGCCACCACCCTTGGGCCGGGA
This sequence comes from Lepus europaeus, assembly GCF_033115175.1. Taxonomy (NCBI): domain Eukaryota; kingdom Metazoa; phylum Chordata; class Mammalia; order Lagomorpha; family Leporidae; genus Lepus; species Lepus europaeus. Next base: position 44,121 of record NW_026909305.1, read on the forward strand.
TGAGGTGCCACCTTGTGCGTAGAAGCCCTGCACACAGGCAAGAAGCCCCCCAGGCCCGCGGGCGCGCCCGACCCTGGAGCCCCCTGGCTGGCTGCAGCCACAGGGAACGGGGGTTCTGAGTTGGCAGCCCCCATTCCCGAAGCATCCACGGGCAGTTCCCCGAAGGGCTGACACCGGCTGCGCCTCAGCAGCCAGACAACCTCCCTCCCTCTGGTCGGGCACTGCAAGCCACACAGCCACTTGTGTCCCCTGTGTCCCTGGAGGCCGCAGCGCGTTTTGGGTTTTGGCGCGGACGGGCCCCTCTCGGCTTCCGTAGTCCATTTGCCCCGGAGCCTGCCAGACCCCTTGCCCCAGGGGCAGGCCCTGCTGAGTCCCTGAGTGCCTCCTGAGTTCCTGCCACCACCCTTGGGCCGGGATGTGGTGCCACCTTGTGCGTAGAAGCCCTGCACACAGGCAAGAAGCCCCCCAGGCCCGCGGGCGCGCCCGACCCTGGAGCCCCCTGGCTGGCTGCAGCCACAGGGAACGGGGGTTCTGAGTTGGCAGCCCCCATTCCCGAAGCATCCACGGGCAGTTCCCCGAAGGGCTGACACCGGCTGCGCCTCAGCAGCCAGACAACCTCCCTCCCTCTGGTCGGGCACTGCAAGCCACACAGCCACTTGTGTCCCCTGTGTCCCTGGAGGCCGCAGCGCGTTTTGGGTTTTGGCGCGGACGGGCCCCTCTCGGCTTCCGTAGTCCATTTGCCCCGGAGCCTGCCAGACCCCTTGCCCCAGGGGCGGGCCCTGCTGAGTCCCTGAGTGCCTCCTGAGTTCCTGCCACCACCCTTGGGCCGGGATGTGGTGCCACCTTGTGCGTAGAAGCCCTGCACACAGGCAAGATGCCCCCCAGGCCCGCGGGCGCGCCCGACCCTGGAGCCCCCTGGCTGGCTGCAGCCACAGGGAACGGGGGTTCTGAGTTGGCAGCCCCCATTCCCGAAGCATCCACGGGCAGTTCCCCGAAGGGCTGACACCGGCTGCGCCTCAGCAGCCAGACAACCTCCCTCCCTCTGGTCGGGCACTGCAAGCCACACAGCCACTTGTGTCCCCTGTGTCCCTCCCTGGAGCCCGCAGCGCGTTTTGGGTTTTGGCGCGGACGGGCCCCTCTCGGCTTCCGTAGTCCATTTGCCCCGGAGCCTGCCAGACCCCTTGCCCCAGGGGCGGGCCCTGCTGAGTCCCCGAGCGCCTCCTGAGTTCCTGCCACCACCCTTGGGCCGGGATGTGGTGCCACCTTGTGCGTAGAAGCCCTGCACACAGGCAAGAAGCCCCTAGGCCCGCGGGCGCGCCCGACCCTGGAGCCCCCTGGCTGGCTGCAGCCACAGGGAACGGGGGTTCTGAGTTGGCAGCCCCCATTCCCGAAGCATCCACGGGCAGTTCCCCGAAGGGCTGACACCGGCTGCGCCTCAGCAGCCAGACAACCTCCCTCCCTCTGGTCGGGCACTGCAAGCCACACAGCCACTTGTGTCCCCTGTGTCCCTGGAGGCCGCAGCGCGTTTTGGGTTTTGGCGCGGACGGGCCCCTCTCGGCTTCCGTAGTCCATTTGCCCTGGAGCCTGCCAGACCCCTGGCCCCTGAGGCGGGCCCTGCTGAGTCCCCGAGCGCCTCCTGAGTTCCTGCCACCACCCTTGGGCCGGGATGAGGTGCCACCTTGTGCGTAGAAGCCCTGCACACAGGCAAGAAGCCCCCCAGGCCCGCGGGCGCGCCCGACCCTGGAGCCCCCTGGCTGGCTGCAGCCACAGGGAACGGGGGTTCTGAGTTGGCAGCCCCCATTCCCGAAGCATCCACGGGCAGTTCCCCGAAGGGCTGACACCGGCTGCGCCTCAGCAGCCAGACAACCTCCCTCCCTCTGGTCGGGCACTGCAAGCCACACAGCCACTTGTGTCCCCTGTGTCCCTGGAGGCCGCAGCGCGTTTTGGGTTTTGGCGCGGACGGGCCCCTCTTGGCTTCCGTAGTCCATTTGCCCCGGAGCCTGCCAGACCCCTTGCCCCAGGGGCAGGCCCTGCTGAGTCCCTGAGTGCCTCCTGAGTTCCTGCCACCACCCTTGGGCCGGGATGTGGTGCCACCTTGTGCGTAGAAGCCCTGCACACAGGCAAGAAGCCCCCCAGGCCCGCGGGCGCGCCCGACCCTGGAGCCCCCTGGCTGGCTGCAGCCACAGGGAACGGGGGTTCTGAGTTGGCAGCCCCCATTCCCGAAGCATCCACGGGCAGTTCCCCGAAGGGCTGACACCGGCTGCGCCTCAGCAGCCAGACAACCTCCCTCCCTCTGGTCGGGCACTGCAAGCCACACAGCCACTTGTGTCCCCTGTGTCCCTGGAGCCCGCAGCGCGTTTTGGGTTTTGGCGCGGACGGGCCCCTCTTGGCTTCCGTAGTCCATTTGCCCCGGAGCCTGCCAGACCCCTTGCCCCAGGGGCGGGCCCTGCTGAGTCCCTGAGTGCCTCCTGAGTTCCTGCCACCACCCTTGGGCCGGGATGTGGTGCCACCTTGTGCGTAGAAGCCCTGCACACAGGCAAGATGCCCCCCAGGCCCGCGGGCGCGCCCGACCCTGGAGCCCCCTGGCTGGCTGCAGCCACAGGGAACGGGGGTTCTGAGTTGGCAGCCCCCATTCCCGAAGCATCCACGGGCAGTTCCCCGAAGGGCTGACACCGGCTGCGCCTCAGCAGCCAGACAACCTCCCTCCCTCTGGTCGGGCACTGCAAGCCACACAGCCACTTGTGTCCCCTGTGTCCCTCCCTGGAGCCCGCAGCGCGTTTTGGGTTTTGGCGCGGACGGGCCCCTCTCGGCTTCCGTAGTCCATTTGCCCCGGAGCCTGCCAGACCCCTGGCCCCTGAGGCGGGCCCTGCTGAGTCCCCGAGCGCCTCCTGAGTTCCTGCCACCACCCTTGGGCCGGGATGAGGTGCCACCTTGTGCATAGAAGCCCTGCACACAGGCAAGAAGCCCCCCAGGCCCGCGGGCGCGCCCGACCCTGGAGCCCCCTGGCTGGCTGCAGCCACAGGGAACGGGGGTTCTGAGTTGGCAGCCCCCATTCCCGAAGCATCCACGGGCAGTTCCCCGAAGGGCTGACACCGGCTGCACCTCAGCAGCCAGACAACCTCCCTCCCTCTGGTTGGGCACTGCAAGCCACACAGCCACTTGTGTCCCCTGTGTCCCTGGAGGCCGCAGCGCGTTTTGGGTTTTGGCGCGGACGGGCCCCTCTCGGCTTCCGTAGTCCATTTGCCCCGGAGCCTGCCAGACCCCTTGCCCCAGGGGCAGGCCCTGCTGAGTCCCTGAGTGCCTCCTGAGTTCCTGCCACCACCCTTGGGCCGGGATGTGGTGCCACCTTGTGCGTAGAAGCCCTGCACACAGGCAAGAAGCCCCCCAGGCCCGCGGGCGCGCCCGACCCTGGAGCCCCCTGGCTGGCTGCAGCCACAGGGAACGGGGGTTCTGAGTTGGCAGCCCCCATTCCCGAAGCATCCACGGGCAGTTCCCCGAAGGGCTGACACCGGCTGCGCCTCAGCAGCCAGACAACCTCCCTCCCTCTGGTCGGGCACTGCAAGCCACACAGCCACTTGTGTCCCCTGTGTCCCTGGAGGCCGCAGCGCGTTTTGGGTTTTGGCGCGGACGGGCCCCTCTCGGCTTCCGTAGTCCATTTGCCCCGGAGCCTGCCAGACCCCTTGCCCCAGGGGCGGGCCCTGCTGAGTCCCTGAGTGCCTCCTGAGTTCCTGCCACCACCCTTGGGCCGGGATGTGGTGCCACCTTGTGCGTAGAAGCCCTGCACACAGGCAAGAAGCCCCCCAGGCCCGCGGGCGCGCCCGACCCTGGAGCCCCCTGGCTGGCTGCAGCCACAGGGAACGGGGGTTCTGAGTTGGCAGCCCCCATTCCCGAAGCATCCACGGGCAGTTCCCCGAAGGGCTGACACCGGCTGCGCCTCAGCAGCCAGACAACCTCCCTCCCTCTGGTCGGGCACTGCAAGCCACACAGCCACTTGTGTCCCCTGTGTCCCTCCCTGGAGCCCGCAGCGCGTTTTGGGTTTTGGCGCGGACGGGCCCCTCTCGGCTTCCGTAGTCCATTTGCCCCGGAGCCTGCCAGACCCCTTGCCCCAGGGGCGGGCCCTGCTGAGTCCCTGAGTGCCTCCTGAGTTCCTGCCACCACCCTTGGGCCGGGATGTGGTGCCACCTTGTGCGTAGAAGCCCTGCACACAGGCAAGATGCCCCCCAGGCACGCGGGCGCGCCCGACCCTGGAGCCCCCTGGCTGGCTGCAGCCACAGGGAACGGGGGTTCTGAGTTGGCAGCCCCCATTCCCGAAGCATCCACGTGCAGTTCCCCGAAGGGCTGACACCGGCTGCGCCTCAGCAGCCAGACAACCTCCCTCCCTCTGGTCGGGCACTGCAAGCCACACAGCCACTTGTGTCCCCTGTGTCCCTCCCTGGAGCCCGCAGCGCGTTTTGGGTTTTGGCGCGGACGGGCCCCTCTCGGCTTCCGTAGTCCATTTGCCCCGGAGCCTGCCAGACCCCTGGCCCCTGAGGCGGGCCCTGCTGAGTCCCCGAGCGCCTCCTGAGTTCCTGCCACCACCCTTGGGCCGGGATGAGGTGCCACCTTGTGCATAGAAGCCCTGCACACAGGCAAGAAGCCCCCCAGGCCCGCGGGCGCGCCCGACCCTGGAGCCCCCTGGCTGGCTGCAGCCACAGGGAACGGGGGTTCTGAGTTGGCAGCCCCCATTCCCGAAGCATCCACGGGCAGTTCCCCGAAGGGCTGACACCGGCTGCGCCTCAGCAGCCAGACAACCTCCCTCCCTCTGGTCGGGCACTGCAAGCCACACAGCCACTTGTGTCCCCTGTGTCCCTGGAGGCCGCAGCGCGTTTTGGGTTTTGGCGCGGACGGGCCCCTCTCGGCTTCCGTAGTCCATTTGCCCCGGAGCCTGCCAGACCCCTTGCCCCAGGGGCAGGCCCTGCTGAGTCCCTGAGTGCCTCCTGAGTTCCTGCCACCACCCTTGGGCCGGGATGTGGTGCCACCTTGTGCGTAGAAGCCCTGCACACAGGCAAGAAGCCCCCCAGGCCCGCGGGCGCGCCCGACCCTGGAGCCCCCTGGCTGGCTGCAGCCACAGGGAACGGGGGTTCTGAGTTGGCAGCCCCCATTCCCGAAGCATCCACGGGCAGTTCCCCGAAGGGCTGACACCGGCTGCGCCTCAGCAGCCAGACAACCTCCCTCCCTCTGGTCGGGCACTGCAAGCCACACAGCCACTTGTGTCCCCTGTGTCCCTGGAGGCCGCAGCGCGTTTTGGGTTTTGGCGCGGACGGGCCCCTCTCGGCTTCCGTAGTCCATTTGCCCCGGAGCCTGCCAGACCCCTTGCCCCAGGGGCGGGCCCTGCTGAGTCCCTGAGTGCCTCCTGAGTTCCTGCCACCACCCTTGGGCCGGGATGTGGTGCCACCTTGTGCGTAGAAGCCCTGCACACAGGCAAGAAGCCCCCCAGGCCCGCGGGCGCGCCCGACCCTGGAGCCCCCTGGCTGGCTGCAGCCACAGGGAACGGGGGTTCTGAGTTGGCAGCCCCCATTCCCGAAGCATCCACGGGCAGTTCCCCGAAGGGCTGACACCGGCTGCGCCTCAGCAGCCAGACAACCTCCCTCCCTCTGGTCGGGCACTGCAAGCCACACAGCCACTTGTGTCCCCTGTGTCCCTCCCTGGAGCCCGCAGCGCGTTTTGGGTTTTGGCGCGGACGGGCCCCTCTCGGCTTCCGTAGTCCATTTGCCCCGGAGCCTGCCAGACCCCTTGCCCCAGGGGCGGGCCCTGCTGAGTCCCCGAGCGCCTCCTGAGTTCCTGCCACCACCCTTGGGCCGGGATGTGGTGCCACCTTGTGCGTAGAAGCCCTGCACACAGGCAAGAAGCCCCCCAGGCCCGCGGGCGCGCCCGACCCTGGAGCCCCCTGGCTGGCTGCAGCCACAGGGAACGGGGGTTCTGAGTTGGCAGCCCCCATTCCCGAAGCATCCACGGGCAGTTCCCCGAAGGGCTGACACCGGCTGCGCCTCAGCAGCCAGACAACCTCCCTCCCTCTGGTCGGGCACTGCAAGCCACACAGCCACTTGTGTCCCCTGTGTCCCTGGAGCCCGCAGCGCGTTTTGGGTTTTGGCGCGGACGGGCCCCTCTCGGCTTCCGTAGTCCATTTGCCCCGGAGCCTGCCAGACCCCTTGCCCCAGGGGCGGGCCCTGCTGAGTCCCTGAGTGCCTCCTGAGTTCCTGCCACCACCCTTGGGCCGGGATGTGGTGCCACCTTGTGCGTAGAAGCCCTGCACACAGGCAAGATGCCCCCCAGGCCCGCGGGCGCGCCCGACCCTGGAGCCCCCTGGCTGGCTGCAGCCACAGGGAACGGGGGTTCTGAGTTGGCAGCCCCCATTCCCGAAGCATCCACGGGCAGTTCCCCGAAGGGCTGACACCGGCTGCGCCTCAGCAGCCAGACAACCTCCCTCCCTCTGGTCGGGCACTGCAAGCCACACAGCCACTTGTGTCCCCTGTGTCCCTCCCTGGAGCCCGCAGCGCGTTTTGGGTTTTGGCGCGGACGGGCCCCTCTCGGCTTCCGTAGTCCATTTGCCCCGGAGCCTGCCAGACCCCTGGCCCCTGAGGCGGGCCCTGCTGAGTCCCCGAGCGCCTCCTGAGTTCCTGCCACCACCCTTGGGCCGGGATGAGGTGCCACCTTGTGCATAGAAGCCCTGCACACAGGCAAGAAGCCCCCCAGGCCCGCGGGCGCGCCCGACCCTGGAGCCCCCTGGCTGGCTGCAGCCACAGGGAACGGGGGTTCTGAGTTGGCAGCCCCCATTCCCGAAGCATCCACGGGCAGTTCCCCGAAGGGCTGACACCGGCTGCACCTCAGCAGCCAGACAACCTCCCTCCCTCTGGTCGGGCACTGCAAGCCACACAGCCACTTGTGTCCCCTGTGTCCCTGGAGGCCGCAGCGCGTTTTGGGTTTTGGCGCGGACGGGCCCCTCTCGGCTTCCGTAGTCCATTTGTCCCGGAGCCTGCCAGACCCCTTGCCCCAGGGGCAGACCCTGCTGAGTCCCTGAGTGCCTCCTGAGTTCCTGCCACCACCCTTGGGCCGGGATGTGGTGCCACCTTGTGCGTAGAAGCCCTGCACACAGGCAAGAAGCCCCCCAGGCCCGCGGGCGCGCCCGACCCTGGAGCCCCCTGGCTGGCTGCAGCCACAGGGAACGGGGGTTCTGAGTTGGCAGCCCCCATTCCCGAAGCATCCACGGGCAGTTCCCCGAAGGGCTGACACCGGCTGCGTCTCAGCAGCCAGACAACCTCCCTCCCTCTGGTCGGGCACTGCAAGCCACACAGCCACTTGTGTCCCCTGTGTCCCTGGAGGCCGCAGCGCGTTTTGGGTTTTGGCGCGGACGGGCCCCTCTCGGCTTCCGTAGTCCATTTGCCCCGGAGCCTGCCAGACCCCTTGCCCCAGGGGCGGGCCCTGCTGAGTCCCTGAGTGCCTCCTGAGTTCCTGCAACCACCCTTGGGCCGGGATGTGGTGCCACCTTGTGCGTAGAAGCCCTGCACACAGGCAAGAAGCCCCCCAGGCCCGCGGGCGCGCCCGACCCTGGAGCCCCCTGGCTGGCTGCAGCCACAGGGAACGGGGGTTCTGAGTTGGCAGCCCCCATTCCCGAAGCATCCACGGGCAGTTCCCCGAAGGGCTGACACCGGCTGCGCCTCAGCAGCCAGACAACCTCCCTCCCTCTGGTCGGGCACTGCAAGCCACACAGCCACTTGTGTCCCCTGTGTCCCTCCCTGGAGCCCGCAGCGCGTTTTGGGTTTTGGCGCGGACGGGCCCCTCTCGGCTTCCGTAGTCCATTTGCCCTGGAGCCTGCCAGACCCCTGGCCCCTGAGGCGGGCCCTGCTGAGTCCCCGAGCGCCTCCTGAGTTCCTGCCACCACCCTTGGGCCGGGATGAGGTGCCACCTTGTGCGTAGAAGCCCTGCACACAGGCAAGAAGCCCCCCAGGCCCGCGGGCGCGCCCGACCCTGGAGCCCCCTGGCTGGCTGCAGCCACAGGGAACGGGGGTTCTGAGTTGGCAGCCCCCATTCCCGAAGCATCCACGGGCAGTTCCCCGAAGGGCTGACACCGGCTGCGCCTCAGCAGCCAGACAACCTCCCTCCCTCTGGTCGGGCACTGCAAGCCACACAGCCACTTGTGTCCCCTGTGTCCCTCCCTGGAGCCCGCAGCGCGTTTTGGGTTTTGGCGCGGACGGGCCCCTCTCGGCTTCCGTAGTCCATTTGCCCCGGAGCCTGCCAGACCCCTTGCCCCAGGGGCGGGCCCTGCTGAGTCCCCGAGCGCCTCCTGAGTTCCTGCCACCACCCTTGGGCCGGGATGAGGTGCCACCTTGTGCGTAGAAGCCCTGCACACAGGCAAGAAGCCCCCCAGGCCCGCGGGCACGCCCGACCCTTGAGCCCCCTGGCTGGCTGCAGCCACAGGGAACGGGGGTTCTGAGTTGGCAGCCCCCATTCCCGAAGCATCCACGGGCAGTTCCCCGAAGGGCTGACACCGGCTGCGCCTCAGCAGCCAGACAACCTCCCTCCCTCTGGTCGGGCACTGCAAGCCACACAGCCACTTGTGTCCCCTGTGTCCCTGGAGGCCGCAGCGCGTTTTGGGTTTTGGCGCGGACGGGCCCCTCTCGGCTTCCGTAGTCCATTTGCCCCCGGAGCCTGCCAGACCGCTGGCCCAGGGGCATGCCCTGCTGAGTCCCTGAGCGCCACCTGGGTTCCTGCCACCACACTTGGGCCGGGATGAGGTGCCACCTTGTGCTTAGAAGCCCTGCACACAGGCAAGAAGCTGCACACACCCACTCCTGAAGCCCACTGTGGCAGTCCAAGGGCGAGGAGCTCGGAGCTCGGTCAGGGCTGTCCCAGCAGAACTCTTTGAGGGTGGACGGACACGCCCGCGGGCAATCTGGTGTTGCGGGCAGGCCCCGGGGGCAGGCCCTGCTGAGTCCCCGAGCACCACCTGGGTTCCTGCCACCACCCTTGGGCCGGGATGAGGTGCCCCCTTGTGCGTAGAAGCCCTGCACACAGGCAAGAAGCCCCCCAGGCCCGCGGCGCACCCGACCCTGGAGCCCCCTGGCCGGATGCAGCCACAGGGAACGGGGGTTCTGAGTTGGCAGGCCCCATTCCCGAAGCATCCACGGGCACTTCCCGAAGGGCTGACACCTGCTGCGCCTCAGCAGCCAGCCAACCTCCCTCCCTCTGTTCGGGCACTGCAAGCCACACAGCCACTTGTGTCCCCTGTGTCCCTCCCTGGAGCCCGCAGCGCGTTTTCGGTTTTGGCGCGGAAGGGCCCCTCTCGGCTTCCGTAGTCCATTTGCCCCCGGAGCCTGCCAGACCCCTGGCTCTAGGAGGCTGCCCAGGGGCGCTGCCAACAGCCCCCAGGTGCTGGCTAGCCGCCTCGGCCGGCCACGGGGGGAGCACACACACCTGCGGGTGTCCCCGGGCCGCACACACGAACTGCCCCGCGCTTCCCGGCGTTGCAAATACGCCCCCTGGGAAGCCCCGCCCGCCCTAGGGTCTTGTCGGGTGGGGCCGATGCATGGTGGTTGACTGGGGAGGGCTGCTGCTGGCACACACCCACTCCTGAAGCCCACTGGGGCGGTCCAAGGGCGATGAGCTCGGAGCTCAGTCAGGGCTGTCCCAGCAGAACTTTTTGAGGGTGGACGGACACGCCCGCGGGCAATCAGGTGGTGCAGGCAGGCCCCGGGGGCAGGCCGTGCTGAGTCCCCGAGCGCCACCTGGGTTCCTGCCACCACCCTTGGGCCGGGATGAGGTGCCACCTTGTGCGTAGAAGCCCTGCACACAGGCAAGAAGCCCCCCAGGCCCGCGGCGCACCCGACCCTGGAGCCCCCTGGCCGGATGCAGCCACAGGGAACGGGGGTTCTGAGTTGGCAGGCCCCATTCCCGAAGCATCCACGGGCACTTCCCGAAGGGATGACACCTGCTGCGCCTCAGCAGCCAGCCAACCTCCCTCCCTCTGGTCGGGCACTGCACGCCACACAGCCACTTGTGTCCCCTGTGTCCCTCCCTGGAGGCCGCAGCGCGTTTTGGGTTTTGGCGCGGACGGGCCCCTCTCGGCTTCCGTAGTCCATTTGCCCCCGGAGCCTGCCAGACCCCTGGCTCTAGGAGGCTGCCCAGGGGCGCTGCCAACAGCCCCCAGGTGCTGGCTAGCCGCAGCAGCCGGCCAAGGGGGAGCACACACACCTGCAGGTGTCCCCAGGCCGCGCACACATGGACTGCCCCGCGCTTCCCGGCCTTGCAAATAGGCCCGCGGGAAGCCCCGCCCGCCCTAGGGGCTTGTAGGGCAGGGCCTACACAAGGTGGGTGAGTGGGGAGGGCTGCTGCTGGCACACACCCACTCCTGAAGCCCACTGGGGCAGTCCAAGGGCGAGGAGCTCGGAGCTCGGTCAGGGCTGTCCCAGCAGAACTTTTTGAGGGTGGACGGACACGCCCGCGGGCAATCAGGTGTTGCGGGCAGGCCCCGGGGGCAGGCCCTGCTGAGTCCCCAGTGCCACCTGGGTTCCTGCCACCACCCTTGGGCCGGGATGAGGTGCCACCTTGTGCGTAGAAGCCCTGCACACAGGCAAGAAGCCCCCCAGACCCGCGGCGCACCCAACCCTGGAGCCCCCTGGCCGGATGCAGCCACAGGGAACGGGGGTTCTGAGTTGGCAGGCCCCATTCCCGAAGCATCCACGGGCACTTCCCGAAGGGCTGACACCTGCTGCGCCTCAGCAGCCAGCCAACCTCCCTCCCTCTGGTCGGGCACTGCACGCCACACAGCCACTTGTGTCCCCTGTGTCCCTCCCTGGAGGCCGCAGCGTGTTTTGGGTTTTGGCGCGGACGGGCCCCTCTCGGCTTCCGTAGTCCATTTGCCCCCGGAGCCTGCCAGACCCCTGGCTCTAGGAGGCTGCCCAGGGGCGCTGCCAACAGCCCCCAGGTGCTGGCTAGCCGCAGCAGCCGGCCAAGGGGGAGCACACACTCCTGCAGGTGTCCCCAGGCCGCGCACACACGGACTGCCCTGCGCTTCCTGGCGTTGCAAATAGGCCCCCTGGGAAGCCCCGCCCGCCCTAGGGGCTTGTCGGGCAGGGCCGACGCAAGGTGGGTGAGTGGGGAGGGCTGCTGCTGGCACACACCCACTCCTGAAGCCCACTGGGGCAGTCCAAGGGCGATGAGCTCGGAGCTCAGTCAGGGCTGTCCCAGCAGAACTTTTTGAGGGTGGACGGACACGCCCGCGGGCAATCAGGTGTTGCGGGCAGGCCCCGGGGGCAGGCCCTGCTGAGTCCCCGAGCGCCACCTGGGTTCCTGCCACCACCCTTGGGCCGGGATGTGGTGCCACCTTGTGCGTAGAAGCCCTGCACACAGGCAAGAAGCCCCTAGGCCCGCGGGCGCGCCCGACCCTGGAGCCCCCTGGCTGGCTGCAGCCACAGGGAACGGGGGTTCTGAGTTGGCAGCCCCCATTCCCGAAGCATCCACGGGCAGTTCCCCGAAGGGCTGACACCGGCTGCGCCTCAGCAGCCAGACAACCTCCCTCCCTCTGGTCGGGCACTGCAAGCCACACAGCCACTTGTGTCCCCTGTGTCCCTGGAGGCCGCAGCGCGTTTTGGGTTTTGGCGCGGACGGGCCCCTCTCGGCTTCCGTAGTCCATTTGCCCCGGAGCCTGCCAGACCCCTTGCCCCAGGGGCGGGCCCTGCTGAGTCCCTGAGTGCCTCCTGAGTTCCTGCCACCACCCTTGGGCCGGGATGTGGTGCCACCTTGTGCGTAGAAGCCCTGCACACAGGCAAGATGCCCCCCAGGCTCGCGGGCGCGCCCGACCCTGGAGCCCCCTGGCTGGCTGCAGCCACAGGGAACGGGGGTTCTGAGTTGGCAGCCCCCATTCCCGAAGCATCCACGGGCAGTTCCCCGAAGGGCTGACACCGGCTGCGCCTCAGCAGCCAGACAACCTCCCTCCCTCTGGTCGGGCACTGCAAGCCACACAGCCACTTGTGTCCCCTGTGTCCCTCCCTGGAGCCCGCAGCGCGTTTTGGGTTTTGGCGCGGACGGGCCCCTCTCGGCTTCCGTAGTCCATTTGCCCCGGAGCCTGCCAGACCCCTTGCCCCAGGGGCGGGCCCTGCTGAGTCCCCGAGCGCCTCCTGAGTTCCTGCCACCACCCTTGGGCCGGGATGAGGTGCCACCTTGTGCGTAGAAGCCCTGCACACAGGCAAGAAGACCCCCAGGCCCTCGGGCTCGCCCGACCCTTGAGCCCCCTGGCTGGCTGCAGCCACAGGGAACGGGGGTTCTGAGTTGGCAGCCCCCATTCCCGAAGCATCCACGGGCAGTTCCCCGAAGGGCTGACACCGGCTGCGCCTCAGCAGCCAGACAACCTCCCTCCCTCTGGTCGGGCACTGCAAGCCACACAGCCACTTGTGTCCCCTGTGTCCCTGGAGGCCGCAGCGCGTTTTGGGTTTTGGCGCGGACGGGCCCCTCTCGGCTTCCGTAGTCCATTTGCCCCCGGAGCCTGCCAGACCGCTGGCCCAGGGGCAGGCCCTGCTGAGTCCCTGAGCGCCACCTGGGTTCCTGCCACCACACTTGGGCCGGGATGAGGTGCCACCTTGTGCATAGAAGCCCTGCACACAGGCAAGAAGCCCCCCAGGCCCGCGGCGCACCCGACCCTGGAGCCCCCTGGCTGGCTGCAGCCACAGGGAACGGGGGTTCTGAGTTGGCAGCCCCCATTCCCGAAGCATCCACGGGCAGTTCCCCGAAGGGCTGACACCGGCTGCGCCTCAGCAGCCAGACAACCTCCCTCCCTCTGGTCGGGCACTGCAAGCCACACAGCCACTTGTGTCCCCTGTGTCCCTGGAGGCCGCAGCGCGTTTTGGGTTTTGGCGCGGACGGGCCCCTCTCGACTTCCGTAGTCCATTTGCCCCCGGAGCTTTGCCAGACCCCTGGCCCCAGGGGCGGGCCCTGCTGAGTCCCCGAGCGCCTCCTGGGTTCCTGCCACCACCCTTGGGCCGGGATGAGGTGCCACCTTGTGCGTAGAAGCCCTGCACACAGGCAAGAAGCCCCCCAGGCCCGCGGGTGCGCCCGACCCTGGAGCCCCCTGGCTGGCTGCAGCCACAGGGAACGGGGGTACTGAGTTGGCAGCCCCCATTCCCGAAGCATCCACGGGCAGTTCCCCGAAGGGCTGACACCGGCTGTGCCTCAGCAGCCAGACAACCTCCCTCCCTCTGGTCGGGCACTGCAAGCCACACAGCCACTTGTGTCCCCTGTGTCCCTGGAGGCCGCAGCGCGTTTGGGTTTTGGCGCGGACGGGCCCCTCTCGGCTTCCGTAGTCCATTTGCCCTGGAGCCTGCCAGACCCCTGGCCCCAGAGGCGGGCCCTGCTGAGTCCCCGAGCGCCTCCTGAGTTCCTGCCACCACCCTTGGGCCGGGATGAGGTGCCACCTTGTGCGTAGAAGCCCTGCACACAGACAAGAAGCCCCCCAAGCCCGCGGGCGCGCCCGACCCTGGAGCCCCCTGGCTGGCTGCAGCCACAGGGAACGGGGGTTCTGAGTTGGCAGCCCCCATTCCCGAAGCATCCACGGGCAGTTCCCCGAAGGGCTGACACCGGCTGCGCCTCAGCAGCCGGACAACCTCCCTCCCTCTGGTCGGGCACTGCAAGCCACACAGCCACTTGTGTCCCCTGTGTCCCTGGAGGCCGCAGCGCGTTTTGGGTTTTGGCGCGGACGGGCCGCTCTCGGTTTCCGTAGTCCATTTGCACCCGGAGCCTGCCAGACCCCTGGCCCCATGGGCGGGCCCTGCTGAGTCCCCAAGCGCCTCCTGGGTTCCTACCACCACCCTTGGGCTGGGATGAGGTGCCACCTTGTGCTTAGAAGCCCTGCACACAGGCAAGAAGCTGCACACACCCACTCCTGAAGCCCACTGTGGCAGTCCAAGGGCGAGGAGCTCGGAGCTCGGTCAGGGCTGTCCCAGCAGAACTTTTTGAGGGTGGACGGACACACCCGCGGGCAATCAGGTGTTGCGGGCAGGCCCCGGGGGCAGGCCCTGCTGAGTCCCCGAGCGCCACCTGGGTTCCTGCCACCACCCTTGGGCCGGGATGAGGTGCCCCCTTGTGCGTAGAAGCCCTGCACACAGGCAAGAAGCCCCCCAGGCCCGCGGCGCACCCGACCCTGGAGCCCCCTGGCCGGATGCAGCCACAGGGAACGGGGGTTCTGAGTTGGCAGGCCCCATTCCCGAAGCATCCACGGGCACTTCCCGAAGGGCTGACACCTGCTGCGCCTCAGCAGCCAGCCAACCTCCCTCCCTCTGTTCGGGCACTGCAAGCCACACAGCCACTTGTGTCCCCTGTGTCCCTCCCTGGAGCCCGCAGCGCGTTTTGGGTTTTGGCGCGGAAGGGCCCCTCTCGGCTTCCGTAGTCCATTTGCCCCCGGAGCCTGCCAGACCCCTGGCTCTAGGAGGCTGCCCAGGGGCGCTGCCAACAGCCCCCAGGTGCTGGCTAGCCGCCTCGGCCGGCCACGGGGGGAGCACACACACCTGCGGGTGTCCCCGGGCCGCACACACGAACTGCCCCGCGCTTCCCGGCGTTGCAAATACGCCCCCTGGGAAGCCCCGCCCGCCCTAGGGTCTTGTCGGGTGGGGCCGATGCATGGTGGTTGACTGGGGAGGGCTGCTGCTGGCACACACCCACTCCTGAAGCCCACTGGGGCGGTCCAAGGGCGATGAGCTCGGAGCTCAGTCAGGGCTGTCCCAGCAGAACTTTTTGAGGGTGGACGGACACGCCCGCGGGCAATCAGGTGGTGCAGGCAGGCCCCGGGGGCAGGCCGTGCTGAGTCCCCGAGCGCCACCTGGGTTCCTGCCACCACCCTTGGGCCGGGATGAGGTGCCACCTTGTGCGTAGAAGCCCTGCACACAGGCAAGAAGCCCCCCAGGCCCGCGGCGCACCCGACCCTGGAGCCCCCTGGCCGGATGCAGCCACAGGGAACGGGGGTTCTGAGTTGGCAGGCCCCATTCCCGAAGCATCCACGGGCACTTCCCGAAGGGATGACACCTGCTGCGCCTCAGCAGCCAGCCAACCTCCCTCCCTCTGGTCGGGCACTGCACGCCACAAAGCCACTTGTGTCCCCTGTGTCCCTCCCTGGAGGCCGCAGCGCGTTTTGGGTTTTGGCGCGGACGGGCCCCTCTCGGCTTCCGTAGTCCATTTGCCCCCGGAGCCTGCCAGACCCCTGGCTCTAGGAGGCTGCCCAGGGGCGCTGCCAACAGCCCCCAGGTGCTGGCTAGCCGCAGCAGCCCGCCAAGGGGGAGCACACACACCTGCAGGTGTCCCCAGGCCGCGCACACACGGACTGCCCCGCGCTTCCCGGCCTTGCAAATAGGCCCGCGGGAAGCCCCGCCCGCCCTAGGGGCTTGTAGGGCAGGGCCTACACAAGGTGGGTGAGTGGGGAGGGCTGCTGCTGGCACACACCCACTCCTGAAGCCCACTGGGGCAGTCCAAGGGCGAGGAGCTCGGAGCTCGGTCAGGGCTGTCCCAGCAGAACTTTTTGAGGGTGGACGGACACGCCCGCGGGCAATCAGGTGTTGCGGGCAGGCCCCGGGGGCAGGCCCTGCTGAGTCCCCAGCGCCACCTGGGTTCCTGCCACCACCCTTGGGCCGGGATGAGGTGCCACCTTGTGCGTAGAAGCCCTGCACACAGGCAAGAAGCCCCCCAGACCCGCGGCGCACCCAACCCTGGAGCCCCCTGGCCGGATGCAGCCACAGGGAACGGGGGTTCTGAGTTGGCAGGCCCCATTCCCGAAGCATCCACGGGCACTTCCCGAAGGGCTGACACCTGCTGCGCCTCAGCAGCCAGCCAACCTCCCTCCCTCTGGTCGGGCACTGCACGCCACACAGCCACTTGTGTCCCCTGTGTCCCTCCCTGGAGGCCGCAGCGTGTTTTGGGTTTTGGCGCGGACGGGCCCCTCTCGGCTTCCGTAGTCCATTTGCCCCCGGAGCCTGCCAGACCCCTGGCTCTAGGAGGCTGCCCAGGGGCGCTGCCAACAGCCCCCAGGTGCTGGCTAGCCGCAGCAGCCGGCCAAGGGGGAGCACACACTCCTGCAGGTGTCCCCAGGCCGCGCACACACGGACTGCCCTGCGCTTCCTGGCGTTGCAAATAGGCCCCCTGGGAAGCCCCGCCCGCCCTAGGGGCTTGTCGGGCAGGGCCGACGCAAGGTGGGTGAGTGGGGAGGGCTGCTGCTGGCACACACCCACTCCTGAAGCCCACTGGGGCAGTCCAAGGGCGATGAGCTCGGAGCTCAGTCAGGGCTGTCCCAGCAGAACTTTTTGAGGGTGGACGGACACGCCCGCGGGCAATCAGGTGTTGCGGGCAGGCCCCGGGGGCAGGCCCTGCTGAGTCCCCGAGCGCCACCTGGGTTCCTGCCACCACCCTTGGGCCGGGATGTGGTGCCACCTTGTGCGTAGAAGCCCTGCACACAGGCAAGAAGCCCCTAGGCCCGCGGGCGCGCCCGACCCTGGAGCCCCCTGGCTGGCTGCAGCCACAGGGAACGGGGGTTCTGAGTTGGCAACCCCCATTCCCGAAGCATCCACGGGCAGTTCCCCGAAGGGCTGACACCGGCTGCGCCTCAGCAGCCAGACAACCTCCCTCCCTCTGGTCGGGCACTGCAAGCCACACAGCCACTTGTGTCCCCTGTGTCCCTGGAGGCCGCAGCGCGTTTTGGGTTTTGGCGCGGACGGGCCCCTCTCGGCTTCCGTAGTCCATTTGCCCTGGAGCCTGCCAGACCCCTGGCCCCAGAGGCGGGCCCTGCTGAGTCCCCGAGCGCCTCCTGAGTTCCTGCCACCACCCTTGGGCCGGGATGAGGTGCCACCTTGTGCGTAGAAGCCCTGCACACAGGCAAGAAGCCCCCCAGGCCCGCGGGCGCGCCCGACCCTGTAGCCCCCTGGCTGGCTGCAGCCACAGGGAACGGGGGTTCTGAGTTGGCAGCCCCCATTCCCGAAGCATCCACGGGCAGTTCCCCGAAGGGCTGACACCGGCTGCGCCTCAGCAGCCGGACAACCTCCCTCCCTCTGGTCGGGCACTGCAAGCCACACAGCCACTTGTGTCCCCTGTGTCCCTGGAGGCCGCAGCGCGTTTTGGGTTTTGGCGCGGACGGGCCCCTCTCGACTTCCGTAGTCCATTTGCCCCCGGAGCTTTGCCAGACCCCTGGCCCCAGGGGCGGGCCCTGCTGAGTCCCCGAGCGCCTCCTGGGTTCCTGCCACCACCCTTGGGCCGGGATGAGGTGCCACCTTGTGCGTAGAAGCCCTGCACACAGGCAAGAAGCCCCCCAGACCCGCGGCGCACCCAACCCTGGAGCCCCCTGGCCGGATGCAGCCACAGGGAACGGGGGTTCTGAGTTGGCAGGCCCCATTCCCGAAGCATCCACGGGCACTTCCCGAAGGGCTGACACCTGCTGCGCCTCAGCAGCCAGCCAACCTCCCTCCCTCTGTTCGGGCACTGCAAGCCACACAGCCACTTGTGTCCCCTGTGTCCCTCCCTGGAGCCCGCAGCGCGTTTTGGGTTTTGGCGCGGAAGGGCCCCTCTCGGCTTCCGTAGTCCATTTGCCCCCGGAGCCTGCCAGACCCCTGGCTCTAGGAGGCTGCCCAGGGGCGCTGCCAACAGCCCCCAGGTGCTGGCTAGCCGCCTCGGCCGGCCACGGGGGGAGCACACACACCTGCGGGTGTCCCCGGGCCGCACACACGAACTGCCCCGCGCTTCCCGGCGTTGCAAATACGCCCCCTGGGAAGCCCCGCCCGCCCTAGGGTCTTGTCGGGTGGGGCCGATGCATGGTGGTTGACTGGGGAGGGCTGCTGCTGGCACACACCCACTCCTGAAGCCCACTGGGGCGGTCCAAGGGCGATGAGCTCGGAGCTCAGTCAGGGCTGTCCCAGCAGAACTTTTTGAGGGTGGACGGACACGCCCGCGGGCAATCAGGTGGTGCAGGCAGGCCCCGGGGGCAGGCCGTGCTGAGTCCCCGAGCGCCACCTGGGTTCCTGCCACCACCCTTGGGCCGGGATGAGGTGCCACCTTGTGCGTAGAAGCCCTGCACACAGGCAAGAAGCCCCCCAGGCCCGCGGCGCACCCGACCCTGGAGCCCCCTGGCCGGATGCAGCCACAGGGAACGGGGGTTCTGAGTTGGCAGGCCCCATTCCCGAAGCATCCACGGGCACTTCCCGAAGGGATGACACCTGCTGCGCCTCAGCAGCCAGCCAACCTCCCTCCCTCTGGTCGGGCACTGCACGCCACACAGCCACTTGTGTCCCCTGTGTCCCTCCCTGGAGGCCGCAGCGCGTTTTGGGTTTTGGCGCGGACGGGCCCCTCTCGGCTTCCGTAGTCCATTTGCCCCCGGAGCCTGCCAGACCCCTGGCTCTAGGAGGCTGCCCAGGGGCGCTGCCAACAGCCCCCAGGTGCTGGCTAGCCGCAGCAGCCGGCCAAGGGGGAGCACACACACCTGCAGGTGTCCCCAGGCCGCGCACACACGGACTGCCCCGCGCTTCCCGGCCTTGCAAATAGGCCCGCGGGAAGCCCCGCCCGCCCTAGGGGCTTGTAGGGCAGGGCCTACACAAGGTGGGTGAGTGGGGAGGGCTGCTGCTGGCACACACCCACTCCTGAAGCCCACTGGGGCAGTCCAAGGGCGAGGAGCTCGGAGCTCGGTCAGGGCTGTCCCAGCAGAACTTTTTGAGGGTGGACGGACACGCCCGCGGGCAATCAGGTGTTGCGGGCAGGCCCCGGGGGCAGGCCCTGCTGAGTCCCCAGCGCCACGTGGGTTCCTGCCACCACCCTTGGGCCGGGATGAGGTGCCACCTTGTGCGTAGAAGCCCTGCACACAGGCAAGAAGCCCCCCAGACCCGCGGCGCACCCAACCCTGGAGCCCCCTGGCCGGATGCAGCCACAGGGAACGGGGGTTCTGAGTTGGCAGGCCCCATTCCCGAAGCATCCACGGGCACTTCCCGAAGGGCTGACACCTGCTGCGCCTCAGCAGCCAGCCAACCTCCCTCCCTCTGGTCGGGCACTGCACGCCACACAGCCACTTGTGTCCCCTGTGTCCCTCCCTGGAGGCCGCAGCGTGTTTTGGGTTTTGGCGCGGACGGGCCCCTCTCGGCTTCCGTAGTCCATTTGCCCCCGGAGCCTGCCAGACCCCTGGCTCTAGGAGGCTGCCCAGGGGCGCTGCCAACAGCCCCCAGGTGCTGGCTAGCCGCAGCAGCCGGCCAAGGGGGAGCACACACTCCTGCAGGTGTCCCCAGGCCGCGCACACACGGACTGCCCTGCGCTTCCTGGCGTTGCAAATAGGCCCCCTGGGAAGCCCCGCCCGCCCTAGGGGCTTGTCGGGCAGGGCCGACGCAAGGTGGGTGAGTGGGGAGGGCTGCTGCTGGCACACACCCACTCCTGAAGCCCACTGGGGCAGTCCAAGGGCGATGAGCTCGGAGCTCAGTCAGGGCTGTCCCAGCAGAACTTTTTGAGGGTGGACGGACACGCCCGCGGGCAATCAGGTGTTGCGGGCAGGCCCCGGGGGCAGGCCCTGCTGAGTCCCCGAGCGCCACCTGGGTTCCTGCCACCACCCTTGGGCCGGGATGTGGTGCCACCTTGTGCGTAGAAGCCCTGCACACAGGCAAGAAGCCCCTAGGCCCGCGGGCGCGCCCGACCCTGGAGCCCCCTGGCTGGCTGCAGCCACAGGGAACGGGGGTTCTGAGTTGGCAACCCCCATTCCCGAAGCATCCACGGGCAGTTCCCCGAAGGGCTGACACCGGCTGCGCCTCAGCAGCCAGACAACCTCCCTCCCTCTGGTCGGGCACTGCAAGCCACACAGCCACTTGTGTCCCCTGTGTCCCTGGAGGCCGCAGCGCGTTTTGGGTTTTGGCGCGGACGGGCCCCTCTCGGCTTCCGTAGTCCATTTGCCCTGGAGCCTGCCAGACCCCTGGCCCCAGAGGCGGGCCCTGCTGAGTCCCCGAGCGCCTCCTGAGTTCCTGCCACCACCCTTGGGCCGGGATGAGGTGCCACCTTGTGCGTAGAAGCCCTGCACACAGGCAAGAAGCCCCCCAGGCCCGCGGGCGCGCCCGACCCTGTAGCCCCCTGGCTGGCTGCAGCCACAGGGAACGGGGGTTCTGAGTTGGCAGCCCCCATTCCCGAAGCATCCACGGGCAGTTCCCCGAAGGGCTGACACCGGCTGCGCCTCAGCAGCCGGACAACCTCCCTCCCTCTGGTCGGGCACTGCAAGCCACACAGCCACTTGTGTCCCCTGTGTCCCTGGAGGCCGCAGCGCGTTTTGGGTTTTGGCGCGGACGGGCCCCTCTCGACTTCCGTAGTCCATTTGCCCCCGGAGCTTTGCCAGACCCCTGGCCCCAGGGGCGGGCCCTGCTGAGTCCCCGAGCGCCTCCTGGGTTCCTGCCACCACCCTTGGGCCGGGATGTGGTGCCACCTTGTGCGTAGAAGCCCTGCACACAGGCAAGAAGCCCCCCAGGCCCGCGGGTGCGCCCGACCCTGGAGCCCCCTGGCTGGCTGCAGCCACAGGGAACGGGGGTTCTGAGTTGGCAGCCCCCATTCCCGAAGCATCCACGGGCAGTTCCCCGAAGGGCTGACACCGGCTGCGCCTCAGCAGCCAGACAACCTCCCTCCCTCTGGTCGGGCACTGCAAGCCACACAGCCACTTGTGTCCCCTGTGTCCCTGGAGGCCGCAGCGCGTTTGGGTTTTGGCGCGGACGGGCCCCTCTCGGCTTCCGTAGTCCATTTGCCCTGGAGCCTGCCAGACCCCTGGCCCCAGAGGCGGGCCCTGCTGAGTCCCCGAGCGCCTCCTGAGTTCCTGCCACCACCCTTGGGCCGGGATGAGGTGCCACCTTGTGCGTAGAAGCCCTGCACACAGGCAAGAAGCCCCCCAGGCCCGCGGGCGTGCCCGACCCTGGAGCCCCCTGGCTGGCTGCAGCCACAGGGAACGGGGGTTCTGAGTTGGCAGCCCCCATTCCCGAAGCATCCACGGGCAGTTCCCCGAAGGGCTGACACCGGCTGCGCCTCAGCAGCCGGACAACCTCCCTCCCTCTGGTCGGGCACTGCAAGCCACACAGCCACTTGTGTCCCCTGTGTCCCTGGAGGCCGCAGCGCGTTTTGGGTTTTGGCGCGGACGGGCCGCTCTCGGTTTCCGTAGTCCATTTGCACCCGGAGCCTGCCAGACCCCTGGCCCTATGGGCGGGCCCTGCTGAGTCCCCAAGCGCCTCCTGGGTTCCTACCACCACCCTTGGGCTGGGATGAGGTGCCACCTTGTGCTTAGAAGCCCTGCACACAGGCAAGAAGCTGCACACACCCACTCCTGAAGCCCACTGTGGCAGTCCAAGGGCGAGGAGCTCGGAGCTCGGTCAGGGCTGTCCCAGCAGAACTTTTTGAGGGTGGACGGACACGCCCGCGGGCAATCAGGTGTTGCGGGCAGGCCCCGGGGGCAGGCCCTGCTGAGTCCCCGAGCGCCACCTGGGTTCCTGCCACCACCCTTGGGCCGGGATGAGGTGCCCCCTTGTGCGTAGAAGCCCTGCACACAGGCAAGAAGCCCCCCAGGCCCGCGGCGCACCCGACCCTGGAGCCCCCTGGCCGGATGCAGCCACAGGGAACGGGGGTTCTGAGTTGGCAGGCCCCATTCCCGAAGCATCCACGGGCACTTCCCGAAGGGCTGACACCTGCTGCGCCTCAGCAGCCAGCCAACCTCCCTCCCTCTGTTCGGGCACTGCAAGCCACACAGCCACTTGTGTCCCCTGTGTCCCTCCCTGGAGCCCGCAGCGCGTTTTGGGTTTTGGCGCGGAAGGGCCCCTCTCGGCTTCCGTAGTCCATTTGCCCCCGGAGCCTGCCAGACCCCTGGCTCTAGGAGGCTGCCCAGGGGCGCTGCCAACACCCCCCAGGTGCTGGCTAGCCGCCTCGGCCGGCCACGGGGGGAGCACACACACCTGCGGGTGTCCCCGGGCCGCACACACGAACTGCCCCGCGCTTCCCGGCGTTGCAAATACGCCCCCTGGGAAGCCCCGCCCGCCCTAGGGTCTTGTCGGGTGGGGCCGATGCATGGTGGTTGACTGGGGAGGGCTGCTGCTGGCACACACCCACTCCTGAAGCCCACTGGGGCGGTCCAAGGGCGATGAGCTCGGAGCTCAGTCAGGGCTGTCCCAGCAGAACTTTTTGAGGGTGGACGGACACGCCCGCGGGCAATCAGGTGGTGCAGGCAGGCCCTGGGGGCAGGCCGTGCTGAGTCCCCGAGCGCCACCTGGGTTCCTGCCACCACCCTTGGGCCGGGATGAGGTGCCACCTTGTGCGTAGAAGCCCTGCACACAGGCAAGAAGCCCCCCAGGCCCGCGGCGCACCCGACCCTGGAGCCCCCTGGCCGGATGCAGCCACAGGGAACGGGGGTTCTGAGTTGGCAGGCCCCATTCCCGAAGCATCCACGGGCACTTCCCGAAGGGATGACACCTGCTGCGCCTCAGCAGCCAGCCAACCTCCCTCCCTCTGGTCGGGCACTGCACGCCACACAGCCACTTGTGTCCCCTGTGTCCCTCCCTGGAGGCCGCAGCGCGTTTTGGGTTTTGGCGCGGACGGGCCCCTCTCGGCTTCCGTAGTCCATTTGCCCCCGGAGCCTGCCAGACCCCTGGCTCTAGGAGGCTGCCCAGGGGCGCTGCCAACAGCCCCCAGGTGCTGGCTAGCCGCAGCAGCCGGCCAAGGGGGAGCACACACACCTGCAGGTGTCCCCAGGCCGCGCACACACGGACTGCCCCGCGCTTCCCGGCCTTGCAAATAGGCCCGCGGGAAGCCCCGCCCGCCCTAGGGGCTTGTAGGGCAGGGCCTACACAAGGTGGGTGAGTGGGGAGGGCTGCTGCTGGCACACACCCACTCCTGAAGCCCACTGGGGCAGTCCAAGGGCGAGGAGCTCGGAGCTCGGTCAGGGCTGTCCCAGCAGAACTTTTTGAGGGTGGACGGACACGCCCGCGGGCAATCAGGTGTTGCGGGCAGGCCCCGGGGGCAGGCCCTGCTGAGTCCCCGAGCGCCACCTGGGTTCCTGCCACCACCCTTGGGCCGGGATGAGGTGCCCCCTTGTGCGTAGAAGCCCTGCACACAGGCAAGAAGCCCCCCAGGCCCGCGGCGCACCCGACCCTGGAGCCCCCTGGCCGGATGCAGCCACAGGGAACGGGGGTTCTGAGTTGGCAGGCCCCATTCCCGAAGCATCCACGGGCACTTCCCGAAGGGCTGACACCTGCTGCGCCTCAGCAGCCAGCCAACCTCCCTCCCTCTGTTCGGGCACTGCAAGCCACACAGCCACTTGTGTCCCCTGTGTCCCTCCCTGGAGCCCGCAGCGCGTTTTGGGTTTTGGCGCGGAAGGGCCCCTCTCGGCTTCCGTAGTCCATTTGCCCCCGGAGCCTGCCAGACCCCTGGCTCTAGGAGGCTGCCCAGGGGCGCTGCCAACACCCCCCAGGTGCTGGCTAGCCGCCTCGGCCGGCCACGGGGGGAGCACACACACCTGCGGGTGTCCCCGGGCCGCACACACGAACTGCCCCGCGCTTCCCGGCGTTGCAAATACGCCCCCTGGGAAGCCCCGCCCGCCCTAGGGTCTTGTCGGGTGGGGCCGATGCATGGTGGTTGACTGGGGAGGGCTGCTGCTGGCACACACCCACTCCTGAAGCCCACTGGGGCGGTCCAAGGGCGATGAGCTCGGAGCTCAGTCAGGGCTGTCCCAGCAGAACTTTTTGAGGGTGGACGGACACGCCCGCGGGCAATCAGGTGGTGCAGGCAGGCCCTGGGGGCAGGCCGTGCTGAGTCCCCGAGCGCCACCTGGGTTCCTGCCACCACCCTTGGGCCGGGATGAGGTGCCACCTTGTGCGTAGAAGCCCTGCACACAGGCAAGAAGCCCCCCAGGCCCGCGGCGCACCCGACCCTGGAGCCCCCTGGCCGGATGCAGCCACAGGGAACGGGGGTTCTGAGTTGGCAGGCCCCATTCCCGAAGCATCCACGGGCACTTCCCGAAGGGATGACACCTGCTGCGCCTCAGCAGCCAGCCAACCTCCCTCCCTCTGGTCGGGCACTGCACGCCACACAGCCACTTGTGTCCCCTGTGTCCCTCCCTGGAGGCCGCAGCGCGTTTTGGGTTTTGGCGCGGACGGGCCCCTCTCGGCTTCCGTAGTCCATTTGCCCCCGGAGCCTGCCAGACCCCTGGCTCTAGGAGGCTGCCCAGGGGCGCTGCCAACAGCCCCCAGGTGCTGGCTAGCCGCAGCAGCCGGCCAAGGGGGAGCACACACACCTGCAGGTGTCCCCAGGCCGCGCACACACGGACTGCCCCGCGCTTCCCGGCCTTGCAAATAGGCCCGCGGGAAGCCCCGCCCGCCCTAGGGGCTTGTAGGGCAGGGCCTACACAAGGTGGGTGAGTGGGGAGGGCTGCTGCTGGCACACACCCACTCCTGAAGCCCACTGGGGCAGTCCAAGGGCGAGGAGCTCGGAGCTCGGTCAGGGCTGTCCCAGCAGAACTTTTTGAGGGTGGACGGACACGCCCGCGGGCAATCAGGTGTTGCGGGCAGGCCCCGGGGGCAGGCCCTGCTGAGTCCCCGAGCGCCACCTGGGTTCCTGCCACCACCCTTGGGCCGGGATGAGGTGCCCCCTTGTGCGTAGAAGCCCTGCACACAGGCAAGAAGCCCCTAGGCCCGCGGGCGCGCCCGACCCTGGAGCCCCCTGGCTGGCTGCAGCCACAGGGAACGGGGGTTCTGAGTTGGCAGCCCCCATTCCCGAAGCATCCACGGGCAGTTCCCCGAAGGGCTGACACCGGCTGCGCCTCAGCAGCCAGACAACCTCCCTCCCTCTGGTCGGGCACTGCAAGCCACACAGCCACTTGTGTCCCCTGTGTCCCTGGAGGCCGCAGCGCGTTTTGGGTTTTGGCGCGGACGGGCCGCTCTCGGTTTCCGTAGTCCATTTGCACCCGGAGCCTGCCAGACCCCTGGCCCCATGGGCGGGCCCTGCTGAGTCCCCAAGCGCCTCCTGGGTTCCTACCACCACCCTTGGGCTGGGATGAGGTGCCACCTTGTGCTTAGAAGCCCTGCACACAGGCAAGAAGCTGCACACACCCACTCCTGAAGCCCACTGTGGCAGTCCAAGGGCGAGGAGCTCGGAGCTCGGTCAGGGCTGTCCCAGCAGAACTTTTTGAGGGTGGACGGACACGCCCGCGGGCAATCAGGTGTTGCGGGCAGGCCCCGGGGGCAGGCCCTGCTGAGTCCCCGAGCGCCACCTGGGTTCCTGCCACCACCCTTGGGCCGGGATGTGGTGCCCCCTTGTGCGTAGAAGCCCTGCACACAGGCAAGAAGCCCCCCAGGCCCGCGGCGCACCCGACCCTGGAGCCCCCTGGCCGGATGCAGCCACAGGGAACGGGGGTTCTGAGTTGGCAGGCCCCATTCCCGAAGCATCCACGGGCACTTCCCGAAGGGCTGACACCTGCTGCGCCTCAGCAGCCAGCCAACCTCCCTCCCTCTGTTCGGGCACTGCAAGCCACACAGCCACTTGTGTCCCCTGTGTCCCTCCCTGGAGCCCGCAGCGCGTTTTGGGTTTTGGCGCGGAAGGGCCCCTCTCGGCTTCCGTAGTCCATTTGCCCCCGGAGCCTGCCAGACCCCTGGCTCTAGGAGGCTGCCCAGGGGCGCTGCCAACAGCCCCCTGGTGCTGGCTAGCCGCCTCGGCCGGCCACGGGGGGAGCACACACACCTGCGGGTGTCCCCGGGCCGCACACACGAACTGCCCCGCGCTTCCCGGCGTTGCAAATACGCCCCCTGGGAAGCCCCGCCCGCCCTAGGGTCTTGTCGGGTGGGGCCGATGCATGGTGGTTGACTGGGGAGGGCTGCTGCTGGCACACACCCACTCCTGAAGCCCACTGGGGTGGTCCAAGGGCGATGAGCTCGGAGCTCAGTCAGGGCTGTCCCAGCAGAACTTTTTGAGGGTGGACGGACACGCCCGCGGGCAATCAGGTGGTGCAGGCAGGCCCCGGGGGCAGGCCGTGCTGAGTCCCCGAGCGCCACCTGGGTTCCTGCCACCACCCTTGGGCCGGGATGAGGTGCCACCTTGTGCGTAGAAGCCCTGCACACAGGCAAGAAGCCCCCCAGGCCCGCGGCGCACCCGACCCTGGAGCCCCCTGGCCGGATGCAGCCACAGGGAACGGGGGTTCTGAGTTGGCAGGCCCCATTCCCGAAGCATCCACGGGCACTTCCCGAAGGTATGACACCTGCTGCGCCTCAGCAGCCAGCCAACCTCCCTCCCTCTGGTCGGGCACTGCACGCCACACAGCCACTTGTGTCCCCTTTGTCCCTCCCTGGAGGCCGCAGCGCGTTTTGGGTTTTGGCGCGGACGGGCCCCTCTCGGCTTCCGTAGTCCATTTGCCCCGGAGCCTGCCAGACCCCTTGCCCCAGGGGCGGGCCCTGCTGAGTCCCTGAGTGCCTCCTGAGTTCCTGCCACCACCCTTGGGCCGGGATGTGGTGCCACCTTGTGCGTAGAAGCCCTGCACACAGGCAAGAAGCCCCCCAGGCCCGCGGGCGCGCCCGACCCTGGAGCCCCCTGGCTGGCTGCAGCCACAGGGAACGGGGGTTCTGAGTTGGCAGCCCCCATTCCCGAAGCATCCACGGGCAGTTCCCCGAAGGGCTGACACCGGCTGCGCCTCAGCAGCCAGACAACCTCCCTCCCTCTGGTCGGGCACTGCAAGCCACACAGCCACTTGTGTCCCCTGTGTCCCTCCCTGGAGCCCGCAGCGCGTTTTGGGTTTTGGCGCGGACGGGCCACTCTCGGCTTCCGTAGTCCATTTGCCCCGGAGCCTGCCAGACCCCTGGCCCCAGGGGCGGGCCCTGCTGAGTCCCCGAGCGCCTCCTGAGTTCCTGCCACCACCCTTGGGCCGGGATGTGGTGCCACCTTGTGCGTAGAAGCCCTGCACACAGGCAAGAAGCCCCTAGGCCCGCGGGCGCGCCCGACCCTGGAGCCCCCTGGCTGGCTGCAGCCACAGGGAACGGGGGTTCTGAGTTGGCAGCCCCCATTCCCGAAGCATCCACGGGCAGTTCCCCGAAGGGCTGACACCGGCTGCGCCTCAGCAGCCAGACAACCTCCCTCCCTCTGGTCGGGCACTGCAAGCCACACAGCCACTTGTGTCCCCTGTGTCCCTGGAGGCCGCAGCGCGTTTTGGGTTTTGGCGCGGACGGGCCCCTCTCGACTTCCGTAGTCCATTTGCCCCCGGAGCTTTGCCAGACCCCTGGCCCCAGGGGCGGGCCCTGCTGAGTCCCCGAGCGCCTCCTGGGTTCCTGCCACCACCCTTGGGCCGGGATGTGGTGCCACCTTGTGCGTAGAAGCCCTGCACACAGGCAAGAAGCCCCCCAGGCCCGCGGGTGCGCCCGACCCTGGAGCCCCCTGGCTGGCTGCAGCCACAGGGAACGGGGGTTCTGAGTTGGCAGCCCCCATTCCCGAAGCATCCACGGGCAGTTCCCCGAAGGGCTGACACCGGCTGCGCCTCAGCAGCCAGACAACCTCCCTCCCTCTGGTCGGGCACTGCAAGCCACACAGCCACTTGTGTCCCCTGTGTCCCTGGAGGCCGCAGCGCGTTTGGGTTTTGGCGCGGACGGGCCCCTCTCGGCTTCCGTAGTCCATTTGCCCTGGAGCCTGCCAGACCCCTGGCCCCAGAGGCGGGCCCTGCTGAGTCCCCGAGCGCCTCCTGAGTTCCTGCCACCACCCTTGGGCCGGGATGAGGTGCCACCTTGTGCGTAGAAGCCCTGCACACAGGCAAGAAGCCCCCCAGGCCCGCGGGCGTGCCCGACCCTGGAGCCCCCTGGCTGGCTGCAGCCACAGGGAACGGGGGTTCTGAGTTGGCAGCCCCCATTCCCGAAGCATCCACGGGCAGTTCCCCGAAGGGCTGACACCGGCTGCGCCTCAGCAGCCGGACAACCTCCCTCCCTCTGGTCGGGCACTGCAAGCCACACAGCCACTTGTGTCCCCTGTGTCCCTGGAGGCCGCAGCGCGTTTTGGGTTTTGGCGCGGACGGGCCGCTCTCGGTTTCCGTAGTCCATTTGCACCCGGAGCCTGCCAGACCCCTGGCCCTATGGGCGGGCCCTGCTGAGTCCCCAAGCGCCTCCTGGGTTCCTACCACCACCCTTGGGCTGGGATGAGGTGCCACCTTGTGCTTAGAAGCCCTGCACACAGGCAAGAAGCTGCACACACCCACTCCTGAAGCCCACTGTGGCAGTCCAAGGGCGAGGAGCTCGGAGCTCGGTCAGGGCTGTCCCAGCAGAACTTTTTGAGGGTGGACGGACACGCCCGCGGGCAATCAGGTGTTGCGGGCAGGCCCCGGGGGCAGGCCCTGCTGAGTCCCCGAGCGCCACCTGGGTTCCTGCCACCACCCTTGGGCCGGGATGAGGTGCCCCCTTGTGCGTAGAAGCCCTGCACACAGGCAAGAAGCCCCCCAGGCCCGCGGCGCACCCGACCCTGGAGCCCCCTGGCCGGATGCAGCCACAGGGAACGGGGGTTCTGAGTTGGCAGGCCCCATTCCCGAAGCATCCACGGGCACTTCCCGAAGGGCTGACACCTGCTGCGCCTCAGCAGCCAGCCAACCTCCCTCCCTCTGTTCGGGCACTGCAAGCCACACAGCCACTTGTGTCCCCTGTGTCCCTCCCTGGAGCCCGCAGCGCGTTTTGGGTTTTGGCGCGGAAGGGCCCCTCTCGGCTTCCGTAGTCCATTTGCCCCCGGAGCCTGCCAGACCCCTGGCTCTAGGAGGCTGCCCAGGGGCGCTGCCAACAGCCCCCAGGTGCTGGCTAGCCGCCTCGGCCGGCCACGGGGGGAGCACACACACCTGCGGGTGTCCCCGGGCCGCACACACGAACTGCCCCGCGCTTCCCGGCGTTGCAAATACGCCCCCTGGGAAGCCCCGCCCGCCCTAGGGTCTTGTCGGGTGGGGCCGATGCATGGTGGTTGACTGGGGAGGGCTGCTGCTGGCACACACCCACTCCTGAAGCCCACTGGGGCGGTCCAAGGGCGATGAGCTCGGAGCTCAGTCAGGGCTGTCCCAGCAGAACTTTTTGAGGGTGGACGGACACGCCCGCGGGCAATCAGGTGGTGCAGGCAGGCCCTGGGGGCAGGCCGTGCTGAGTCCCCGAGCGCCACCTGGGTTCCTGCCACCACCCTTGGGCCGGGATGAGGTGCCACCTTGTGCGTAGAAGCCCTGCACACAGGCAAGAAGCCCCCCAGGCCCGCGGCGCACCCGACCCTGGAGCCCCCTGGCCGGATGCAGCCACAGGGAACGGGGGTTCTGAGTTGGCAGGCCCCATTCCCGAAGCATCCACGGGCACTTCCCGAAGGGATGACACCTGCTGCGCCTCAGCAGCCAGCCAACCTCCCTCCCTCTGGTCGGGCACTGCACGCCACACAGCCACTTGTGTCCCCTGTGTCCCTCCCTGGAGGCCGCAGCGCGTTTTGGGTTTTGGCGCGGACGGGCCCCTCTCGGCTTCCGTAGTCCATTTGCCCCCGGAGCCTGCCAGACCCCTGGCTCTAGGAGGCTGCCCAGGGGCGCTGCCAACAGCCCCCAGGTGCTGGCTAGCCGCAGCAGCCGGCCAAGGGGGAGCACACACACCTGCAGGTGTCCCCAGGCCGCGCACACACGGACTGCCCCGCGCTTCCCGGCCTTGCAAATAGGCCCGCGGGAAGCCCCGCCCGCCCTAGGGGCTTGTAGGGCAGGGCCTACACAAGGTGGGTGAGTGGGGAGGGCTGCTGCTGGCACACACCCACTCCTGAAGCCCACTGGGGCAGTCCAAGGGCGAGGAGCTCGGAGCTCGGTCAGGGCTGTCCCAGCAGAACTTTTTGAGGGTGGACGGACACGCCCGCGGGCAATCAGGTGTTGCGGGCAGGCCCCGGGGGCAGGCCCTGCTGAGTCCCCGAGCGCCACCTGGGTTCCTGCCACCACCCTTGGGCCGGGATGAGGTGCCCCCTTGTGCGTAGAAGCCCTGCACACAGGCAAGAAGCCCCCCAGGCCCGCGGCGCACCCGACCCTGGAGCCCCCTGGCCGGATGCAGCCACAGGGAACGGGGGTTCTGAGTTGGCAGGCCCCATTCCCGAAGCATCCACGGGCACTTCCCGAAGGGCTGACACCTGCTGCGCCTCAGCAGCCAGCCAACCTCCCTCCCTCTGTTCGGGCACTGCAAGCCACACAGCCACTTGTGTCCCCTGTGTCCCTCCCTGGAGCCCGCAGCGCGTTTTGGGTTTTGGCGCGGAAGGGCCCCTCTCGGCTTCCGTAGTCCATTTGCCCCCGGAGCCTGCCAGACCCCTGGCTCTAGGAGGCTGCCCAGGGGCGCTGCCAACACCCCCCAGGTGCTGGCTAGCCGCCTCGGCCGGCCACGGGGGGAGCACACACACCTGCGGGTGTCCCCGGGCCGCACACACGAACTGCCCCGCGCTTCCCGGCGTTGCAAATACGCCCCCTGGGAAGCCCCGCCCGCCCTAGGGTCTTGTCGGGTGGGGCCGATGCATGGTGGTTGACTGGGGAGGGCTGCTGCTGGCACACACCCACTCCTGAAGCCCACTGGGGCGGTCCAAGGGCGATGAGCTCGGAGCTCAGTCAGGGCTGTCCCAGCAGAACTTTTTGAGGGTGGACGGACACGCCCGCGGGCAATCAGGTGGTGCAGGCAGGCCCTGGGGGCAGGCCGTGCTGAGTCCCCGAGCGCCACCTGGGTTCCTGCCACCACCCTTGGGCCGGGATGAGGTGCCACCTTGTGCGTAGAAGCCCTGCACACAGGCAAGAAGCCCCCCAGGCCCGCGGCGCACCCGACCCTGGAGCCCCCTGGCCGGATGCAGCCACAGGGAACGGGGGTTCTGAGTTGGCAGGCCCCATTCCCGAAGCATCCACGGGCACTTCCCGAAGGGATGACACCTGCTGCGCCTCAGCAGCCAGCCAACCTCCCTCCCTCTGGTCGGGCACTGCACGCCACACAGCCACTTGTGTCCCCTGTGTCCCTCCCTGGAGGCCGCAGCGCGTTTTGGGTTTTGGCGCGGACGGGCCCCTCTCGGCTTCCGTAGTCCATTTGCCCCCGGAGCCTGCCAGACCCCTGGCTCTAGGAGGCTGCCCAGGGGCGCTGCCAACAGCCCCCAGGTGCTGGCTAGCCGCAGCAGCCGGCCAAGGGGGAGCACACACACCTGCAGGTGTCCCCAGGCCGCGCACACACGGACTGCCCCGCGCTTCCCGGCCTTGCAAATAGGCCCGCGGGAAGCCCCGCCCGCCCTAGGGGCTTGTAGGGCAGGGCCTACACAAGGTGGGTGAGTGGGGAGGGCTGCTGCTGGCACACACCCACTCCTGAAGCCCACTGGGGCAGTCCAAGGGCGAGGAGCTCGGAGCTCGGTCAGGGCTGTCCCAGCAGAACTTTTTGAGGGTGGACGGACACGCCCGCGGGCAATCAGGTGTTGCGGGCAGGCCCCGGGGGCAGGCCCTGCTGAGTCCCCGAGCGCCACCTGGGTTCCTGCCACCACCCTTGGGCCGGGATGAGGTGCCCCCTTGTGCGTAGAAGCCCTGCACACAGGCAAGAAGCCCCTAGGCCCGCGGGCGCGCCCGACCCTGGAGCCCCCTGGCTGGCTGCAGCCACAGGGAACGGGGGTTCTGAGTTGGCAGCCCCCATTCCCGAAGCATCCACGGGCAGTTCCCCGAAGGGCTGACACCGGCTGCGCCTCAGCAGCCAGACAACCTCCCTCCCTCTGGTCGGGCACTGCAAGCCACACAGCCACTTGTGTCCCCTGTGTCCCTGGAGGCCGCAGCGCGTTTTGGGTTTTGGCGCGGACGGGCCGCTCTCGGTTTCCGTAGTCCATTTGCACCCGGAGCCTGCCAGACCCCTGGCCCCATGGGCGGGCCCTGCTGAGTCCCCAAGCGCCTCCTGGGTTCCTACCACCACCCTTGGGCTGGGATGAGGTGCCACCTTGTGCTTAGAAGCCCTGCACACAGGCAAGAAGCTGCACACACCCACTCCTGAAGCCCACTGTGGCAGTCCAAGGGCGAGGAGCTCGGAGCTCGGTCAGGGCTGTCCCAGCAGAACTTTTTGAGGGTGGACGGACACGCCCGCGGGCAATCAGGTGTTGCGGGCAGGCCCCGGGGGCAGGCCCTGCTGAGTCCCCGAGCGCCACCTGGGTTCCTGCCACCACCCTTGGGCCGGGATGTGGTGCCCCCTTGTGCGTAGAAGCCCTGCACACAGGCAAGAAGCCCCCCAGGCCCGCGGCGCACCCGACCCTGGAGCCCCCTGGCCGGATGCAGCCACAGGGAACGGGGGTTCTGAGTTGGCAGGCCCCATTCCCGAAGCATCCACGGGCACTTCCCGAAGGGCTGACACCTGCTGCGCCTCAGCAGCCAGCCAACCTCCCTCCCTCTGTTCGGGCACTGCAAGCCACACAGCCACTTGTGTCCCCTGTGTCCCTCCCTGGAGCCCGCAGCGCGTTTTGGGTTTTGGCGCGGAAGGGCCCCTCTCGGCTTCCGTAGTCCATTTGCCCCCGGAGCCTGCCAGACCCCTGGCTCTAGGAGGCTGCCCAGGGGCGCTGCCAACAGCCCCCTGGTGCTGGCTAGCCGCCTCGGCCGGCCACGGGGGGAGCACACACACCTGCGGGTGTCCCCGGGCCGCACACACGAACTGCCCCGCGCTTCCCGGCGTTGCAAATACGCCCCCTGGGAAGCTCCGCCCGCCCTAGGGTCTTGTCGGGTGGGGCCGATGCATGGTGGTTGACTGGGGAGGGCTGCTGCTGGCACACACCCACTCCTGAAGCCCACTGGGGTGGTCCAAGGGCGATGAGCTCGGAGCTCAGTCAGGGCTGTCCCAGCAGAACTTTTTGAGGGTGGACGGACACGCCCGCGGGCAATCAGGTGGTGCAGGCAGGCCCCGGGGGCAGGCCGTGCTGAGTCCCCGAGCGCCACCTGGGTTCCTGCCACCACCCTTGGGCCGGGATGAGGTGCCACCTTGTGCGTAGAAGCCCTGCACACAGGCAAGAAGCCCCCCAGGCCCGCGGCGCACCCGACCCTGGAGCCCCCTGGCCGGATGCAGCCACAGGGAACGGGGGTTCTGAGTTGGCAGGCCCCATTCCCGAAGCATCCACGGGCACTTCCCGAAGGTATGACACCTGCTGCGCCTCAGCAGCCAGCCAACCTCCCTCCCTCTGGTCGGGCACTGCACGCCACACAGCCACTTGTGTCCCCTTTGTCCCTCCCTGGAGGCCGCAGCGCGTTTTGGGTTTTGGCGCGGACGGGCCCCTCTCGGCTTCCGTAGTCCATTTGCCCCGGAGCCTGCCAGACCCCTTGCCCCAGGGGCGGGCCCTGCTGAGTCCCTGAGTGCCTCCTGAGTTCCTGCCACCACCCTTGGGCCGGGATGTGGTGCCACCTTGTGCGTAGAAGCCCTGCACACAGGCAAGAAGCCCCCCAGGCCCGCGGGCGCGCCCGACCCTGGAGCCCCCTGGCTGGCTGCAGCCACAGGGAACGGGGGTTCTGAGTTGGCAGCCCCCATTCCCGAAGCATCCACGGGCAGTTCCCCGAAGGGCTGACACCGGCTGCGCCTCAGCAGCCAGACAACCTCCCTCCCTCTGGTCGGGCACTGCAAGCCACACAGCCACTTGTGTCCCCTGTGTCCCTCCCTGGAGCCCGCAGCGCGTTTTGGGTTTTGGCGCGGACGGGCCACTCTCGGCTTCCGTAGTCCATTTGCCCCGGAGCCTGCCAGACCCCTGGCCCCAGGGGCGGGCCCTGCTGAGTCCCCGAGCGCCTCCTGAGTTCCTGCCACCACCCTTGGGCCGGGATGTGGTGCCACCTTGTGCGTAGAAGCCCTGCACACAGGCAAGAAGCCCCTAGGCCCGCGGGCGCGCCCGACCCTGGAGCCCCCTGGCTGGCTGCAGCCACAGGGAACGGGGGTTCTGAGTTGGCAGCCCCCATTCCCGAAGCATCCACGGGCAGTTCCCCGAAGGGCTGACACCGGCTGCGCCTCAGCAGCCAGACAACCTCCCTCCCTCTGGTCGGGCACTGCAAGCCACACAGCCACTTGTGTCCCCTGTGTCCCTGGAGGCCGCAGCGCGTTTTGGGTTTTGGCGTGGACGGGCCCCTCTCGGCTTCCGTAGTCCATTTGCCCTGGAGCCTGCCAGACCCCTGGCCCCAGGGGCGGGCCCTGCTGAGTCCCCGAGCGCCTCCTGAGTTCCTGCCACCACCCTTGGGCCGGGATGTGGTGCCACCTTGTGCGTAGAAGCCCTGCACACAGGCAAGAAGCCCCTAGGCCCGCGGGCGCGCCCGACCCTGGAGCCCCCTGGCTGGCTGCAGCCACAGGGAACGGGGGTTCTGAGTTGGCAGCCCCCATTCCCGAAGCATCCACGGGCAGTTCCCCGAAGGGCTGACACCAGCTGCGCCTCAGCAGCCAGACAACCTCCCTCCCTCTGGTCGGGCACTGCAAGCCACACAGCCACTTGTGTCCCCTGTGTCCCTGGAGGCCGCAGCGCGTTTTGGGTTTTGGCGCGGACGGGCCCCTCTCGGCTTCCGTAGTCCATTTGCCCTGGAGCCTGCCAGACCCCTGGCCCCTGAGGCGGGCCCTGCTGAGTCCCCGAGCGCCTCCTGAGTTCCTGCCACCACCCTTGGGCCGGGATGAGGTGCCACCTTGTGCGTAGAAGCCCTGCACACAGGCAAGAAGCCCCCCAGGCCCGCGGGCGCGCCCGACCCTGGAGCCCCCTGGCTGGCTGCAGCCACAGGGAACGGGGGTTCTGAGTTGGCAGCCCCCATTCCCGAAGCATCCACGGGCAGTTCCCCGAAGGGCTGACACCGGCTGCGCCTCAGCAGCCAGACAACCTCCCTCCCTCTGGTCGGGCACTGCAAGCCACACAGCCACTTGTGTCCCCTGTGTCCCTGGAGGCCGCAGCGCGTTTTGGGTTTTGGCGCGGACGGGCCCCTCTCGGCTTCCGTAGTCCATTTGCCCCGGAGCCTGCCAGACCCCTTGCCCCAGGGGCAGGCCCTGCTGAGTCCCCGAGCGCCTCCTGGGTTCCTGCCACCACCCTTGGGCCGGGATGTGGTGCCACCTTGTGCGTAGAAGCCCTGCACACAGGCAAGAAGCCCCCCAGGCCCGCGGGCGCGCCCGACCCTGGAGCCCCCTGGCTGGCTGCAGCCACAGGGAACGGGGGTTCTGAGTTGGCAGCCCCCATTCCCGAAGCATCCACGGGCAGTTCCCCGAAGGGCTGACACCGGCTGCGCCTCAGCAGCCAGACAACCTCCCTCCCTCTGGTCGGGCACTGCAAGCCACACAGCCACTTGTGTCCCCTGTGTCCCTGGAGGCCGCAGCGCGTTTTGGGTTTTGGCGCGGACGGGCCCCTCTCGGCTTCCGTAGTCCATTTGCCCCGGAGCCTGCCAGACCCCTGGCCCCAGGGGCGGGCCCTGCTGAGTCCCTGAGTGCCTCCTGAGTTCCTGCCACCACCCTTGGGCCGGGATGAGGTGCCACCTTGTGCGTAGAAGCCCTGCACACAGGCAAGATGCCCCCCAGGCCCGCGGGCGCGCCCGACCCTGGAGCCCCCTGGCTGGCTGCAGCCACAGGGAACGGGGGTTCTGAGTTGGCAGCCCCCATTCCCGAAGCATCCACGGGCAGTTCCCCGAAGGGCTGACACCGGCTGCGCCTCAGCAGCCAGACAACCTCCCTCCCTCTGGTCGGGCACTGCAAGCCACACAGCCACTTGTGTCCCCTGTGTCCCTGGAGGCCGCAGCGCGTTTTGGGTTTTGGCGCGGATGGGCCCCTCTCGACTTCCGTAGTCCATTTGCCCCCGGAGCTTTGCCAGACCCCTGGCCCCAGGGGCGGGCCCTGCTGAGTCCCCGAGCGCCTCCTGGGTTCCTGCCACCACCCTTGGGCCGGGATGAGGTGCCACCTTGTGCGTAGAAGCCCTGCACACAGGCAAGAAGCCCCCCAGGCCCGCGGGTGCGCCCGACCCTGGAGCCCCCTGGCTGGCTGCAGCCACAGGGAACGGGGGTACTGAGTTGGCAGCCCCCATTCCCGAAGCATCCACGGGCAGTTCCCCGAAGGGCTGACACCGGCTGTGCCTCAGCAGCCAGACAACCTCCCTCCCTCTGGTCGGGCACTGCAAGCCACACAGCCACTTGTGTCCCCTGTGTCCCTGGAGGCCGCAGCGCGTTTTGGGTTTTGGCGCGGACGGGCCCCTCTCGGCTTCTGTAGTCCATTTGCCCCGGAGCCTGCCAGACCCCTTGCCCCAGGGGCGGGCCCTGCTGAGTCCCCGAGTGCCTCCTGAGTTCCTGCCACCACCCTTGGGCCGGGATGTGGTGCCACCTTGTGCGTAGAAGCCCTGCACACAGGCAAGAAGCCCCTAGGCCCGCGGGCGCGCCCGACCCTGGAGCCCCCTGGCTGGCTGCAGCCACAGGGAACGGGGGTTCTGAGTTGGCAGCCCCCATTCCCGAAGCATCCACGGGCAGTTCCCCGAAGGGCTGACACCGGCTGCGCCTCAGCAGCCAGACAACCTCCCTCCCTCTGGTCGGGCACTGCAAGCCACACAGCCACTTGTGTCCCCTGTGTCCCTGGAGGCCGCAGCGCGTTTGGGTTTTGGCGCGGACGGGCCCCTCTCGGCTTCCGTAGTCCATTTGCCCTGGAGCCTGCCAGACCCCTGGCCCCAGAGGCGGGCCCTGCTGAGTCCCGGAGCGCCTCCTGAGTTCCTGCCACCACCCTTGGGCCGGGATGAGGTGCCACCTTGTGCGTAGAAGCCCTGCACACAGACAAGAAGCCCCCCAAGCCCGCGGGCGCGCCCGACCCTGGAGCCCCCTGGCTGGCTGCAGCCACAGGGAACGGGGGTTCTGAGTTGGCAGCCCCCATTCCCGAAGCATCCACGGGCAGTTCCCCGAAGGGCTGACACCGGCTGCGCCTCAGCAGCCGGACAACCTCCCTCCCTCTGGTCGGGCACTGCAAGCCACACAGCCACTTGTGTCCCCTGTGTCCCTGGAGGCCGCAGCGCGTTTTGGGTTTTGGCGCGGACGGGCCGCTCTCGGTTTCCGTAGTCCATTTGCACCCGGAGCCTGCCAGACCCCTGGCCCCATGGGCGGGCCCTGCTGAGAACCCAAGCGCCTCCTGGGTTCCTACCACCACCCTTGGGCTGGGATGAGGTGCCACCTTGTGCTTAGAAGCCCTGCACACAGGCAAGAAGCTGCACACACCCACTCCTGAAGCCCACTGTGGCAGTCCAAGGGCGAGGAGCTCGGAGCTCGGTCAGGGCTGTCCCAGCAGAACTTTTTGAGGGTGGACGGACACGCCCGCGGGCAATCAGGTGTTGCGGGCAGGCCCCGGGGGCAGGCCCTGCTGAGTCCCCGAGCGCCACCTGGGTTCCTGCCACCACCCTTGGGCCGGGATGAGGTGCCCCCTTGTGCGTAGAAGCCCTGCACACAGGCAAGAAGCCCCCCAGGCCCGCGGCGCACCCGACCCTGGAGCCCCCTGGCCGGATGCAGCCACAGGGAACGGGGGTTCTGAGTTGGCAGGCCCCATTCCCGAAGCATCCACGGGCACTTCCCGAAGGGCTGACACCGGCTGCGCCTCAGCAGCCAGCCAAACTCCCTCCCTCTGTTCGGGCACTGCAAGCCACACAGCCACTTGTGTCCCCTGTGTCCCTCCCTGGAGCCCGCAGCGCGTTTTGGGTTTTGGCGCGGAAGGGCCCCTCTCGGCTTCCGTAGTCCATTTGCCCCCGGAGCCTGCCAGACCCCTGGCTCTAGGAGGCTGCCCAGGGGCGCTGCCAACAGCCCCCAGGTGCTGGCTAGCCGCCTCGGCCGGCCACGGGGGGAGCACACACACCTGCGGGTGTCCCCGGGCCGCACACACGAACTGCCCCGCGCTTCCCGGCGTTGCAAATACGCCCCCTGGGAAGCCCCGCCCGCCCTAGGGTCTTGTCGGGTGGGGCCGATGCATGGTGGTTGACTGGGGAGGGCTGCTGCTGGCACACACCCACTCCTGAAGCCCACTGGGGCGGTCCAAGGGCGATGAGCTCGGAGCTCAGTCAGGGCTGTCCCAGCAGAACTTTTTGAGGGTGGACAGACACGCCCGCGGGCAATCAGGTGGTGCAGGCAGGCCCCGGGGGCAGGCCGTGCTGAGTCCCCGAGCGCCACCTGGGTTCCTGCCACCACCCTTGGGCCGGGATGAGGTGCCACCTTGTGCGTAGAAGCCCTGCACACAGGCAAGAAGCCCCCCAGGCCCGCGGCGCACCCGACCCTGGAGCCCCCTGGCCGGATGCAGCCACAGGGAACGGGGGTTCTGAGTTGGCAGGCCCCATTCCCGAAGCATCCACGGGCACTTCCCGAAGGGATGACACCTGCTGCGCCTCAGCAGCCAGCCAACCTCCCTCCCTCTGGTCGGGCACTGCACGCCACACAGCCACTTGTGTCCCCTGTGTCCCTCCCTGGAGGCCGCAGCGCGTTTTGGGTTTTGGCGCGGACGGGCCCCTCTCGGCTTCCGTAGTCCATTTGCCCCCGGAGCCTGCCAGACCCCTGGCTCTAGGAGGCTGCCCAGGGGCGCTGCCAACAGCCCCCAGGTGCTGGCTAGCCGCAGCAGCCGGCCAAGGGGGAGCACACACACCTGCAGGTGTCCCCAGGCCGCGCACACACGGACTGCCCCGCGCTTCCCGGCCTTGCAAATAGGCCCGCGGGAAGCCCCGCCCGCCCTAGGGGCTTGTAGGGCAGGGCCTACACAAGGTGGGTGAGTGGGGAGGGCTGCTGCTGGCACACACCCACTCCTGAAGCCCACTGGGGCAGTCCAAGGGCGAGGAGCTCGGAGCTCGGTCAGGGCTGTCCCAGCAGAACTTTTTGAGGGTGGACGGACACGCCCGCGGGCAATCAGGTGTTGCGGGCAGGCCCCGGGGGCAGGCCCTGCTGAGTCCCCAGCGCCACCTGGGTTCCTGCCACCACCCTTGGGCCGGGATGAGGTGCCACCTTGTGCGTAGAAGCCCTGCACACAGGCAAGAAGCCCCCCAGACCCGCGGCGCACCCAACCCTGGAGCCCCCTGGCCGGATGCAGCCACAGGGAACGGGGGTTCTGAGTTGGCAGGCCCCATTCCCGAAGCATCCACGGGCACTTCCCGAAGGGCTGACACCTGCTGCGCCTCAGCAGCCAGCCAACCTCCCTCCCTCTGGTCGGGCACTGCACGCCACACAGCCACTTGTGTCCCCTGTGTCCCTCCCTGGAGGCCGCAGCGTGTTTTGGGTTTTGGCGCGGACGGGCCCCTCTCGGCTTCCGTAGTCCATTTGCCCCCGGAGCCTGCCAGACCCCTGGCTCTAGGAGGCTGCCCAGGGGCGCTGCCAACAGCCCCCAGGTGCTGGCTAGCCGCAGCAGCCGGCCAAGGGGGAGCACACACTCCTGCAGGTGTCCCCAGGCCGCGCACACACGGACTGCCCTGCGCTTCCTGGCGTTGCAAATAGGCCCCCTGGGAAGCCCCGCCCGCCCTAGGGGCTTGTCGGGCA
Organism: Lepus europaeus; assembly: GCF_033115175.1. Taxonomy (NCBI): domain Eukaryota; kingdom Metazoa; phylum Chordata; class Mammalia; order Lagomorpha; family Leporidae; genus Lepus; species Lepus europaeus. The sequence continues at coordinate 83,575 of NW_026909305.1, forward strand.
GGGCCGACGCAAGGTGGGTGAGTGGGGAGGGCTGCTGCTGGCACACACCCACTCCTGAAGCCCACTGGGGCAGTCCAAGGGCGATGAGCTCGGAGCTCAGTCAGGGCTGTCCCAGCAGAACTTTTTGAGGGTGGACGGACACGCCCGCGGGCAATCAGGTGTTGCGGGCAGGCCCCGGGGGCAGGCCCTGCTGAGTCCCCGAGCGCCACCTGGGTTCCTGCCACCACCCTTGGGCCGGGATGTGGTGCCACCTTGTGCGTAGAAGCCCTGCACACAGGCAAGAAGCCCCTAGGCCCGCGGGCGCGCCCGACCCTGGAGCCCCCTGGCTGGCTGCAGCCACAGGGAACGGGGGTTCTGAGTTGGCAGCCCCCATTCCCGAAGCATCCACGGGCAGTTCCCCGAAGGGCTGACACCGGCTGCGCCTCAGCAGCCAGACAACCTCCCTCCCTCTGGTCGGGCACTGCAAGCCACACAGCCACTTGTGTCCCCTGTGTCCCTGGAGGCCGCAGCGCGTTTTGGGTTTTGGCGCGGACGGGCCCCTCTCGGCTTCCGTAGTCCATTTGCCCTGGAGCCTGCCAGACCCCTGGCCCCAGAGGCGGGCCCTGCTGAGTCCCCGAGCGCCTCCTGAGTTCCTGCCACCACCCTTGGGCCGGGATGAGGTGCCACCTTGTGCGTAGAAGCCCTGCACACAGGCAAGAAGCCCCCCAGGCCCGCGGGCGCGCCCGACCCTGGAGCCCCCTGGCTGGCTGCAGCCACAGGGAACGGGGGTTCTGAGTTGGCAGCCCCCATTCCCGAAGCATCCACGGGCAGTTCCCCGAAGGGCTGACACCGGCTGCGCCTCAGCAGCCGGACAACCTCCCTCCCTCTGGTCGGGCACTGCAAGCCACACAGCCACTTGTGTCCCCTGTGTCCCTGGAGGCCACAGCGCGTTTTGGGTTTTGGCGCGGACGGGCCCCTCTCGACTTCCGTAGTCCATTTGCCCCCGGAGCTTTGCCAGACCCCTGGCCCCAGGGGCGGGCCCTGCTGAGTCCCCGAGCGCCTCCTGGGTTCCTGCCACCACCCTTGGGCCGGGATGAGGTGCCACCTTGTGCTTAGAAGCCCTGCACACAGGCAAGAAGCTGCACACACCCACTCCTGAAGCCCACTGTGGCAGTCCAAGGGCGAGGAGCTCGGAGCTCGGTCAGGGCTGTCCCAGCAGAACTTTTTGAGGGTGGACGGACACGCCCGCGGGCAATCAGGTGTTGCGGGCAGGCCCCGGGGGCAGGCCCTGCTGAGTCCCCGAGCGCCACCTGGGTTCCTGCCACCACCCTTGGGCCGGGATGAGGTGCCCCCTTGTGCGTAGAAGCCCTGCACACAGGCAAGAAGCCCCCCAGGCCCGCGGCGCACCCGACCCTGGAGCCCCCTGGCCGGATGCAGCCACAGGGAACGGGGGTTCTGAGTTGGCAGGCCCCATTCCCGAAGCATCCACGGGCACTTCCCGAAGGGCTGACACCTGCTGCGCCTCAGCAGCCAGCCAACCTCCCTCCCTCTGTTCGGGCACTGCAAGCCACACAGCCACTTGTGTCCCCTGTGTCCCTCCCTGGAGCCCGCAGCGCGTTTTGGGTTTTGGCGCGGAAGGGCCCCTCTCGGCTTCCGTAGTCCATTTGCCCCCGGAGCCTGCCAGACCCCTGGCTCTAGGAGGCTGCCCAGGGGCGCTGCCAACAGCCCCCAGGTGCTGGCTAGCCGCCTCGGCCGGCCACGGGGGGAGCACACACACCTGCGGGTGTCCCCGGGCCGCACACACGAACTGCCCCGCGCTTCCCGGCGTTGCAAATACGCCCCCTGGGAAGCCCCGCCCGCCCTAGGGTCTTGTCTGGTGGGGCCGATGCATGGTGGTTGACTGGGGAGGGCTGCTGCTGGCACACACCCACTCCTGAAGCCCACTGGGGCGGTCCAAGGGCGATGAGCTCGGAGCTCAGTCAGGGCTGTCCCAGCAGAACTTTTTGAGGGTGGACGGACACGCCCGCGGGCAATCAGGTGGTGCAGGCAGGCCCCGGGGGCAGGCCGTGCTGAGTCCCCGAGCGCCACCTGGGTTCCTGCCACCACCCTTGGGCCGGGATGAGGTGCCACCTTGTGCGTAGAAGCCCTGCACACAGGCAAGAAGCCCCCCAGGCCCGCGGCGCACCCGACCCTGGAGCCCCCTGGCCGGATGCAGCCACAGGGAACGGGGGTTCTGAGTTGGCAGGCCCCATTCCCGAAGCATCCACGGGCACTTCCCGAAGGGATGACACCTGCTGCGCCTCAGCAGCCAGCCAACCTCCCTCCCTCTGGTCGGGCACTGCACGCCACACAGCCACTTGTGTCCCCTGTGTCCCTCCCTGGAGGCCGCAGCGCGTTTTGGGTTTTGGCGCGGACGGGCCCCTCTCGGCTTCCGTAGTCCATTTGCCCCCGGAGCCTGCCAGACCCCTGGCTCTAGGAGGCTGCCCAGGGGCGCTGCCAACAGTCCCCAGGTGCTGGCTAGCCGCAGCAGCCGGCCAAGGGGGAGCACACACTCCTGCAGGTGTCCCCAGGCCGCGCACACACGGACTGCCCCGCGCTTCCCGGCCTTGCAAATAGGCCCGCGGGAAGCCCCGCCCGCCCTAGGGGCTTGTAGGGCAGGGCCTACACAAGGTGGGTGAGTGGGGAGGGCTGCTGCTGGCACACACCCACTCCTGAAGCCCACTGGGGCAGTCCAAGGGCGAGGAGCTCGGAGCTCGGTCAGGGCTGTCCCAGCAGAACTTTTTGAGGGTGGACGGACACGCCCGCGGGCAATCAGGTGTTGCGGGCAGGCCCCGGGGGCAGGCCCTGCTGAGTCCCCAGCGCCACCTGGGTTCCTGCCACCACCCTTGGGCCGGGATGAGGTGCCACCTTGTGCGTAGAAGCCCTGCACACAGGCAAGAAGCCCCCCAGACCCGCGGCGCACCCAACCCTGGAGCCCCCTGGCCGGATGCAGCCACAGGGAACGGGGGTTCTGAGTTGGCAGGCCCCATTCCCGAAGCATCCACGGGCACTTCCCGAAGGGCTGACACCTGCTGCGCCTCAGCAGCCAGCCAACCTCCCTCCCTCTGGTCGGGCACTGCACGCCACACAGCCACTTGTGTCCCCTGTGTCCCTCCCTGGAGGCCACAGCGTGTTTTGGGTTTTGGCGCGGACGGGCCCCTCTCGGCTTCCGTAGTCCATTTGCCCCCGGAGCCTGCCAGACCCCTGGCTCTAGGAGGCTGCCCAGGGGCGCTGCCAACAGCCCCCAGGTGCTGGCTAGCCGCAGCAGCCGGCCAAGGGGGAGCACACACTCCTGCAGGTGTCCCCAGGCCGTGCACACACGGACTGCCCTGCGCTTCCTGGCGTTGCAAATAGGCCCCCTGGGAAGCCCCGCCCGCCCTAGGGGCTTGTCGGGCAGGGCCGACGCAAGGTGGGTGAGTGGGGAGGGCTGCTGCTGGCACACACCCACTCCTGAAGCCCACTGGGGCAGTCCAAGGGCGATGAGCTCGGAGCTCAGTCAGGGCTGTCCCAGCAGAACTTTTTGAGGGTGGACGGACACGGCCGCGGGCAATCAGGTGTTGCGGGCAGGCCCCGGGGGCAGGCCGTGCTGAGTCCCCGAGCGCCACCTGGGTTCCTGCCACCACCCTTGGGCCGGGATGTGGTGCCACCTTGTGCGTAGAAGCCCTGCACACATCAAGAAGCCATTAGGCCCGCGGGCGCGCCCGACCCTGGAGCCCCCTGGCTGGCTGCAGCCACAGGGAACGGGGGTTCTGAGTTGGCAGCCCCCATTCCCGAAGCATCCACGGGCAGTTCCCCGAAGGGCTGACACCGGCTGCGCCTCAGCAGCCAGACAACCTCCCTCCCTCTGGTCGGGCACTGCAAGCCACACAGCCACTTGTGTCCCCTGTGTCCCTCCCTGGAGCCCGCAGCGCGTTTTGGGTTTTGGCGCGGACGGGCCCCTCTCGGCTTCCGTAGTCCATTTGCCCCGGAGCCTGCCAGACCCCTTGCCCCAGGGGCGGGCCCTGCTGAGTCCCCGAGCGCCTCCTGAGTTCCTGCCACCACCCTTGGGCCGGGATGTGGTGCCACCTTGTGCGTAGAAGCCCTGCACACAGGGAAGAAGCCCCTAGGCCCGCGGGCGCGCCCGACCCTGGAGCCCCCTGGCTGGCTGCAGCCACAGGGAACGGGGGTTCTGAGTTGGCAGCCCCCATTCCCGAAGCATCCACGGGCAGTTCCCCGAAGGGCTGACACCGGCTGCGCCTCAGCAGCCAGACAACCTCCCTCCCTCTGGTCGGGCACTGCAAGCCACACAGCCACTTGTGTCCCCTGTGTCCCTGGAGGCCGCAGCGCGTTTTGGGTTTTGGCGCGGACGGGCCCCTCTCGGCTTCCGTAGTCCATTTGCCCCGGAGCCTGCCAGACCCCTTGCCCCAGGGGCAGGCCCTGCTGAGTCCCTGAGTGCCTCCTGAGTTCCTGCCACCACCCTTGGGCCGGGATGTGGTGCCACCTTGTGCGTAGAAGCCCTGCACACAGGCAAGAAGCCCCCCAGGCCCGCGGGCGCGCCCGACCCTGGAGCCCCCTGGCTGGCTGCAGCCACAGGGAACGGGGGTTCTGAGTTGGCAGCCCCCATTCCCGAAGCATCCACGGGCAGTTCCCCGAAGGGCTGACACCGGCTGCGCCTCAGCAGCCAGACAACCTCCCTCCCTCTGGTCGGGCACTGCAAGCCACACAGCCACTTTTGTCCCCTGTGTCCCTGGAGGCCGCAGCGCGTTTTGGGTTTTGGCGCGGACGGGCCCCTCTCGGCTTCCGTAGTCCATTTGCCCCGGAGCCTGCCAGACCCCTTGCCCCAGGGGCGGGCCCTGCTGAGTCCCTGAGTGCCTCCTGAGTTCCTGCCACCACCCTTGGGCCGGGATGTGGTGCCACCTTGTGCGTAGAAGCCCTGCACACAGGCAAGAAGCCCCCCAGGCCCGCGGGCGCGCCCGACCCTGGAGCCCCCTGGCTGGCTGCAGCCACAGGGAACGGGGGTTCTGAGTTGGCAGCCCCCATTCCCGAAGCATCCACGGGCAGTTCCCCGAAGGGCTGACACCGGCTGCGCCTCAGCAGCCAGACAACCTCCCTCCCTCTGGTCGGGCACTGCAAGCCACACAGCCACTTGTGTCCCCTGTGTCCCTGGAGGCCGCAGCGCGTTTTGGGTTTTGGCGCGGACGGGCCCCTCTCGGCTTCCGTAGTCCATTTGCCCCGGAGCCTGCCAGACCCCTTGCCCCAGGGGCGGGCCCTGCTGAGTCCCCGAGCGCCTCCTGAGTTCCTGCCACCACCCTTGGGCCGGGATGTGGTGCCACCTTGTGCGTAGAAGCCCTGCACACAGGCAAGAAGCCCCTAGGCCCGCGGGCGCGCCCGACCCTGGAGCCCCCTGGCTGGCTGCAGCCACAGGGAACGGGGGTTCTGAGTTGGCAGCCCCCATTCCCGAAGCATCCACGGGCAGTTCCCCGAAGGGCTGACACCGGCTGCGCCTCAGCAGCCAGACAACCTCCCTCCCTCTGGTCGGGCACTGCAAGCCACACAGCCACTTGTGTCCCCTGTGTCCCTGGAGGCCGCAGCGCGTTTTGGGTTTTGGCGCGGACGGGCCCCTCTCGGCTTCCGTAGTCCATTTGCCCTGGAGCCTGCCAGACCCCTGGCCCCTGAGGCGGGCCCTGCTGAGTCCCCGAGCGCCTCCTGAGTTCCTGCCACCACCCTTGGGCCGGGATGAGGTGCCACCTTGTGCGTAGAAGCCCTGCACACAGGCAAGAAGCCCCCCAGGCCCGCGGGCGCGCCCGACCCTGGAGCCCCCTGGCTGGCTGCAGCCACAGGGAACGGGGGTTCTGAGTTGGCAGCCCCCATTCCCGAAGCATCCACGGGCAGTTCCCCGAAGGGCTGACACCGGCTGCGCCTCAGCAGCCAGACAACCTCCCTCCCTCTGGTCGGGCACTGCAAGCCACACAGCCACTTGTGTCCCCTGTGTCCCTGGAGGCCGCAGCGCGTTTTGGGTTTTGGCGCGGACGGGCCCCTCTCGGCTTCCGTAGTCCATTTGCCCCGGAGCCTGCCAGACACCTTGCCCCAGGGGCAGGCCCTGCTGAGTCCCTGAGTGCCTCCTGAGTTCCTGCCACCACCCTTGGGCCGGGATGTGGTGCCACCTTGTGCGTAGAAGCCCTGCACACAGGCAAGAAGCCCCCCAGGCCCGCGGGCGCGCCCGACCCTGGAGCCCCCTGGCTGGCTGCAGCCACAGGGAACGGGGGTTCTGAGTTGGCAGCCCCCATTCCCGAAGCATCCACGGGCAGTTCCCCGAAGGGCTGACACCGGCTGCGCCTCAGCAGCCAGACAACCTCCCTCCCTCTGGTCGGGCACTGCAAGCCACACAGCCACTTGTGTCCCCTGTGTCCCTGGAGGCCGCAGCGCGTTTTGGGTTTTGGCGCGGACGGGCCCCTCTCGGCTTCCGTAGTCCATTTGCCCCGGAGCCTGCCAGACCCCTTGCCCCAGGGGCGGGCCCTGCTGAGTCCCCGAGCGCCTCCTGAGTTCCTGCCACCACCCTTGGGCCGGGATGTGGTGCCACCTTGTGCGTAGAAGCCCTGCACACAGGCAAGAAGCCCCTAGGCCCGCGGGCGCGCCCGACCCTGGAGCCCCCTGGCTGGCTGCAGCCACAGGGAACGGGGGTTCTGAGTTGGCAGCCCCCATTCCCGAAGCATCCACGGGCAGTTCCCCGAAGGGCTGACACCGGCTGCGCCTCAGCAGCCAGACAACCTCCCTCCCTCTGGTCGGGCACTGCAAGCCACACAGCCACTTGTGTCCCCTGTGTCCCTGGAGGCCGCAGCGCGTTTTGGGTTTTGGCGCGGACGGGCCCCTCTCGGCTTCCGTAGTCCATTTGCCCTGGAGCCTGCCAGACCCCTGGCCCCTGAGGCGGGCCCTGCTGAGTCCCCGAGCGCCTCCTGAGTTCCTGCCACCACCCTTGGGCCGGGATGAGGTGCCGCCTTGTGCGTAGAAGCCCTGCACACAGGCAAGAAGCCCCCCAGGCCCGCGGGCGCGCCCGACCCTGGAGCCCCCTGGCTGGCTGCAGCCACAGGGAACGGGGGTTCTGAGTTGGCAGCCCCCATTCCCGAAGCATCCACGGGCAGTTCCCCGAAGGGCTGACACCGGCTGCACCTCAGCAGCCAGACAACCTCCCTCCCTCTGGTCGGGCACTGCAAGCCACACAGCCACTTGTGTCCCCTGTGTCCCTGGAGGCCGCAGCGCGTTTTGGGTTTTGGCGCGGACGGGCCCCTCTCGGCTTCCGTAGTCCATTTGCCCCGGAGCCTGCCAGACCCCTTGCCCCAGGGGCAGGCCCTGCTGAGTCCCTGAGTGCCTCCTGAGTTCCTGCCACCACCCTTGGGCCGGGATGTGGTGCCACCTTGTGCGTAGAAGCCCTGCACACAGGCAAGAAGCCCCCCAGGCCCGCGGGCGCGCCCGACCCTGGAGCCCCCTGGCTGGCTGCAGCCACAGGGAACGGGGGTTCTGAGTTGGCAGCCCCCATTCCCGAAGCATCCACGGGCAGTTCCCCGAAGGGCTGACACCGGCTGCGCCTCAGCAGCCAGACAACCTCCCTCCCTCTGGTCGGGCACTGCAAGCCACACAGCCACTTGTGTCCCCTGTGTCCCTGGAGGCCGCAGCGCGTTTTGGGTTTTGGCGCGGACGGGCCCCTCTCGGCTTCCGTAGTCCATTTGCCCCGGAGCCTGCCAGACCCCTTGCCCCAGGGGCGGGCCCTGCTGAGTCCCTGAGTGCCTCCTGAGTTCCTGCCACCACCCTTGGGCCGGGATGTGGTGCCACCTTGTGCGTAGAAGCCCTGCACACAGGCAAGAAGCCCCCCAGGCCCGCGGGCGCGCCCGACCCTGGAGCCCCCTGGTTGGCTGCAGCCACAGGGAACGGGGGTTCTGAGTTGGCAGCCCCCATTCCCGAAGCATCCACGGGCAGTTCCCCGAAGGGCTGACACCGGCTGCGCCTCAGCAGCCAGACAACCTCCCTCCCTCTGGTCGGGCACTGCAAGCCACACAGCCACTTGTGTCCCCTGTGTCCCTGGAGGCCGCAGCGCGTTTTGGGTTTTGGCGCGGACGGGCCCCTCTCGGCTTCCGTAGTCCATTTGCCCTGGAGCCTGCCAGACCCCTGGCCCCTGAGGCGGGCCCTGCTGAGTCCCCGAGCGCCTCCTGAGTTCCTGCCACCACCCTTGGGCCGGGATGAGGTGCCGCCTTGTGCGTAGAAGCCCTGCACACAGGCAAGAAGCCCCCCAGGCCCGCGGGCGCGCCCGACCCTGGAGCCCCCTGGCTGGCTGCAGCCACAGGGAACGGGGGTTCTGAGTTGGCAGCCCCCATTCCCGAAGCATCCACGGGCAGTTCCCCGAAGGGCTGACACCGGCTGCACCTCAGCAGCCAGACAACCTCCCTCCCTCTGGTCGGGCACTGCAAGCCACACAGCCACTTGTGTCCCCTGTGTCCCTGGAGGCCGCAGCGCGTTTTGGGTTTTGGCGCGGACGGGCCCCTCTCGGCTTCCGTAGTCCATTTGCCCCGGAGCCTGACAGACCCCTTGCCCCAGGGGCAGGCCCTGCTGAGTCCCTGAGTGCCTCCTGAGTTCCTGCCACCACCCTTGGGCCGGGATGTGGTGCCACCTTGTGCGTAGAAGCCCTGCACACAGGCAAGAAGCCCCCCAGGCCCGCGGGCGCGCCCGACCCTGGAGCCCCCTGGCTGGCTGCAGCCACAGGGAACGGGGGTTCTGAGTTGGCAGCCCCCATTCCCGAAGCATCCACGGGCAGTTCCCCGAAGGGCTGACACCGGCTGCGCCTCAGCAGCCAGACAACCTCCCTCCCTCCGGTCGGGCACTGCAAGCCACACAGCCACTTGTGTCCCCTGTGTCCCTGGAGGCCGCAGCGCGTTTTGGGTTTTGGCGCGGACGGGCCCCTCTCGGCTTCCGTAGTCCATTTGCCCCGGAGCCTGCCAGACCCCTTGCCCCAGGGGCGGGCCCTGCTGAGTCCCTGAGTGCCTCCTGAGTTCCTGCCACCACCCTTGGGCCGGGATGTGGTGCCACCTTGTGCGTAGAAGCCCTGCACACAGGCAAGAAGCCCCCCAGGCCCGCGGGCGCGCCCGACCCTGGAGCCCCCTGGCTGGCTGCAGCCACAGGGAACGGGGGTTCTGAGTTGGCAGCCCCCATTCCCGAAGCATCCACGGGCAGTTCCCCGAAGGGCTGACACCGGCTGCGCCTCAGCAGCCAGACAACCTCCCTCCCTCTGGTCGGGCACTGCAAGCCACACAGCCACTTGTGTCCCCTGTGTCCCTCCCTGGAGCCCGCAGCGCGTTTTGGGTTTTGGCACGGACGGGCCCCTCTCGGCTTCCGTAGTCCATTTGCCCCGGAGCCTGCCAGACCCCTTGCTCCAGGGGCGGGCCCTGCTGAGTCCCCGAGCGCCTCCTGAGTTCCTGCCACCACCCTTGGGCCGGGATGAGGTGCCACCTTGTGCGTAGAAGCCCTGCACACAGGCAAGAAGCCCCCCAGGCCCGCGGCGCACCCGACCCTGGAGCCCCCTGGCTGGCTGCAGCCACAGGGAACGGGGGTTCTGAGTTGGCAGCCCCCATTCCCGAAGCATCCACGGGCAGTTCCCCGAAGGGCTGACACTTGCTGCGCCTCAGCAGCCAGCCAACCTCCCTCCCTCTGGCCGGGCACTGCAAGCCACACAGCCACCTGTGTCCCCTGTGTCCCTCCCTGGAGGCCGCAGCGCGTTTTGGGTTTTGGCGCGGACGGGCCCCTCTCGGCTTCCGTAGTCCATTTGCCCTGGAGCCTGCCAGACCCCTGGCCCCAGAGGCGGGCCCTGCTGAGTCCCCGAGCGCCTCCTGAGTTCCTGCCACCACCCTTGGGCCGGGATGAGGTGCCACCTTGTGCGTAGAAGCCCTGCACACAGGCAAGAAGCCCCCCAGGCCCGCGGGCGTGCCCGAACCTGGAGCCCCCTGGCTGGCTGCAGCCACAGGGAACGGGGGTTCTGAGTTGGCAGCCCCCATTCCCGAAGCATCCACGGGCAGTTCCCCGAAGGGCTGACACCGGCTGCGCCTCAGCAGCCGGACAACCTCCCTCCCTCTGGTCGGGCACTGCAAGCCACACAGCCACTTGTGTCCCCTGTGTCCCTGGAGGCCGCAGCGCGTTTTGGGTTTTGGCGCGGACGGGCCGCTCTCGGTTTCCGTAGTCCATTTGCACCCGGAGCCTGCCAGACCCCTGGCCCCATGGGCGGGCCCTGCTGAGTCCCCAAGCGCCTCCTGGGTTCCTACCACCACCCTTGGGCTGGGATGAGGTGCCACCTTGTGCTTAGAAGCCCTGCACACAGGCAAGAAGCTGCACACACCCACTCCTGAAGCCCACTGTGGCAGTCCAAGGGCGAGGAGCTCGGAGCTCGGTCAGGGCTGTCCCAGCAGAACTTTTTGAGGGTGGACGGACACGCCCGCGGGCAATCAGGTGTTGCGGGCAGGCCCCGGGGGCAGGCCCTGCTGAGTCCCCGAGCGCCACCTGGGTTCCTGCCACCACCCTTGGGCCGGGATGAGGTGCCCCCTTGTGCGTAGAAGCCCTGCACACAGGCAAGAAGCCCCCCAGGCCCGCGGCGCACCCGACCCTGGAGCCCCCTGGCCGGATGCAGCCACAGGGAACGGGGGTTCTGAGTTGGCAGGCCCCATTCGCGAAGCATCCACGGGCACTTCCCGAAGGGCTGACACCTGCTGCGCCTCAGCAGCCAGACAACCTCCCTCCCTCTGTTCGGGCACTGCAAGCCACACAGCCACTTGTGTCCCCTGTGTCCCTCCCTGGAGCCCGCAGCGCGTTTTGGGTTTTGGCACGGACGGGCCCCTCTCGGCTTCCGTAGTCCATTTGCCCCGGAGCCTGCCAGACCCCTTGCCCCAGGGGCGGGCCCTGCTGAGTCCCCGAGCGCCTCCTGAGTTCCTGCAACCACCCTTGGGCCGGGATGAGGTGCCACCTTGTGCGTAGAAGCCCTGCACACAGGCAAGAAGACCCCCAGGCCCTCGGGCTCGCCCGACCCTTGAGCCCCCTGGCTGGCTGCAGCCACAGGGAACGGGGGTTCTGAGTTGGCAGCCCCCATTCCCGAAGCATCCACGGGCAGTTCCCCGAAGGGCTGACACCGGCTGCGCCTCAGCAGCCAGACAACCTCCCTCCCTCTGGTCGGGCACTGCAAGCCACACAGCCACTTGTGTCCCCTGTGTCCCTCCCTGGAGCCCGCAGCGCGTTTTGGGTTTTGGCGCGGACGGGCCCCTCTCGGCTTCCGTAGTCCATTTGCCCCCGGAGCCTGCCAGACCGCTGGCCCAGGGGCAGGCCCTGCTGAGTCCCTGAGCGCCACCTGGGTTCCTGCCACCACCCTTGGGCCGGGATGAGGTGCCACCTTGTGCGTAGAAGCCCTGCACACAGGCAAGAAGCCCCCCAGGCCCGCGGCGCACCCGACCCTGGAGCCCCCTGGCTGGCTGCAGCCACAGGGAACGGGGGTTCTGAGTTGGCAGCCCCCATTCCCGAAGCATCCACGGGCAGTTCCCCGAAGGGCTGACACTTGCTGCGCCTCAGCAGCCAGCCAACCTCCCTCCCTCTGGCCGGGCACTGCAAGCCACACAGCCACCTGTGTCCCCTGTGTCCCTCCCTGGAGGCCGCAGCGCGTTTTGGGTTTTGGCGCGGACGGGCCCCTCTCGGCTTCCGTAGTCCATTTGCCCTGGAGCCTGCCAGACCCCTGGCCCCAGAGGCGGGCCCTGCTGAGTCCCCGAGCGCCTCCTGAGTTCCTGCCACCACCCTTGGGCCGGGATGAGGTGCCACCTTGTGCGTAGAAGCCCTGCACACAGGCAAGAAGCCCCCCAGGCCCGCGGGCGTGCCCGAACCTGGAGCCCCCTGGCTGGCTGCAGCCACAGGGAACGGGGGTTCTGAGTTGGCAGCCCCCATTCCCGAAGCATCCACGGGCAGTTCCCCGAAGGGCTGACACCGGCTGCGCCTCAGCAGCCGGACAACCTCCCTCCCTCTGGTCGGGCACTGCAAGCCACACAGCCACTTGTGTCCCCTGTGTCCCTGGAGGCCGCAGCGCGTTTTGGGTTTTGGCGCGGACGGGCCGCTCTCGGTTTCCGTAGTCCATTTGCACCCGGAGCCTGCCAGACCCCTGGCCCCATGGGCGGGCCCTGCTGAGTCCCCAAGCGCCTCCTGGGTTCCTACCACCACCCTTGGGCTGGGATGAGGTGCCACCTTGTGCTTAGAAGCCCTGCACACAGGCAAGAAGCTGCACACACCCACTCCTGAAGCCCACTGTGGCAGTCCAAGGGCGAGGAGCTCGGAGCTCGGTCAGGGCTGTCCCAGCAGAACTTTTTGAGGGTGGACGGACACGCCCGCGGGCAATCAGGTGTTGCGGGCAGGCCCCGGGGGCAGGCCCTGCTGAGTCCCCGAGCGCCACCTGGGTTCCTGCCACCACCCTTGGGCCGGGATGAGGTGCCCCCTTGTGCGTAGAAGCCCTGCACACAGGCAAGAAGCCCCCCAGGCCCGCGGCGCACCCGACCCTGGAGCCCCCTGGCCGGATGCAGCCACAGGGAACGGGGGTTCTGAGTTGGCAGGCCCCATTCCCGAAGCATCCACGGGCACTTCCCGAAGGGCTGACACCTGCTGCGCCTCAGCAGCCAGCCAACCTCCCTCCCTCTGTTCGGGCACTGCAAGCCACACAGCCACTTGTGTCCCCTGTGTCCCTCCCTGGAGCCCGCAGCGCGTTTTGGGTTTTGGCACGGACGGGCCCCTCTCGGCTTCCGTAGTCCATTTGCCCCGGAGCCTGCCAGACCCCTTGCCCCAGGGGCGGGCCCTGCTGAGTCCCCGAGCGCCTCCTGAGTTCCTGCCACCACCCTTGGGCCGGGATGAGGTGCCACCTTGTGCGTAGAAGCCCTGCACACAGGCAAGAAGACCCCCAGGCCCTCGGGCTCGCCCGACCCTTGAGCCCCCTGGCTGGCTGCAGCCACAGGGAACGGGGGTTCTGAGTTGGCAGCCCCCATTCCCGAAGCATCCACGGGCAGTTCCCCGAAGGGCTGACACCGGCTGCGCCTCAGCAGCCAGACAACCTCCCTCCCTCTGGTCGGGCACTGCAAGCCACACAGCCACTTGTGTCCCCTGTGTCCCTCCCTGGAGCCCGCAGCGCGTTTTGGGTTTTGGCGCGGAAGGGCCCCTCTCGGCTTCCGTAGTCCATTTGCCCCCGGAGCCTGCCAGACCCCTGGCTCTAGGAGGCTGCCCAGGGGCGCTGCCAACAGCCCCCTGGTGCTGGCTAGCCGCCTCGGCCGGCCACGGGGGGAGCACACACACCTGCGGGTGTCCCCGGGCCGCACACACGAACTGCCCCGCGCTTCCCGGCGTTGCAAATACGCCCCCTGGGAAGCCCCGCCCGCCCTAGGGTCTTGTCGGGTGGGGCCGATGCATGGTGGTTGACTGGGGAGGGCTGCTGCTGGCACACACCCACTCCTGAAGCCCACTGGGGCGGTCCAAGGGCGATGAGCTCGGAGCTCAGTCAGGGCTGTCCCAGCAGAACTTTTTGAGGGTGGACGGACACGCCCGCGGGCAATCAGGTGGTGCAGGCAGGCCCCGGGGGCAGGCCGTGCTGAGTCCCCGAGCGCCACCTGGGTTCCTGCCACCACCCTTGGGCCGGGATGAGGTGCCACCTTGTGCGTAGAAGCCCTGCACACAGGCAAGAAGCCCCCCAGGCCCGCGGCGCACCCGACCCTGGAGCCCCCTGGCCGGATGCAGCCACAGGGAACGGGGGTTCTGAGTTGGCAGGCCCCATTCCCGAAGCATCCACGGGCACTTCCCGAAGGGATGACACCTGCTGCGCCTCAGCAGCCAGCCAACCTCCCTCCCTCTGGTCGGGCATTGCACGCCACACAGCCACTTGTGTCCCCTGTGTCCCTCCCTGGAGGCCGCAGCGCGTTTTGGGTTTTGGCGCGGACGGGCCCCTCTCGGCTTCTGTAGTCCATTTGCCCCGGAGCCTGCCAGACCCCTTGCCCCAGGGGCGGGCCCTGCTGAGTCCCTGAGTGCCTCCTGAGTTCCTGCCACCACCCTTGGGCCGGGATGTGGTGCCACCTTGTGCGTAGAAGCCCTGCACACAGGCAAGAAGCCCCCCAGGCCCGCGGGCGCGCCCGACCCTGGAGCCCCCTGGCTGGCTGCAGCCACACGGAACGGGGGTTCTGAGTTGGCAGCCCCCATTCCTGAAGCATCCACGGGCAGTTCCCCGAAGGGCTGACACCGGCTGCGCCTCAGCAGCCAGACAACCTCCCTCCCTCTGGTCGGGCACTGCAAGCCACACAGCCACTTGTGTCCCCTGTGTCCCTCCCTGGAGCCCGCAGCGCGTTTTGGGTTTTGGCGCGGACGGGCCCCTCTCGGCTTCCGTAGTCCATTTGCCCCGGAGCCTGCCAGACCCCTTGCCCCAGGGGCGGGCCCTGCTGAGTCCCCGAGCGCCTCCTGAGTTCCTGCCACCACCCTTGGGCCGGGATGTGGTGCCACCTTGTGCGTAGAAGCCCTGCACACAGGCAAGAAGCCCCCCAGGCCCGCGGGCGCGCCCGACCCTGGAGCCCCCTGGCTGGCTGCAGCCACAGGGAACGGGGGTTCTGAGTTGGCAGCCCCCATTCCCGAAGCATCCACGGGCAGTTCCCCGAAGGGCTGACACCGGCTGCGCCTCAGCAGCCAGACAACCTCCCTCCCTCTGGTCGGGCACTGCAAGCCACACAGCCACTTGTGTCCCCTGTGTCCCTGGAGGCCGCAGCGCGTTTTGGGTTTTGGCGCGGACGGGCCCCTCTCGGCTTCCGTAGTCCATTTGCCCTGGAGCCTGCCAGACCCCTGGCCCCAGGGGCGGGCCCTGCTGAGTCCCCGAGCGCCTCCTGAGTTCCTGCCACCACCCTTGGGCCGGGATGTGGTGCCACCTTGTGCGTAGAAGCCCTGCACACAGGCAAGAAGCCCCTAGGCCCGCGGGCGCGCCCGACCCTGGAGCCCCCTGGCTGGCTGCAGCCACAGGGAACGGGGGTTCTGAGTTGGCAGCCCCCATTCCCGAAGCATCCACGGGCAGTTCCCCGAAGGGCTGACACCGGCTGCGCCTCAGCAGCCAGACAACCTCCCTCCCTCTGGTCGGGCACTGCAAGCCACACAGCCACTTGTGTCCCCTGTGTCCCTGGAGGCCGCAGCGCGTTTTGGGTTTTGGCGCAGACGGGCCGCTCTCGGTTTCCGTAGTCCATTTGCACCCGGAGCCTGCCAGACCCCTGGCCCCATGGGCGGGCCCTGCTGAGTCCCCAAGCGCCTCCTGGGTTCCTACCACCACCCTTGGGCTGGGATGAGGTGCCACCTTGTGCTTAGAAGCCCTGCACACAGGCAAGAAGCTGCACACACCCACTCCTGAAGCCCACTGTGGCAGTCCAAGGGCGAGGAGCTCGGAGCTCGGTCAGGGCTGTCCCAGCAGAACTTTTTGAGGGTGGACGGACACGCCCGCGGGCAATCAGGTGTTGCGGGCAGGCCCCGGGGGCAGGCCCTGCTGAGTCCCCGAGCGCCACCTGGGTTCCTGCCACCACCCTTGGGCCGGGATGTGGTGCCACCTTGTGCGTAGAAGCCCTGCACACAGGCAAGAAGCCCCTAGGCCCGCGGGCGCGCCCGACCCTGGAGCCCCCTGGCTGGCTGCAGCCACAGGGAACGGGGGTTCTGAGTTGGCAGCCCCCATTCCCGAAGCATCCACGGGTAGTTCCCCGAAGGGCTGACACCGGCTGCGCCTCAGCAGCCAGACAACCTCCCTCCCTCTGGTCGGGCACTGCAAGCCACACAGCCACTTGTGTCCCCTGTGTCCCTGGAGGCCGCAGCGCGTTTTGGGTTTTGGCGCGGACGGGCCCCTCTCGGCTTCCGTAGTCCATTTGCCCTGGAGCCTGCCAGACCCCTGGCCCCTGAGGCGGGCCCTGCTGAGTCCCCGAGCGCCTCCTGAGTTCCTGCCACCACCCTTGGGCCGGGATGAGGTGCCACCTTGTGCGTAGAAGCCCTGCACACAGGCAAGAAGCCCCCCAGGCCCGCGGGCGCGCCCGACCCTGGAGCCCCCTGGCTGGCTGCAGCCACAGGGAACGGGGGTTCTGAGTTGGCAGCCCCCATTCCCGAAGCATCCACGGGCAGTTCCCCGAAGGGCTGACACCGGCTGCACCTCAGCAGCCAGACAACCTCCCTCCCTCTGGTCGGGCACTGCAAGCCACACAGCCACTTGTGTCCCCTGTGTCCCTGGAGGCCGCAGCGCGTTTTGGGTTTTGGCGCGGACGGGCCCCTCTCGGCTTCCGTAGTCCATTTGCCCCGGAGCCTGCCAGACCCCTTGCCCCAGGGGCAGGCCCTGCTGAGTCCCTGAGTGCCTCCTGAGTTCCTGCCACCACCCTTGGGCCGGGATGTGGTGCCACCTTGTGCGTAGAAGCCCTGCACACAGGCAAGAAGCCCCCCAGGCCCGCGGGCGCGCCCGACCCTGGAGCCCCCTGGCTGGCTGCAGCCACAGGGAACGGGGGTTCTGAGTTGGCAGCCCCCATTCCCGAAGCATCCACGGGCAGTTCCCCGAAGGGCTGACACCGGCTGCGCCTCAGCAGCCAGACAACCTCCCTCCCTCTGGTCGGGCACTGCAAGCCACACAGCCACTTGTGTCCCCTGTGTCCCTCCCTGGAGCCCGCAGCGCGTTTTGGGTTTTGGCGCGGACGGGCCCCTCTCGGCTTCCGTAGTCCATTTGCCCCGGAGCCTGCCAGACCCCTTGCCCCAGGGGCGGGCCCTGCTGAGTCCCCGAGCGCCTCCTGAGTTCCTGCCACCACCCTTGGGCCGGGATGAGGTGCCACCTTGTGCGTAGAAGCCCTGCACACAGGCAAGAAGACCCCCAGGCCCTCGGGCTCGCCCGACCCTTGAGCCCCCTGGCTGGCTGCAGCCACAGGGAACGGGGGTTCTGAGTTGGCAGCCCCCATTCCCGAAGCATCCACGGGCAGTTCCCCGAAGGGCTGACACCGGCTGCGCCTCAGCAGCCAGACAACCTCCCTCCCTCTGGTCGGGCACTGCAAGCCACACAGCCACTTGTGTCCCCTGTGTCCCTGGAGGCCGCAGCGCGTTTTGGGTTTTGGCGCGGACGGGCCCCTCTCGGCTTCCGTAGTCCATTTGCCCCCGGAGCCTGCCAGACCGCTGGCCCAGGGGCAGGCCCTGCTGAGTCCCTGAGCGCCACCTGGGTTCCTGCCACCACACTTGGGCCGGGATGAGGTGCCACCTTGTGCGTAGAAGCCCTGCACACAGGCAAGAAGCCCCCCAGGCCCGCGGCGCACCCGACCCTGGAGCCCCCTGGCTGGCTGCAGCCACAGGGAACGGGGGTTCTGAGTTGGCAGCCCCCATTCCCGAAGCATCCACGGGCAGTTCCCCGAAGGGCTGACACCGGCTGCGCCTCAGCAGCCAGACAACCTC
Source organism: Lepus europaeus (assembly GCF_033115175.1). Lineage (NCBI taxonomy): Eukaryota > Metazoa > Chordata > Mammalia > Lagomorpha > Leporidae > Lepus > Lepus europaeus. The sequence goes on from NW_026909305.1 coordinate 101,044, forward strand.
CCTCCCTCTGGTCGGGCACTGCAAGCCACACAGCCACTTGTGTCCCCTGTGTCCCTCCCTGGAGCCCGCAGCGCGTTTTGGGTTTTGGCGCGGACGGGCCCCTCTCGGCTTCCGTAGTCCATTTGCCCCGGAGCCTGCCAGACCCCTTGCCCCAGGGGCGGGCCCTGCTGAGTCCCCGAGCGCCTCCTGAGTTCCTGCCACCACCCTTGGGCCGGGATGTGGTGCCACCTTGTGCGTAGAAGCCCTGCACACAGGCAAGAAGCCCCTAGGCCCGCGGGCGCGCCCGACCCTGGAGCCCCCTGGCTGGCTGCAGCCACAGGGAACGGGGGTTCTGAGTTGGCAGCCCCCATTCCCGAAGCATCCACGGGCAGTTCCCCGAAGGGCTGACACCGGCTGCGCCTCAGCAGCCAGACAACCTCCCTCCCTCTGGTCGGGCACTGCAAGCCACACAGCCACTTGTGTCCCCTGTGTCCCTGGAGGCCGCAGCGCGTTTTGGGTTTTGGCGTGGACGGGCCCCTCTCGGCTTCCGTAGTCCATTTGCCCTGGAGCCTGCCAGACCCCTGGCCCCAGGGGCGGGCCCTGCTGAGTCCCCGAGCGCCTCCTGAGTTCCTGCCACCACCCTTGGGCCGGGATGTGGTGCCACCTTGTGCGTAGAAGCCCTGCACACAGGCAAGAAGCCCCTAGGCCCGCGGGCGCGCCCGACCCTGGAGCCCCCTGGCTGGCTGCAGCCACAGGGAACTGGGGTTCTGAGTTGGCAGCCCCCATTCCCGAAGCATCCACGGGCAGTTCCCCGAAGGGCTGACACCGGCTGCGCCTCAGCAGCCAGACAACCTCCCTCCCTCTGGTCGGGCACTGCAAGCCACACAGCCACTTGTGTCCCCTGTGTCCCTGGAGGCCGCAGCGCGTTTTGGGTTTTGGCGCGGACGGGCCGCTCTCGGTTTCCGTAGTCCATTTGCACCCGGAGCCTGCCAGACCCCTGGCCCCATGGGCGGGCCCTGCTGAGTCCCCAAGCGCCTCCTGGGTTCCTACCACCACCCTTGGGCTGGGATGAGGTGCCACCTTGTGCTTAGAAGCCCTGCACACAGGCAAGAAGCTGCACACACCCACTCCTGAAGCCCACTGTGGCAGTCCAAGGGCGAGGAGCTCGGAGCTCGGTCAGGGCTGTCCCAGCAGAACTTTTTGAGGGTGGACGGACACGCCCGCGGGCAATCAGGTGTTGCGGGCAGGCCCCGGGGGCAGGCCCTGCTGAGTCCCCGAGCGCCACCTGGGTTCCTGCCACCACCCTTGGGCCGGGATGTGGTGCCACCTTGTGCGTAGAAGCCCTGCACACAGGCAAGAAGCCCCTAGGCCCGCGGGCGCGCCCGACCCTGGAGCCCCCTGGCTGGCTGCAGCCACAGGGAACGGGGGTTCTGAGTTGGCAGCCCCCATTCCCGAAGCATCCACGGGCAGTTCCCCGAAGGGCTGACACCGGCTGCGCCTCAGCAGCCAGACAACCTCCCTCCCTCTGGTCGGGCACTGCAAGCCACACAGCCACTTGTGTCCCCTGTGTCCCTGGAGGCCGCAGTGCGTTTTGGGTTTTGGCGCGGACGGGCCCCTCTCGGCTTCCGTAGTCCATTTGCCCTGGAGCCTGCCAGACCCCTGGCCCCTGAGGCGGGCCCTGCTGAGTCCCCGAGCGCCTCCTGAGTTCCTGCCACCACCCTTGGGCCGGGATGAGGTGCCACCTTGTGCGTAGAAGCCCTGCACACAGGCAAGAAGACCCCCAGGCCCGCGGGCGCGCCCGACCCTGGAGCCCCCTGGCTGGCTGCAGCCACAGGGAACGGGGGTTCTGAGTTGGCAGCCCCCATTCCCGAAGCATCCACGGGCAGTTCCCCGAAGGGCTGACACCGGCTGCGCCTCAGCAGCCGGACAACCTCCCTCCCTCTGGTCGGGCACTGCAAGCCACACAGCCACTTGTGTCCCCTGTGTCCCTGGAGGCCGCAGCGCGTTTTGGGTTTTGGCGCGGACGGGCCGCTCTCGGTTTCCGTAGTCCATTTGCACCCGGAGCCTGCCAGACCCCTGGCCCCATGGGCGGGCCCTGCTGAGTCCCCAAGCGCCTCCTGGGTTCCTACCACCACCCTTGGGCTGGGATGAGGTGCCACCTTGTGCTTAGAAGCCCTGCACACAGGCAAGAAGCTGCACACACCCACTCCTGAAGCCCACTGTGGCAGTCCAAGGGCGAGGAGCTCGGAGCTCGGTCAGGGCTGTCCCAGCAGAACTTTTTGAGGGTGGACGGACACGCCCGCGGGCAATCAGGTGTTGCGGGCAGGCCCCGGGGGCAGGCCCTGCTGAGTCCCCGAGCGCCACCTGGGTTCCTGCCACCACCCTTGGGCCGGGATGAGGTGCCCCCTTGTGCGTAGAAGCCCTGCACACAGGCAAGAAGCCCCCCAGGCCCGCGGCGCACCTGACCCTGGAGCCCCCTGGCCGGATGCAGCCACAGGGAACGGGGGTTCTGAGTTGGCAGGCCCCATTCCCGAAGCATCCACGGGCACTTCCCGAAGGGCTGACACCTGCTGCGCCTCAGCAGCCAGACAACCTCCCTCCCTCTGGTCGGGCACTGCAAGCCACACAGCCACTTGTGTCCCCTGTGTCCCTCCCTGGAGCCCGCAGCGCGTTTTGGGTTTTGGCACGGACGGGCCCCTCTCGGCTTCCGTAGTCCATTTGCCCCGGAGCCTGCCAGACCCCTTGCCCCAGGGGCGGGCCCTGCTGAGTCCCCGAGCGCCTCCTGAGTTCCTGCAACCACCCTTGGGCCGGGATGAGGTGCCACCTTGTGCGTAGAAGCCCTGCACACAGGCAAGAAGACCCCCAGGCCCTCGGGCTCGCCCGACCCTTGAGCCCCCTGGCCGGATGCAGCCACAGGGAACGGGGGTTCTGAGTTGGCAGCCCCCATTCCCGAAGCATCCACGGGCAGTTCCCCGAAGGGCTGACACCGGCTGCGCCTCAGCAGCCAGACAACCTCCCTCCCTCTGGTCGGGCACTGCAAGCCACACAGCCACTTGTGTCCCCTGTGTCCCTCCCTGGAGCCCGCAGCGCGTTTTGGGTTTTGGCGCGGACGGGCCCCTCTCGGCTTCCGTAGTCCATTTGCCCCCGGAGCCTGCCAGACCGCTGGCCCAGGGGCAGGCCCTGCTGAGTCCCTGAGCGCCACCTGGGTTCCTGCCACCACCCTTGGGCCGGGATGAGGTGCCACCTTGTGCGTAGAAGCCCTGCACACAGGCAAGAAGCCCCCCAGGCCCGCGGCGCACCCGACCCTGGAGCCCCCTGGCTGGCTGCAGCCACAGGGAACGGGGGTTCTGAGTTGGCAGCCCCCATTCCCGAAGCATCCACGGGCAGTTCCCCGAAGGGCTGACACTTGCTGCGCCTCAGCAGCCAGCCAACCTCCCTCCCTCTGGCCGGGCACTGCAAGCCACACAGCCACCTGTGTCCCCTGTGTCCCTCCCTGGAGGCCGCAGCGCGTTTTGGGTTTTGGCGCGGACGGGCCCCTCTCGGCTTCCGTAGTCCATTTGCCCTGGAGCCTGCCAGACCCCTGGCCCCAGAGGCGGGCCCTGCTGAGTCCCCGAGCGCCTCCTGAGTTCCTGCCACCACCCTTGGGCCGGGATGAGGTGCCACCTTGTGCGTAGAAGCCCTGCACACAGGCAAGAAGCCCCCCAGGCCCGCGGGCGTGCCCGAACCTGGAGCCCCCTGGCTGGCTGCAGCCACAGGGAACGGGGGTTCTGAGTTGGCAGCCCCCATTCCCGAAGCATCCACGGGCAGTTCCCCGAAGGGCTGACACCGGCTGCGCCTCAGCAGCCGGACAACCTCCCTCCCTCTGGTCGGGCACTGCAAGCCACACAGCCACTTGTGTCCCCTGTGTCCCTGGAGGCCGCAGCGCGTTTTGGGTTTTGGCGCGGACGGGCCGCTCTCGGTTTCCGTAGTCCATTTGCACCCGGAGCCTGCCAGACCCCTGGTCCCATGGGCGGGCCCTGCTGAGTCCCCAAGCGCCTCCTGGGTTCCTACCACCACCCTTGGGCTGGGATGAGGTGCCACCTTGTGCTTAGAAGCCCTGCACACAGGCAAGAAGCTGCACACACCCACTCCTGAAGCCCACTGTGGCAGTCCAAGGGCGAGGAGCTCGGAGCTCGGTCAGGGCTGTCCCAGCAGAACTTTTTGAGGGTGGACGGACACGCCCGCGGGCAATCAGGTGTTGCGGGCAGGCCCCGGGGGCAGGCCCTGCTGAGTCCCCGAGCGCCACCTGGGTTCCTGCCACCACCCTTGGGCCGGGATGAGGTGCCCCCTTGTGCGTAGAAGCCCTGCACACAGGCAAGAAGCCCCCCAGGCCCGCGGCGCACCCGACCCTGGAGCCCCCTGGCCGGATGCAGCCACAGGGAACGGGGGTTCTGAGTTGGCAGGCCCCATTCCCGAAGCATCCACGGGCACTTCCCGAAGGGCTGACACCTGCTGCGCCTCAGCAGCCAGCCAACCTCCCTCCCTCTGTTCGGGCACTGCAAGCCACACAGCCACTTGTGTCCCCTGTGTCCCTCCCTGGAGCCCGCAGCGCGTTTTGGGTTTTGGCACGGACGGGCCCCTCTCGGCTTCCGTAGTCCATTTGCCCCGGAGCCTGCCAGACCCCTTGCCCCAGGGGCGGGCCCTGCTGAGTCCCCGAGCGCCTCCTGAGTTCCTGCCACCACCCTTGGGCCGGGATGAGGTGCCACCTTGTGCGTAGAAGCCCTGCACACAGGCAAGAAGACCCCCAGGCCCTCGGGCTCGCCCGACCCTTGAGCCCCCTGGCTGGCTGCAGCCACAGGGAACGGGGGTTCTGAGTTGGCAGCCCCCATTCCCGAAGCATCCACGGGCAGTTCCCCGAAGGGCTGACACCGGCTGCGCCTCAGCAGCCAGACAACCTCCCTCCCTCTGGTCGGGCACTGCAAGCCACACAGCCACTTGTGTCCCCTGTGTCCCTCCCTGGAGCCCGCAGCGCGTTTTGGGTTTTGGCGCGGAAGGGCCCCTCTCGGCTTCCGTAGTCCATTTGCCCCCGGAGCCTGCCAGACCCCTGGCTCTAGGAGGCTGCCCAGGGGCGCTGCCAACAGCCCCCTGGTGCTGGCTAGCCGCCTCGGCCGGCCACGGGGGGAGCACACACACCTGCGGGTGTCCCCGGGCCGCACACACGAACTGCCCCGCGCTTCCCGGCGTTGCAAATACGCCCCCTGGGAAGCCCCGCCCGCCCTAGGGTCTTGTCGGGTGGGGCCGATGCATGGTGGTTGACTGGGGAGGGCTGCTGCTGGCACACACCCACTCCTGAAGCCCACTGGGGCGGTCCAAGGGCGATGAGCTCGGAGCTCAGTCAGGGCTGTCCCAGCAGAACTTTTTGAGGGTGGACGGACACGCCCGCGGGCAATCAGGTGGTGCAGGCAGGCCCCGGGGGCAGGCCGTGCTGAGTCCCCGAGCGCCACCTGGGTTCCTGCCACCACCCTTGGGCCGGGATGAGGTGCCACCTTGTGCGTAGAAGCCCTGCACACAGGCAAGAAGCCCCCCAGGCCCGCGGCGCACCCGACCCTGGAGCCCCCTGGCCGGATGCAGCCACAGGGAACGGGGGTTCTGAGTTGGCAGGCCCCATTCCCGAAGCATCCACGGGCACTTCCCGAAGGGATGACACCTGCTGCGCCTCAGCAGCCAGCCAACCTCCCTCCCTCTGGTCGGGCATTGCACGCCACACAGCCACTTGTGTCCCCTGTGTCCCTCCCTGGAGGCCGCAGCGCGTTTTGGGTTTTGGCGCGGACGGGCCCCTCTCGGCTTCTGTAGTCCATTTGCCCCGGAGCCTGCCAGACCCCTTGCCCCAGGGGCGGGCCCTGCTGAGTCCCTGAGTGCCTCCTGAGTTCCTGCCACCACCCTTGGGCCGGGATGTGGTGCCACCTTGTGCGTAGAAGCCCTGCACACAGGCAAGAAGCCCCCCAGGCCCGCGGGCGCGCCCGACCCTGGAGCCCCCTGGCTGGCTGCAGCCACACGGAACGGGGGTTCTGAGTTGGCAGCCCCCATTCCCGAAGCATCCACGGGCAGTTCCCCGAAGGGCTGACACCGGCTGCGCCTCAGCAGCCAGACAACCTCCCTCCCTCTGGTCGGGCACTGCAAGCCACACAGCCACTTGTGTCCCCTGTGTCCCTCCCTGGAGCCCGCAGCGCGTTTTGGGTTTTGGCGCGGAAGGGCCCCTCTCGGCTTCCGTAGTCCATTTGCCCCCGGAGCCTGCCAGACCCCTGGCTCTAGGAGGCTGCCCAGGGGCGCTGCCAACAGCCCCCAGGTGCTGGCTAGCCGCCTCGGCCGGCCACGGGGGGAGCACACACACCTGCGGGTGTCCCCGGGCCGCACACACGAACTGCCCCGCGCTTCCTGGCGTTGCAAATACGCCCCCTGGGAAGCCCCGCCCGCCCTAGGGTCTTGTCGGGTGGGGCCGATGCATGGTGGTTGACTGGGGAGGGCTGCTGCTGGCACACACCCACTCCTGAAGCCCACTGGGGCGGTCCAAGGGCGATGAGCTCGGAGCTCAGTCAGGGCTGTCCCAGCAGAACTTTTTGAGGGTGGACGGACACGCCCGCGGGCAATTAGGTGGTGCAGGCAGGCCCCGGGGGCAGGCCGTGCTGAGTCCCCGAGCGCCACCTGGGTTCCTGCCACCACCCTTGGGCCGGGATGAGGTGCCACCTTGTGCGTAGAAGCCCTGCACACAGGCAAGAAGCCCCCCAGGCCCGCGGCGCACCCGACCCTGGAGCCCCCTGGCCGGATGCAGCCACAGGGAACGGGGGTTCTGAGTTGGCAGGCCCCATTCCCGAAGCATCCACGGGCAGTTCCCCGAAGGGCTGACACCGGCTGCGCCTCAGCAGCCAGACAACCTCCCTCCCTCTGGTCGGGCACTGCAAGCCACACAGCCACTTGTGTCCCCTGTGTCCCTCCCTGGAGCCCGCAGCGCGTTTTGGGTTTTGGCGTGGACGGGCCCCTCTCGGCTTCCGTAGTCCATTTGCCCTGGAGCCTGCCAGACCCCTGGCCCCAGAGGCGGGCCCTGCTGAGTCCCCGAGCGCCTCCTGAGTTCCTGCCACCACCCTTGGGCCGGGATGAGGTGCCACCTTGTGCGTAGAAGCCCTGCACACAGGCAAGAAGCCCCCCAGGCCCGCGGGCGCGCCCGACCCTGGAGCCCCCTGGCTGGCTGCAGCCACAGGGAACGGGGGTTCTGAGTTGGCAGCCCCCATTCCCGAAGCATCCACGGGCAGTTCCCCGAAGGGCTGACACCAGCTGCGCCTCAGCAGCCAGACAACCTCCCTCCCTCTGGTCGGTCACTGCAAGCCACACAGCCACTTGTGTCCCCTGTGTCCCTGGAGGCCGCAGCGCGTTTTGGGTTTTGGCGCGGACGGGCCCCTCTCGGCTTCCGTAGTCCATTTGCCCCGGAGCCTGCCAGACCCCTTGCCCCAGGGGCGGGCCCTGCTGAGTCCCTGAGTGCCTCCTGAGTTCCTGCCACCACCCTTGGGCCGGGATGTGGTGCCACCTTGTGCGTAGAAGCCCTGCACACAGGCAAGAAGCCCCCCAGGCCCGCGGCGCACCCGACCCTGGAGCCCCCTGGCTGGCTGCAGCCACAGGGAACGGGGGTTCTGAGTTGGCAGCCCCCATTCCCGAAGCATCCACGGGCAGTTCCCCGAAGGGCTGACACCGGCTGCGCCTCAGCAGCCAGACAACCTCCCTCCCTCTGGTCGGGCACTGCAAGCCACACAGCCACTTGTGTCCCCTGTGTCCCTCCCTGGAGCCCGCAGCGCGTTTTGGGTTTTGGCGCGGATGGGCCCCTCTCGGCTTCCGTAGTCCATTTGCCCCGGAGCCTGCCAGACCCCTTGCCCCAGGGGCGGGCCCTGCTGAGTCCCCGAGCGCCTCCTGAGTTCCTGCCACCACCCTTGGGCCGGGATGTGGTGCCACCTTGTGCGTAGAAGCCCTGCACACAGGCAAGAAGCCCCTAGGCCCGCGGGCGCGCCCGACCCTGGAGCCCCCTGGCTGGCTGCAGCCACAGGGAACGGGGGTTCTGAGTTGGCAGCCCCCATTCCCGAAGCATCCACGGGCAGTTCCCCGAAGGGCTGACACCGGCTGCGCCTCAGCAGCCAGACAACCTCCCTCCCTCTGGTCGGGCACTGCAAGCCACACAGCCACTTGTGTCCCCTGTGTCCCTGGAGGCCGCAGCGCGTTTTGGGTTTTGGCGTGGACGGGCCCCTCTCGGCTTCCGTAGTCCATTTGCCCTGGAGCCTGCCAGACCCCTGGCCCCAGGGGCGGGCCCTGCTGAGTCCCCGAGCGCCTCCTGAGTTCCTGCCACCACCCTTGGGCCGGGATGTGGTGCCACCTTGTGCGTAGAAGCCCTGCACACAGGCAAGAAGCCCCTAGGCCCGCGGGCGCGCCCGACCCTGGAGCCCCCTGGCTGGCTGCAGCCACAGGGAACGGGGGTTCTGAGTTGGCAGCCCCCATTCCCGAAGCATCCACGGGCAGTTCCCCGAAGGGCTGACACCGGCTGCGCCTCAGCAGCCAGACAACCTCCCTCCCTCTGGTCGGGCACTGCAAGCCACACAGCCACTTGTGTCCCCTGTGTCCCTGGAGGCCGCAGCGCGTTTTGGGTTTTGGCGCGGACGGGCCGCTCTCGGTTTCCGTAGTCCATTTGCACCCGGAGCCTGCCAGACCCCTGGCCCCATGGGCGGGCCCTGCTGAGTCCCCAAGCGCCTCCTGGGTTCCTACCACCACCCTTGGGCTGGGATGAGGTGCCACCTTGTGCTTAGAAGCCCTGCACACAGGCAAGAAGCTGCACACACCCACTCCTGAAGCCCACTGTGGCAGTCCAAGGGCGAGGAGCTCGGAGCTCGGTCAGGGCTGTCCCAGCAGAACTTTTTGAGGGTGGACGGACACGCCCGCGGGCAATCAGGTGTTGCGGGCAGGCCCCGGGGGCAGGCCCTGCTGAGTCCCCGAGCGCCACCTGGGTTCCTGCCACCACCCTTGGGCCGGGATGTGGTGCCACCTTGTGCGTAGAAGCCCTGCACACAGGCAAGAAGCCCCTAGGCCCGCGGGCGCGCCCGACCCTGGAGCCCCCTGGCTGGCTGCAGCCACAGGGAACGGGGGTTCTGAGTTGGCAGCCCCCATTCCCGAAGCATCCACGGGCAGTTCCCCGAAGGGCTGACACCGGCTGCGCCTCAGCAGCCAGACAACCTCCCTCCCTCTGGTCGGGCACTGCAAGCCACACAGCCACTTGTGTCCCCTGTGTCCCTGGAGGCCGCAGCGCGTTTTGGGTTTTGGCGCGGACGGGCCCCTCTCGGCTTCCGTAGTCCATTTGCCCTGGAGCCTGCCAGACCCCTGGCCCCTGAGGCGGTCCCTGCTGAGTCCCCGAGCGCCTCCTGAGTTCCTGCCACCACCCTTGGGCCGGGATGAGGTGCCACCTTGTGCGTAGAAGCCCTGCACACAGGCAAGAAGACCCCCAGGCCCGCGGGCGCGCCCGACCCTGGAGCCCCCTGGCTGGCTGCAGCCACAGGGAACGGGGGTTCTGAGTTGGCAGCCCCCATTCCCGAAGCATCCACGGGCAGTTCCCCGAAGGGCTGACACCGGCTGCGCCTCAGCAGCCGGACAACCTCCCTCCCTCTGGTCGGGCACTGCAAGCCACACAGCCACTTGTGTCCCCTGTGTCCCTGGAGGCCGCAGCGCGTTTTGGGTTTTGGCGCGGACGGGCCCCTCTCGGCTTCCGTAGTCCATTTGCCCCGGAGCCTGCCAGACCCCTTGCCCCAGGGGCAGGCCCTGCTGAGTCCCTGAGTGCCTCCTGAGTTCCTGCCACCACCCTTGGGCCGGGATGTGGTGCCACCTTGTGCGTAGAAGCCCTGCACACAGGCAAGAAGCCCCCCAGGCCCGCGGGCGCGCCCGACCCTGGAGCCCCCTGGCTGGCTGCAGCCACAGGGAACGGGGGTTCTGAGTTGGCAGCCCCCATTCCCGAAGCATCCACGGGCAGTTCCCCGAAGGGCTGACACCGGCTGCGCCTCAGCAGCCAGACAACCTCCCTCCCTCTGGTCGGGCACTGCAAGCCACACAGCCACTTGTGTCCCCTGTGTCCCTCCCTGGAGCCCGCAGCGCGTTTTGGGTTTTGGCGCGGACGGGCCCCTCTCGGCTTCCGTAGTCCATTTGCCCCGGAGCCTGCCAGACCCCTTGCCCCAGGGGCGGGCCCTGCTGAGTCCCCGAGCGCCTCCTGAGTTCCTGCCACCACCCTTGGGCCGGGATGAGGTGCCACCTTGTGCGTAGAAGCCCTGCACACAGGCAAGAAGACCCCCAGGCCCTCGGGCTCGCCCGACCCTTGAGCCCCCTGGCTGGCTGCAGCCACAGGGAACGGGGGATCTGAGTTGGCAGCCCCCATTCCCGAAGCATCCACGGGCAGTTCCCCGAAGGGCTGACACCGGCTGCGCCTCAGCAGCCAGACAACCTCCCTCCCTCTGGTCGGGCACTGCAAGCCACACAGCCACTTGTGTCCCCTGTGTCCCTGGAGGCCGCAGCGCGTTTTGGGTTTTGGCGCGGACGGGCCCCTCTCGGCTTCCGTAGTCCATTTGCCCCCGGAGCCTGCCAGACCGCTGGCCCAGGGGCAGGCCCTGCTGAGTCCCTGAGCGCCACCTGGGTTCCTGCCACCACACTTGGGCCGGGATGAGGTGCCACCTTGTGCGTAGAAGCCCTGCACACAGGCAAGAAGCCCCCCAGGCCCGCGGCGCACCCGACCCTGGAGCCCCCTGGCTGGCTGCAGCCACAGGGAACGGGGGTTCTGAGTTGGCAGCCCCCATTCCCGAAGCATCCACGGGCAGTTCCCCGAAGGGCTGACACCGGCTGCGCCTCAGCAGCCAGACAACCTCCCTCCCTCTGGTCGGGCACTGCAAGCCACACAGCCACTTGTGTCCCCTGTGTCCCTGGAGGCCGCAGCGCGTTTGGGTTTTGGCGCGGACGGGCCCCTCTCGGCTTCCGTAGTCCATTTGCCCTGGAGCCTGCCAGACCCCTGGCCCCAGAGGCGGGCCCTGCTGAGTCCCCGAGCGCCTCCTGAGTTCCTGCCACCACCCTTGGGCCGGGATGAGGTGCCACCTTGTGCGTAGAAGCCCTGCACACAGACAAGAAGCCCCCCAAGCCCGCGGGCGCGCCCGACCCTGGAGCCCCCTGGCTGGCTGCAGCCACAGGGAACGGGGGTTCTGAGTTGGCAGCCCCCATTCCCGAAGCATCCACGGGCAGTTCCCCGAAGGGCTGACACCGGCTGCGCCTCAGCAGCCAGACAACCTCCCTCCCTCTGGTCGGGCACTGCAAGCCACACAGCCACTTGTGTCCCCTGTGTCCCTGGAGGCCGCAGCGCGTTTTGGGTTTTGGCGCGGACGGGCCCCTCTCGGCTTCCGTAGTCCATTTGCCCCCGGAGCCTGCCAGACCGCTGGCCCAGGGGCAGGCCCTGCTGAGTCCCTGAGCGCCACCTGGGTTCCTGCCACCACACTTGGGCCGGGATGAGGTGCCACCTTGTGCGTAGAAGCCCTGCACACAGGCAAGAAGCCCCCCAGGCCCGCGGCGCACCCGACCCTGGAGCCCCCTGGCTGGCTGCAGCCACAGGGAACGGGGGTTCTGAGTTGGCAGCCCCCATTCCCGAAGCATCCACGGGCAGTTCCCCGAAGGGCTGACACCGGCTGCGCCTCAGCAGCCAGACAACCTCCCTCCCTCTGGTCGGGCACTGCAAGCCACACAGCCACTTGTGTCCCCTGTGTCCCTGGAGGCCGCAGCGCGTTTTGGGTTTTGGCGCGGACGGGCCCCTCTCGGCTTCCGTAGTCCATTTGCCCTGGAGCCTGCCAGACCCCTGGCCCCTGAGGCGGGCCCTGCTGAGTCCCCGAGCGCCTCCTGAGTTCCTGCCACCACCCTTGGGCCGGGATGAGGTGCCACCTTGTGCGTAGAAGCCCTGCACACAGGCAAGAAGACCCCCAGGCCCGCGGGCGCGCCCGACCCTGGAGCCCCCTGGCTGGCTGCAGCCACAGGGAACGGGGGTTCTGAGTTGGCAGCCCCCATTCCCGAAGCATCCACGGGCAGTTCCCCGAAGGGCTGACACCGGCTGCACCTCAGCAGCCAGACAACCTCCCTCCCTCTGGTCGGGCACTGCAAGCCACACAGCCACTTGTGTCCCCTGTGTCCCTGGAGGCCGCAGCGCGTTTTGGGTTTTGGCGCGGACGGGCCCCTCTCGGCTTCCGTAGTCCATTTGCCCCGGAGCCTGCCAGACCCCTTGCCCCAGGGGCAGGCCCTGCTGAGTCCCTGAGTGCCTCCTGAGTTCCTGCCACCACCCTTGGGCCGGGATGTGGTGCCACCTTGTGCGTAGAAGCCCTGCACACAGGCAAGAAGCCCCCCAGGCCCGCGGGCGCGCCCGACCCTGGAGCCCCCTGGCTGGCTGCAGCCACAGGGAACGGGGGTTCTGAGTTGGCAGCCCCCATTCCCGAAGCATCCACGGGCAGTTCCCCGAAGGGCTGACACCGGCTGCGCCTCAGCAGCCAGACAACCTCCCTCCCTCTGGTCGGGCACTGCAAGCCACACAGCCACTTGTGTCCCCTGTGTCCCTCCCTGGAGCCCGCAGCGCGTTTTGGGTTTTGGCGCGGACGGGCCCCTCTCGGCTTCCGTAGTCCATTTGCCCCGGAGCCTGCCAGACCCCTTGCCCCAGGGGCGGGCCCTGCTGAGTCCCCGAGCGCCTCCTGAGTTCCTGCCACCACCCTTGGGCCGGGATGAGGTGCCACCTTGTGCGTAGAAGCCCTGCACACAGGCAAGAAGACCCCCAGGCCCTCGGGCTCGCCCGACCCTTGAGCCCCCTGGCTGGCTGCAGCCACAGGGAACGGGGGTTCTGAGTTGGCAGCCCCCATTCCCGAAGCATCCACGGGCAGTTCCCCGAAGGGCTGACACCGGCTGCGCCTCAGCAGCCAGACAACCTCCCTCCCTCTGGTCGGGCACTGCAAGCCACACAGCCACTTGTGTCCCCTGTGTCCCTGGAGGCCGCAGCGCGTTTTGGGTTTTGGCGCGGACGGGCCCCTCTCGGCTTCCGTAGTCCATTTGCCCCCGGAGCCTGCCAGACCCCTTGCCCCAGGGGCGGGCCCTGCTGAGTCCCTGAGCGCCACCTGGGTTCCTGCCACCACACTTGGGCCGGGATGAGGTGCCACCTTGTGCGTAGAAGCCCTGCACACAGGCAAGAAGCCCCCCAGGCCCGCGGCGCACCCGACCCTGGAGCCCCCTGGCTGGCTGCAGCCACAGGGAACGGGGGTTCTGAGTTGGCAGCCCCCATTCCCGAAGCATCCACGGGCAGTTCCCCGAAGGGCTGACACCGGCTGCGCCTCAGCAGCCAGACAACCTCCCTCCCTCTGGTCGGGCACTGCAAGCCACACAGCCACTTGTGTCCCCTGTGTCCCTGGAGGCCGCAGCGCGTTTGGGTTTTGGCGCGGACGGGCCCCTCTCGGCTTCCGTAGTCCATTTGCCCTGGAGCCTGCCAGACCCCTGGCCCCAGAGGCGGGCCCTGCTGAGTCCCCGAGCGCCTCCTGAGTTCCTGCCACCACCCTTGGGCCGGGATGAGGTGCCACCTTGTGCGTAGAAGCCCTGCACACAGACAAGAAGCCCCCCAAGCCCGCGGGCGCGCCCGACCCTGGAGCCCCCTGGCTGGCTGCAGCCACAGGGAACGGGGGTTCTGAGTTGGCAGCCCCCATTCCCGAAGCATCCACGGGCAGTTCCCCGAAGGGCTGACACCGGCTGCGCCTCAGCAGCCGGACAACCTCCCTCCCTCTGGTCGGGCACTGCAAGCCACACAGCCACTTGTGTCCCCTGTGTCCCTGGAGGCCGCAGCGCGTTTTGGGTTTTGGCGCGGACGGGCCGCTCTCGGTTTCCGTAGTCCATTTGCACCCGGAGCCTGCCAGACCCCTGGCCCCATGGGCGGGCCCTGCTGAGTCCCCAAGCGCCTCCTGGGTTCCTACCACCACCCTTGGACTGGGATGAGGTGCCACCTTGTGCTTAGAAGCCCTGCACACAGGCAAGAAGCTGCACACACCCACTCCTGAAGCCCACTGTGGCAGTCCAAGGGCGAGGAGCTCGGAGCTCGGTCAGGGCTGTCCCAGCAGAACTTTTTGAGGGTGGACGGACACGCCCGCGGGCAATCAGGTGTTGCGGGCAGGCCCTGGGGGCAGGCCCTGCTGAGTCCCCGAGCGCCACCTGGGTTCCTGCCACCACCCTTGGGCCGGGATGAGGTGCCCCCTTGTGCGTAGAAGCCCTGCACACAGGCAAGAAGCCCCCCAGGCCCGCAGCGCACCCGACCCTGGAGCCCCCTGGCCGGATGCAGCCACAGGGAACGGGGGTTCTGAGTTGGCAGCCCCCATTCCCGAAGCATCCACGGGCAGTTCCCCGAAGGGCTGACACCGGCTGCGCCTCAGCAGCCAGACAACCTCCCTCCCTCTGGTCGGGCACTGCAAGCCACACAGCCACTTGTGTCCCCTGTGTCCCTCCCTGGAGCCCGCAGCGCGTTTTGGGTTTTGGCGCGGAAGGGCCCCTCTCGGCTTCCGTAGTCCATTTGCCCCCGGAGCCTGCCAGACCCCTGGCTCTAGGAGGCTGCCCAGGGGCGCTGCCAGCAGCCCCCAGGTGCTGGCTAGCCGCCTCGGCCGGCCACGGGGGGAGCACACACACCTGCGGGTGTCCCCGGGCCGCACACACGAACTGCCCCGCGCTTCCCGGCGTTGCAAATACGCCCCCTGTGAAGCCCCGCCCGCCCTAGGGTCTTGTCGGGTGGGGCCGATGCATGGTGGTTGACTGGGGAGGGCTGCTGCTGGCACACACCCACTCCTGAAGCCCACTGGGGCGGTCCAAGGGCGATGAGCTCGGAGCTCAGTCAGGGCTGTCCCAGCAGAACTTTTTGAGGGTGGACGGACACGCCCGCGGGCAATCAGGTGTTGCGGGCAGGCCCCGGGGGCAGGCCCTGCTGAGTCCCCGAGCGCCACCTGGGTTCCTGCCACCACCCTTGGGCCGGGATGAGGTGCCCCCTTGTGCGTAGAAGCCCTGCACACAGGCAAGAAGCCCCCCAGGCCCGCGGAGCACCCGACCCTGGAGCCCCCTGGCTGGCTGCAGCCACAGGGAATGGGGGTTCTGAGTTGGCAGCCCCCATTCCCGAAGCATCCACGGGCAGTTCCCCGAAGGGCTGACACCGGCTGCGCCTCAGCAGCCAGACAACCTCCCTCCCTCTGGTCGGGCACTGCAAGCCACACAGCCACTTGTGTCCCCTGTGTCCCTCCCTGGAGCCCGCAGCGCGTTTTGGGTTTTGGCGCGGACGGGCCCCTCTCGGCTTCCGTAGTCCATTTGCCCTGGAGCCTGCCAGACCCCTGGCCCCTGAGGCGGGCCCTGCTGAGTCCCCGAGCGCCTCCTGAGTTCCTGCCACCACCCTTGGGCCGGGATGAGGTGCCACCTTGTGCGTAGAAGCCCTGCACACAGGCAAGAAGACCCCCAGGCCCGCGGGCGCGCCCGACCCTGGAGCCCCCTGGCTGGCTGCAGCCACAGGGAACGGGGGTTCTGAGTTGGCAGCCCCCATTCCCGAAGCATCCACGGGCAGTTCCCCGAAGGGCTGACACCGGCTGCACCTCAGCAGCCAGACAACCTCCCTCCCTCTGGTCGGGCACTGCAAGCCACACAGCCACTTGTGTCCCCTGTGTCCCTGGAGGCCGCAGCGCGTTTTGGGTTTTGGCGCGGACGGGCCCCTCTCGGCTTCCGTAGTCCATTTGCCCCGGAGCCTGCCAGACCCCTTGCCCCAGGGGCAGGCCCTGCTGAGTCCCTGAGTGCCTCCTGAGTTCCTGCCACCACCCTTGGGCCGGGATGTGGTGCCACCTTGTGCGTAGAAGCCCTGCACACAGGCAAGAAGCCCCCCAGGCCCGCGGGCGCGCCCGACCCTGGAGCCCCCTGGCTGGCTGCAGCCACAGGGAACGGGGGTTCTGAGTTGGCAGCCCCCATTCCCGAAGCATCCACGGGCAGTTCCCCGAAGGGCTGACACCGGCTGCGCCTCAGCAGCCAGACAACCTCCCTCCCTCTGGTCGGGCACTGCAAGCCACACAGCCACTTGTGTCCCCTGTGTCCCTCCCTGGAGGCCGCAGCGCGTTTTGGGTTTTGGCGCGGACGGGCCCCTCTCGGCTTCCGTAGTCCATTTCCCCGGAGCCTGCCAGACCCCTTGCCCCAGGGGCGGGCCCTGCTGAGTCCCCGAGCGCCTCCTGAGTTCCTGCCACCACCCTTGGGCCGGGATGAGGTGCCACCTTGTGCGTAGAAGCCCTGCACACAGGCAAGAAGACCCCCAGGCCCTCGGGCTCGCCCGACCCTTGAGCCCCCTGGCTGGCTGCAGCCACAGGGAACGGGGGTTCTGAGTTGGCAGCCCCCATTCCCGAAGCATCCACGGGCAGTTCCCCGAAGGGCTGACACCGGCTGCGCCTCAGCAGCCAGACAACCTCCCTCCCTCTGGTCGGGCACTGCAAGCCACACAGCCACTTGTGTCCCCTGTGTCCCTGGAGGCCGCAGCGCGTTTTGGGTTTTGGCGCGGACGGGCCCCTCTCGGCTTCCGTAGTCCATTTGCCCCCGGAGCCTGCCAGACCGCTGGCCCAGGGGCAGGCCCTGCTGAGTCCCTGAGCGCCACCTGGGTTCCTGCCACCACACTTGGGCCGGGATGAGGTGCCACCTTGTGCGTAGAAGCCCTGCACACAGGCAAGAAGCCCCCCAGGCCCGCGGCGCACCCGACCCTGGAGCCCCCTGGCTGGCTGCAGCCACAGGGAACGGGGGTTCTGAGTTGGCAGCCCCCATTCCCGAAGCATCCACGGGCAGTTCCCCGAAGGTCTGACACCGGCTGCGCCTCAGCAGCCAGACAACCTCCCTCCCTCTGGTCGGGCACTGCAAGCCACACAGCCACTTGTGTCCCCTGTGTCCCTGGAGGCCGCAGCGCATTTGGGTTTTGGCGCGGACGGGCCCCTCTCGGCTTCCGTAGTCCATTTGCCCTGGAGCCTGCCAGACCCCTGGCCCCAGAGGCGGGCCCTGCTGAGTCCCCGAGCGCCTCCTGAGTTCCTGCCACCACCCTTGGGCCGGGATGAGGTGCCACCTTGTGCGTAGAAGCCCTGCACACAGACAAGAAGCCCCCCAAGCCCGCGGGCGCGCCCGACCCTGGAGCCCCCTGGCTGGCTGCAGCCACAGGGAACGGGGGTTCTGAGTTGGCAGCCCCCATTCCCGAAGCATCCACGGGCAGTTCCCCGAAGGGCTGACACCGGCTGCGCCTCAGCAGCCGGACAACCTCCCTCCCTCTGGTCGGGCACTGCAAGCCACACAGCCACTTGTGTCCCCTGTGTCCCTGGAGGCCGCAGCGCGTTTTGGGTTTTGGCGCGGACGGGCCGCTCTCGGTTTCCGTAGTCCATTTGCACCCGGAGCCTGCCAGACCCCTGGCCCCATGGGCGGGCCCTGCTGAGTCCCCAAGCGCCTCCTGGGTTCCTACCACCACCCTTGGGCTGGGATGAGGTGCCACCTTGTGCTTAGAAGCCCTGCACACAGGCAAGAAGCTGCACACACCCACTCCTGAAGCCCACTGTGGCAGTCCAAGGGCGAGGAGCTCGGAGCTCGGTCAGGGCTGTCCCAGCAGAACTTTTTGAGGGTGGACGGACACGCCCGCGGGCAATCAGGTGTTGCGGGCAGGCCCTGGGGGCAGGCCCTGCTGAGTCCCCGAGTGCCACCTGGGTTCCTGCCACCACCCTTGGGCCGGGATGAGGTGCCCCCTTGTGCGTAGAAGCCCTGCACACAGGCAAGAAGCCCCCCAGGCCCGCAGCGCACCCGACCCTGGAGCCCCCTGGCCGGATGCAGCCACAGGGAACGGGGGTTCTGAGTTGGCAGCCCCCATTCCCGAAGCATCCACGGGCAGTTCCCCGAAGGGCTGACACCGGCTGCGCCTCAGCAGCCAGACAACCTCCCTCCCTCTGGTCGGGCACTGCAAGCCACACAGCCACTTGTGTCCCCTGTGTCCCTCCCTGGAGCCCGCAGCGCGTTTTGGGTTTTGGCGCGGAAGGGCCCCTCTCGGCTTCCGTAGTCCATTTGCCCCCGGAGCCTGCCAGACCCCTGGCTCTAGGAGGCTGCCCAGGGGCGCTGCCAGCAGCCCCCAGGTGCTGGCTAGCCGCCTCGGCCGGCCACGGGGGGAGCACACACACCTGCGGGTGTCCCCGGGCCGCACACACGAACTGCCCCGCGCTTCCCGGCGTTGCAAATACGCCCCCTGTGAAGCCCCGCCCGCCCTAGGGTCTTGTCGGGTGGGGCCGATGCATGGTGGTTGACTGGGGAGGGCTGCTGCTGGCACACACCCACTCCTGAAGCCCACTGGGGCGGTCCAAGGGCGATGAGCTTGGAGCTCAGTCAGGGCTGTCCCAGCAGAACTTTTTGAGGGTGGACGGACACGCCCGCGGGCAATCAGGTGTTGCGGGCAGGCCCCGGGGGCAGGCCCTGCTGAGTCCCCGAGCGCCACCTGGGTTCCTGCCACCACCCTTGGGCCGGGATGAGGTGCCCCCTTGTGCGTAGAAGCCCTGCACACAGGCAAGAAGCCCCCCAGGCCCGCGGCGCACCCGACCCTGGAGCCCCCTGGCTGGCTGCAGCCACAGGGAATGGGGGTTCTGAGTTGGCAGCCCCCATTCCCGAAGCATCCACGGGCAGTTCCCCGAAGGGCTGACACCGGCTGCGCCTCAGCAGCCAGACAACCTCCCTCCCTCTGGTCGGGCACTGCAAGCCACACAGCCACTTGTGTCCCCTGTGTCCCTGGAGGCCGCAGCGCGTTTTGGGTTTTGGCGCGGACGGGCCCCTCTCGGCTTCCGTAGTCCATTTGCCCCGGAGCCTGCCAGACCGCTGGCCCAGGGGCAGGCCCTGCTGAGTCCCTGAGCGCCACCTGGGTTCCTGCCACCACACTTGGGCCGGGATGAGGTGCCACTTTGTGCGTAGAAGCCCTGCACACAGGCAAGAAGCCCCCCAGGCCCGCGGCGCACCCGACCCTGGAGCCCCCCTGGCTGGCTGCAGCCACAGGGAACGGGGGTTCTGAGTTGGCAGCCCCCATTCCTGAAGCATCCACGGGCAGTTCCCCGAAGGGCTGACACCGGCTGCGCCTCAGCAGCCAGACAACCTCCCTCCCTCTGGTCGGGCACTGCAAGCCACACAGCCACTTGTGTCCCCTGTGTCCCTGGAGGCCGCAGCGCGTTTTGGGTTTTGGCGCGGACGGGCCCCTCTCGGCTTCCGTAGTCCATTTTCCCCCTGAGCCTGCCAGACCGCTGGCCCAGGGGCAGGCCCTGCTGAGTCCCTGAGCGCCACCTGGGTTCCTGCCACCACACTTGGGCCGGGATGAGGTGCCACCTTGTGCGTAGAAGCCCTGCACACAGGCAAGAAGCCCCCCAGGCCCGCGGCGCACCCGACCCTGGAGCCCCCTGGCTGGCTGCAGCCACAGGGAACGGGGGTTCTGAGTTGGCAGCCCCCATTCCCGAAGCATCCACGGGCAGTTCCCCGAAGGGCTGACACCGGCTGCGCCTCAGCAGCCAGACAACCTCCCTCCCTCTGGTCGGGCACTGCAAGCCACACAGCCACTTGTGTCCCCTGTGTCCCTGGAGGCCGCAGCGCGTTTGGGTTTTGGCGCGGACGGGCCCCTCTCGGCTTCCGTAGTCCATTTGCCCTGGAGCCTGCCAGACCCCTGGCCCCAGAGGCGGGCCCTGCTGAGTCCCCGAGCGCCTCCTGAGTTCCTGCCACCACCCTTGGGCCGGGATGAGGTGCCACCTTGTGCGTAGAAGCCCTGCACACAGACAAGAAGCCCCCCAAGCCCGCGGGCGCGCCCGACCCTGGAGCCCCCTGGCTGGCTGCAGCCACAGGGAACGGGGGTTCTGAGTTGGCAGCCCCCATTCCCGAAGCATCCACGGGCAGTTCCCCGAAGGGCTGACACCGGCTGCGCCTCAGCAGCCAGACAACCTCCCTCCCTCTGGTCGGGCACTGCAAGCCACACAGCCACTTGTGTCCCCTGTGTCCCTGGAGGCCGCAGCGCGTTTTGGGTTTTGGCGCGGACGGGCCCCTCTCGGCTTCCGTAGTCCATTTGCCCCCGGAGCCTGCCAGACCGCTGGCCCAGGGGCAGGCCCTGCTGAGTCCCTGAGCGCCACCTGGGTTCCTGCCACCACACTTGGGCCGGGATGAGGTGCCACCTTGTGCGTAGAAGCCCTGCACACAGGCAAGAAGCCCCCCAGGCCCGCGGCGCACCCGACCCTGGAGCCCCCTGGCTGGCTGCAGCCACAGGGAACGGGGGTTCTGAGTTGGCAGCCCCCATTCCCGAAGCATCCACGGGCAGTTCCCCGAAGGGCTGACACCGGCTGCGCCTCAGCAGCCAGACAACCTCCCTCCCTCTGGTCGGGCACTGCAAGCCACACAGCCACTTGTGTCCCCTGTGTCCCTGGAGGCCGCAGCGCGTTTTGGGTTTTGGCGCGGACGGGCCCCTCTCGGCTTCCGTAGTCCATTTGCCCTGGAGCCTGCCAGACCCCTGGCCCCAGAGGCGGGCCCTGCTGAGTCCCCGAGCGCCTCCTGAGTTCCTGCCACCACCCTTGGGCCGGGATGAGGTGCCACCTTGTGCGTAGAAGCCCTGCACACAGACAAGAAGCCCCCCAAGCCCGCGGGCGCGCCCGACCCTGGAGCCCCCTGGCTGGCTGCAGCCACAGGGAACGGGGGTTCTGAGTTGGCAGCCCCCATTCCCGAAGCATCCACGGGCAGTTCCCCGAAGGGCTGACACCGGCTGCGCCTCAGCAGCCAGACAACCTCCCTCCCTCTGGTCGGGCACTGCAAGCCACACAGCCACTTGTGTCCCCTGTGTCCCTGGAGGCCGCAGCGCGTTTTGGGTTTTGGCGCGGACGGGCCCCTCTCGGCTTCCGTAGTCCATTTGCCCTGGAGCCTGCCAGACCCCTGGCCCCTGAGGCGGGCCCTGCTGAGTCCCCGAGCGCCTCCTGAGTTCCTGCCACCACCCTTGGGCCGGGATGAGGTGCCACCTTGTGCGTAGAAGCCCTGCACACAGGCAAGAAGACCCCCAGGCCCGCGGGCGCGCCCGACCCTGGAGCCCCCTGGCTGGCTGCAGCCACAGGGAACGGGGGTTCTGAGTTGGCAGCCCCCATTCCCGAAGCATCCACGGGCAGTTCCCCGAAGGGCTGACACCGGCTGCACCTCAGCAGCCAGACAACCTCCCTCCCTCTGGTCGGGCACTGCAAGCCACACAGCCACTTGTGTCCCCTGTGTCCCTGGAGGCCGCAGCGCGTTTTGGGTTTTGGCGCGGACGGGCCCCTCTCGGCTTCCGTAGTCCATTTGCCCCGGAGCCTGCCAGACCCCTTGCCCCAGGGGCAGGCCCTGCTGAGTCCCTGAGTGCCTCCTGAGTTCCTGCCACCACCCTTGGGCCGGGATGTGGTGCCACCTTGTGCGTAGAAGCCCTGCACACAGGCAAGAAGCCCCCCAGGCCCGCGGGCGCGCCCGACCCTGGAGCCCCCTGGCTGGCTGCAGCCACAGGGAACGGGGGTTCTGAGTTGGCAGCCCCCATTCCCGAAGCATCCACGGGCAGTTCCCCGAAGGGCTGACACCGGCTGCGCCTCAGCAGCCAGACAACCTCCCTCCCTCTGGTCGGGCACTGCAAGCCACACAGCCACTTGTGTCCCCTGTGTCCCTCCCTGGAGCCCGCAGCGCGTTTTGGGTTTTGGCGCGGACGGGCCCCTCTCGGCTTCCGTAGTCCATTTGCCCCGGAGCCTGCCAGACCCCTTGCCCCAGGGGCGGGCCCTGCTGAGTCCCCGAGCGCCTCCTGAGTTCCTGCCACCACCCTTGGGCCGGGATGAGGTGCCACCTTGTGCGTAGAAGCCCTGCACACAGGCAAGAAGACCCCCAGGCCCTCGGGCTCGCCCGAACCTTGAGCCCCCTGGCTGGCTGCAGCCACAGGGAACGGGGGTTCTGAGTTGGCAGCCCCCATTCCCGAAGCATCCACGGGCAGTTCCCCGAAGGGCTGACACCGGCTGCGCCTCAGCAGCCAGACAACCTCCCTCCCTCTGGTCGGGCACTGCAAGCCACACAGCCACTTGTGTCCCCTGTGTCCCTGGAGGCCGCAGCGCGTTTTGGGTTTTGGCGCGGACGGGCCCCTCTCGGCTTCCGTAGTCCATTTGCCCCCGGAGCCTGCCAGACCGCTGGCCCAGGGGCAGGACCTGCTGAGTCCCTGAGCGCCACCTGGGTTCCTGCCACCACACTTGGGCCGGGATGAGGTGCCACCTTGTGCGTAGAAGCCCTGCACACAGGCAAGAAGCCCCCCAGGCCCGCGGCGCACCCGACCCTGGAGCCCCTGGCTGGCTGCAGCCACAGGGAACGGGGGTTCTGAGTTGGCAGCCCCCATTCCCGAAGCATCCACGGGCAGTTCCCCGAAGGGCTGACACCGGCTGCGCCTCAGCAGCCAGACAACCTCCCTCCCTCTGGTCGGGCACTGCAAGCCACACAGCCACTTGTGTCCCCTGTGTCCCTGGAGGCCGCAGCGCGTTTGGGTTTTGGCGCGGACGGGCCCCTCTCGGCTTCCGTAGTCCATTTGCCCTGGAGCCTGCCAGACCCCTGGCCCCAGAGGCGGGCCCTGCTGAGTCCCCGAGCACCTCCTGAGTTCCTGCCACCACCCTTGGGCCGGGATGAGGTGCCACCTTGTGCGTAGAAGCCCTGCACACAGACAAGAAGCCCCCCAAGCCCGCGGGCGCGCCCGACCCTGGAGCCCCCTGGCTGGCTGCAGCCACAGGGAACGGGGGTTCTGAGTTGGCAGCCCCCATTCCCGAAGCATCCACGGGCAGTTCCCCGAAGGGCTGACACCGGCTGCGCCTCAGCAGCCGGACAACCTCCCTCCCTCTGGTCGGGCACTGCAAGCCACACAGCCACTTGTGTCCCCTGTGTCCCTGGAGGCCGCAGCGCGTTTTGGGTTTTGGCGCGGACGGGCCGCTCTCGGTTTCCGTAGTCCATTTGCACCCGGAGCCTGCCAGACCCCTGGCCCCATGGGCGGGCCCTGCTGAGTCCCCAAGCGCCTCCTGGGTTCCTACCACCACCCTTGGGCTGGGATGAGGTGCCACCTTGTGCTTAGAAGCCCTGCACACAGGCAAGAAGCTGCACACACCCACTCCTGAAGCCCACTGTGGCAGTCCAAGGGCGAGGAGCTCGGAGCTCGGTCAGGGCTGTCCCAGCAGAACTTTTTGAGGGTGGACGGACACGCCCGCGGGCAATCAGGTGTTGCGGGCAGGCCCCGGGGGCAGGCCCTGCTGAGTCCCCGAGCGCCACCTGGGTTCCTGCCACCACCCTTGGGCCGGGATGAGGTGCCCCCTTGTGCGTAGAAGCCCTGCACACAGGCAAGAAGCCCCCCAGGCCCGCAGCGCACCCGACCCTGGAGCCCCCTGGCCGGATGCAGCCACAGGGAACGGGGGTTCTGAGTTGGCAGCCCCCATTCCCGAAGCATCCACGGGCAGTTCCCCGAAGGGCTGACACCGGCTGCGCCTCAGCAGCCAGACAACCTCCCTCCCTCTGGTCGGGCACTGCAAGCCACACAGCCACTTGTGTCCCCTGTGTCCCTCCCTGGAGCCCGCAGCGCGTTTTGGGTTTTGGCGCGGAAGGGCCCCTCTCGGCTTCCGTAGTCCATTTGCCCCCGGAGCCTGCCAGACCCCTGGCTCTAGGAGGCTGCCCAGGGGCGCTGCCAGCAGCCCCCAGGTGCTGGCTAGCCGCCTCGGCCGGCCACGGGGGGAGCACACACACCTGCGGGTGTCCCCGGGCCGCACACACGAACTGCCCCGCGCTTCCCGGCGTTGCAAATACGCCCCCTGTGAAGCCCCGCCCGCCCTAGGGTCTTGTCGGGTGGGGCCGATGCATGGTGGTTGACTGGGGAGGGCTGCTGCTGGCACACACCCACTCCTGAAGCCCACTGGGGCGGTCCAAGGGCGATGAGCTCGGAGCTCAGTCAGGGCTGTCCCAGCAGAACTTTTTGAGGGTGGACGGACACGCCCGCGGGCAATCAGGTGTTGCGGGCAGGCCCCGGGGGCAGGCCCTGCTGAGTCCCCGAGCGCCACCTGGGTTCCTGCCACCACCCTTGGGCCGGGATGAGGTGCCCCCTTGTGCGTAGAAGCCCTGCACACAGGCAAGAAGCCCCCCAGGCCCGCGGCGCACCCGACCCTGGAGCCCCCTGGCTGGCTGCAGCCACAGGGAATGGGGGTTCTGAGTTGGCAGCCCCCATTCCCGAAGCATCCACGGGCAGTTCCCCGAAGGGCTGACACCGGCTGCGCCTCAGCAGCCAGACAACCTCCCTCCCTCTGGTCGGGCACTGCAAGCCACACAGCCACTTGTGTCCCCTGTGTCCCTGGAGGCCGCAGCGCGTTTTGGGTTTTGGCGCGGACGGGCCCCTCTCGGCTTCCGTAGTCCATTTGCCCTGGAGCCTGCCAGACCCCTGGCCCCTGAGGCGGGCCCTGCTGAGTCCCCGAGCGCCTCCTGAGTTCCTGCCACCACCCTTGGGCCGGGATGAGGTGCCACCTTGTGCGTAGAAGCCCTGCACACAGGCAAGAAGACCCCCAGGCCCGCGGGCGCGCCCGACCCTGGAGCCCCCTGGCTGGCTGCAGCCACAGGGAACGGGGGTTCTGAGTTGGCAGCCCCCATTCCCGAAGCATCCACGGGCAGTTCCCCGAAGGGCTGACACCGGCTGCACCTCAGCAGCCAGACAACCTCCCTCCCTCTGGTCGGGCACTGCAAGCCACACAGCCACTTGTGTCCCCTGTGTCCCTGGAGGCCGCAGCGCGTTTTGGGTTTTGGCGCGGACGGGCCCCTCTCGGCTTCCGTAGTCCATTTGCCCCGGAGCCTGCCAGACCCCTTGCCCCAGGGGCAGGCCCTGCTGAGTCCCTGAGTGCCTCCTGAGTTCCTGCCACCACCCTTGGGCCGGGATGTGGTGCCACCTTGTGCGTAGAAGCCCTGCACACAGGCAAGAAGCCCCCCAGGCCCGCGGGCGCGCCCGACCCTGGAGCCCCCTGGCTGGCTGCAGCCACAGGGAACGGGGGTTCTGAGTTGGCAGCCCCCATTCCCGAAGCATCCACGGGCAGTTCCCCGAAGGGCTGACACCGGCTGCGCCTCAGCAGCCAGACAACCTCCCTCCCTCTGGTCGGGCACTGCAAGCCACACAGCCACTTGTGTCCCCTGTGTCCCTCCCTGGAGCCCGCAGCGCGTTTTGGGTTTTGGCGCGGACGGGCCCCTCTCGGCTTCCGTAGTCCATTTGCCCCGGAGCCTGCCAGACCCCTTGCCCCAGGGGCGGGCCCTGCTGAGTCCCCGAGCGCCTCCTGAGTTCCTGCCACCACCCTTGGGCCGGGATGAGGTGCCACCTTGTGCGTAGAAGCCCTGCACACAGGCAAGAAGACCCCCAGGCCCTCGGGCTCGCCCGACCCTTGAGCCCCCTGGCTGGCTGCAGCCACAGGGAACGGGGGTTCTGAGTTGGCAGCCCCCATTCCCGAAGCATCCACGGGCAGTTCCCCGAAGGGCTGACACCGGCTGCGCCTCAGCAGCCAGACAACCTCCCTCCCTCTGGTCGGGCACTGCAAGCCACACAGCCACTTGTGTCCCCTGTGTCCCTGGAGGCCGCAGCGCGTTTTGGGTTTTGGCGCGGACGGGCCCCTCTCGGCTTCCGTAGTCCATTTGCCCCCGGAGCCTGCCAGACCGCTGGCCCAGGGGCAGGCCCTGCTGAGTCCCTGAGCGCCACCTGAGTTCCTGCCACCACACTTGGGCCGGGATGAGGTGCCACCTTGTGCGTAGAAGCCCTGCACACAGGCAAGAAGCCCCCCAGGCCCGCGGCGCACCCGACCCTGGAGCCCCCTGGCTGGCTGCAGCCACAGGGAACGGGGGTTCTGAGTTGGCAGCCCCCATTCCCGAAGCATCCACGGGCAGTTCCCCGAAGGGCTGTCACCGGCTGCGCCTCAGCAGCCAGACAACCTCCCTCCCTCTGGTCGGGCACTGCAAGCCACACAGCCACTTGTGTCCCCTGTGTCCCTGGAGGCCGCAGCGCGTTTGGGTTTTGGCGCGGACGGGCCCCTCTCGGCTTCCGTAGTCCATTTGCCCTGGAGCCTGCCAGACCCCTGGCCCCAGAGGCGGGCCCTGCTGAGTCCCCGAGCGCCTCCTGAGTTCCTGCCACCACCCTTGGGCCGGGATGAGGTGCCACCTTGTGCGTAGAAGCCCTGCACACAGACAAGAAGCCCCCCAAGCCCGCGGGCGCGCCCGACCCTGGAGCCCCCTGGCTGGCTGCAGCCACAGGGAACGGGGGTTCTGAGTTGGCAGCCCCCATTCCCGAAGCATCCACGGGCAGTTCCCCGAAGGGCTGACACCGGCTGCGCCTCAGCAGCCGGACAACCTCCCTCCCTCTGGTCGGGCACTGCAAGCCACACAGCCACTTGTGTCCCCTGTGTCCCTGGAGGCCGCAGCGCGTTTTGGGTTTTGGCGCGGACGGGCCGCTCTCGGTTTCCGTAGTCCATTTGCACCCGGAGCCTGCCAGACCCCTGGCCCCATGGGCGGGCCCTGCTGTGTCCCCAAGCGCCTCCTGGGTTCCTACCACCACCCTTGGGCTGGGATGAGGTGCCACCTTGTGCTTAGAAGCCCTGCACACAGGCAAGAAGCTGCACACACCCACTCCTGAAGCCCACTGTGGCAGTCCAAGGGCGAGGAGCTCGGAGCTCGGTCAGGGCTGTCCCAGCAGAACTTTTTGAGGGTGGACGGACACGCCCGCGGGCAATCAGGTGTTGCGGGCAGGCCCTGGGGGCAGGCCCTGCTGAGTCCCCGAGCGCCACCTGGGTTCCTGCCACCACCCTTGGGCCGGGATGAGGTGCCCCCTTGTGCGTAGAAGCCCTGCACACAGGCAAGAAGCCCCCCAGGCCCGCAGCGCACCCGACCCTGGAGCCCCCTGGCCGGATGCAGCCACAGGGAACGGGGGTTCTGAGTTGGCAGCCCCCATTCCCGAAGCATCCACGGGCAGTTCCCCGAAGGGCTGACACCGGCTGCGCCTCAGCAGCCAGACAACCTCCCTCCCTCTGGTCGGGCACTGCAAGCCACACAGCCACTTGTGTCCCCTGTGTCCCTCCCTGGAGCCCGCAGCGCGTTTTGGGTTTTGGCGCGGAAGGGCCCCTCTCGGCTTCCGTAGTCCATTTGCCCCCGGAGCCTGCCAGACCCCTGGCTCTAGGAGGCTGCCCAGGGGCGCTGCCAGCAGCCCCCAGGTGCTGGCTAGCCGCCTTGGCCGGCCACGGGGGGAGCACACACACCTGCGGGTGTCCCCGGGCCGCACACACGAACTGCCCCGCGCTTCCCGGCGTTGCAAATACGCCCCCTGTGAAGCCCCGCCCGCCCTAGGGTCTTGTCGGGTGGGGCCGATGCATGGTGGTTGACTGGGGAGGGCTGCTGCTGGCACACACCCACTCCTGAAGCCCACTGGGGCGGTCCAAGGGCGATGAGCTCGGAGCTCAGTCAGGGCTGTCCCAGCAGAACTTTTTGAGGGTGGACGGACACGCCCGCGGGCAATCAGGTGTTGCGGGCAGGCCCCGGGGGCAGGCCCTGCTGAGTCCCCGAGCGCCACCTGGGTTCCTGCCACCACCCTTGGGCCGGGATGAGGTGCCCCCTTGTGCGTAGAAGCCCTGCACACAGGCAAGAAGCCCCCCAGGCCCGCGGCGCACCCGACCCTGGAGCCCCCTGGCTGGCTGCAGCCACAGGGAATGGGGGTTCTGAGTTGGCAGCCCCCATTCCCGAAGCATCCACGGGCAGTTCCCCGAAGGGCTGACACCGGCTGCGCCTCAGCATCCAGACAACCTCCCTCCCTCTGGTCGGGCACTGCAAGCCACACAGCCACTTGTGTCCCCTGTGTCCCTGGAGGCCGCAGCGCGTTTTGGGTTTTGGCGCGGACGGGCCCCTCTCGGCTTCCGTAGTCCATTTGCCCCGGAGCCTGCCAGACCGCTGGCCCAGGGGCAGGCCCTGCTGAGTCCCTGAGCGCCACCTGGGTTCCTGCCACCACACTTGGGCCGGGATGAGGTGCCCCCTTGTGCGTAGAAGCCCTGCACACAGGCAAGAAGCCCCCCAGGCCCGCGGCGCACCCGACCCTGGAGCCCCCCTGGCTGGCTGCAGCCACAGGGAACGGGGGTTCTGAGTTGGCAGCCCCCATTCCCGAAGCATCCACGGGCAGTTCCCCGAAGGGCTGACACCGGCTGCGCCTCAGCAGCCAGACAACCTCCCTCCCTCTGGTCGGGCACTGCAAGCCACACAGCCACTTGTGTCCCCTGTGTCCCTGGAGGCCGCAGCGCGTTTTGGGTTTTGGCGCGGACGGGCCCCTCTCGGCTTCCGTAGTCCATTTGCCCTGGAGCCTGCCAGACCCCTGGCCCCAGAGGCGGGCCCTGCTGAGTCCCCGAGCGCCTCCTGAGTTCCTGCCACCACCCTTGGGCCGGGATGAGGTGCCACCTTGTGCGTAGAAGCCCTGCACACAGAGAAGAAGCCCCCCAAGCCCGCGGGCGCGCCCGACCCTGGAGCCCCCTGGCTGGCTGCAGCCACAGGGAACGGGGGTTCTGAGTTGGCAGCCCCCATTCCCGAAGCATCCACGGGCAGTTCCCCGAAGGGCTGACACCGGCTGCGCCTCAGCAGCCAGACAACCTCCCTCCCTCTGGTCGGGCACTGCAAGCCACACAGCCACTTGTGTCCCCTGTGTCCCTCCCTGGAGCCCGCAGCGCGTTTTGGGTTTTGGCGCGGACGGGCCCCTCTCGGCTTCCGTAGTCCATTTGCCCCGGAGCCTGCCAGACCCCTTGCCCCAGGGGCGGGCCCTGCTGAGTCCCCGAGCGCCTCCTGAGTTCCTGCCACCACCCTTGGGCCGGGATGAGGTGCCACCTTGTGCGTAGAAGCCCTGAACACAGGCAAGAAGACCCCCAGGCCCTCGGGCTCGCCCGACCCTTGAGCCCCCTGGCTGGCTGCAGCCACAGGGAACGGGGGTTCTGAGTTGGCAGCCCCCATTCCCGAAGCATCCACGGGCAGTTCCCCGAAGGGCTGACACCGGCTGCGCCTCAGCAGCCAGACAACCTCCCTCCCTCTGGTAGGGCACTGCAAGCCACACAGCCACTTGTGTCCCCTGTGTCCCTGGAGGCCGCAGCGCGTTTTGGGTTTTGGCGCGGACGGGCCCCTCTCGGCTTCCGTAGTCCATTTGCCCCCGGAGCCTGCCAGACCGCTGGCCCAGGGGCAGGCCCTGCTGAGTCCCTGAGCGCCACCTGGGTTCCTGCCACCACACTTGGGCCGGGATGAGGTGCCACCTTGTGCGTAGAAGCCCTGCACACAGGCAAGAAGCCCCCCAGGCCCGCGGCGCACCCGACCCTGGAGCACCCTGGCTGGCTGCAGCCACAGAGAACGGGGGTTCTGAGTTGGCAGCCCCCATTCCCGAAGCATCCACGGGCAGTTCCCCGAAGGGCTGACACCGGCTGCGCCTCAGCAGCCAGACAACCTCCCTCCCTCTGGTCGAGCACTGCAAGCCACACAGCCACTTGTGTCCCCTGTGTCCCTGGAGGCCGCAGCGCGTTTGGGTTTTGGCGCGGACGGGCCCCTCTCGGCTTCCGTAGTCCATTTGCCCTGGAGCCTGCCAGACCCCTGGCCCCAGGGGCGGGCCCTGCTGAGTCCCCGAGCGCCTCCTGAGTTCCTGCCACCACCCTTGGGCCGGGATGTGGTGCCACCTTGTGCGTAGAAGCCCTGCACACAGGCAAGAAGCCCCTAGGCCCGCGGGCGCGCCCGACCCTGGAGCCCCCTGGCTGGCTGCAGCCACAGGGAACGGGGGTTCTGAGTTGGCAGCCCCCATTCCCGAAGCATCCACGGGCAGTTCCCCGAAGGGCTGACACCGGCTGCGCCTCAGCAGCCAGACAACCTCCCTCCCTCTGGTCGGGCACTGCAAGCCACACAGCCACTTGTGTCCCCTGTGTCCCTGGAGGCCGCAGCGCGTTTTGGGTTTTGGCGCGGACGGGCCGCTCTCGGTTTCCGTAGTCCATTTGCACCCGGAGCCTGCCAGACCCCTGGCCCCATGGGCGGGCCCTGCTGAGTCCCCAAGCGCCTCCTGGGTTCCTACCACCACCCTTGGGCTGGGATGAGGTGCCACCTTGTGCTTAGAAGCCCTGCACACAGGCAAGAAGCTGCACACACCCACTCCTGAAGCCCACTGTGGCAGTCCAAGGGCGAGGAGCTCGGAGCTCGGTCAGGGCTGTCCCAGCAGAACTTTTTGAGGGTGGACGGACACGCCCGCGGGCAATCAGGTGTTGCGGGCAGGCCCCGGGGGCAGGCCCTGCTGAGTCCCCGAGCGCCACCTGGGTTCCTGCCACCACCCTTGGGCCGGGATGTGGTGCCACCTTGTGCGTAGAAGCCCTGCACACAGGCAAGAAGCCCCTAGGCCCGCGGGCGCGCCCGACCCTGGAGCCCCCTGGCTGGCTGCAGCCACAGGGAACGGGGGTTCTGAGTTGGCAGCCCCCATTCCCGAAGCATCCACGGGCAGTTCCCCGAAGGGCTGACACCGGCTGCGCCTCAGCAGCCAGACAACCTCCCTCCCTCTGGTCGGGCACTGCAAGCCACACAGCCACTTGTGTCCCCTGTGTCCCTGGAGGCCGCAGCGCGTTTTGGGTTTTGGCGCGGACGGGCCCCTCTCGGCTTCCGTAGTCCATTTGCCCTGGAGCCTGCCAGACCCCTGGCCCCTGAGGCGGGCCCTGCTGAGTCCCCGAGCGCCTCCTGAGTTCCTGCCACCACCCTTGGGCCGGGATGAGGTGCCACCTTGTGCGTAGAAGCCCTGCACACAGGCAAGAAGCCCCCCAGGCCCGCGGGCGCGCCCGACCCTGGAGCCCCCTGGCTGGCTGCAGCCACAGGGAACGGGGGTTCTGAGTTGGCAGCCCCCATTCCCGAAGCATCCACGGGCAGTTCCCCGAAGGGCTGACACCGGCTGCACCTCAGCAGCCAGACAACCTCCCTCCCTCTGGTCGGGCACTGCAAGCCACACAGCCACTTGTGTCCCCTGTGTCCCTGGAGGCCGCAGCGCGTTTTGGGTTTTGGCGCGGACGGGCCCCTCTCGGCTTCCGTAGTCCATTTGCCCCGGAGCCTGCCAGACCCCTTGCCCCAGGGGCAGGCCCTGCTGAGTCCCTGAGTGCCTCCTGAGTTCCTGCCACCACCCTTGGGCCGGGATGTGGTGCCACCTTGTGCGTAGAAGCCCTGCACACAGGCAAGAAGCCCCCCAGGCCCGCGGGCGCGCCCGACCCTGGAGCCCCCTGGCTGGCTGCAGCCACAGGGAACGGGGGTTCTGAGTTGGCAGCCCCCATTCCCGAAGCATCCACGGGCAGTTCCCCGAAGGGCTGACACCGGCTGCGCCTCAGCAGCCAGACAACCTCCCTCCCTCTGGTCGGGCACTGCAAGCCACACAGCCACTTGTGTCCCCTGTGTCCCTCCCTGGAGCCCGCAGCGCGTTTTGGGTTTTGGCGCGGACGGGCCCCTCTCGGCTTCCGTAGTCCATTTGCCCCGGAGCCTGCCAGACCCCTTGCCCCAGGGGCGGGCCCTGCTGAGTCCCCGAGCGCCTCCTGAGTTCCTGCCACCACCCTTGGGCCGGGATGAGGTGCCACCTTGTGCGTAGAAGCCCTGCACACAGGCAAGAAGACCCCCAGGCCCTCGGGCTCGCCCGACCCTTGAGCCCCCTGGCTGGCTGCAGCCACAGGGAACGGGGGTTCTGAGTTGGCAGCCCCCATTCCCGAAGCATCCACGGGCAGTTCCCCGAAGGGCTGACACCGGCTGCGCCTCAGCAGCCAGACAACCTCCCTCCCTCTGGTCGGGCACTGCAAGCCACACAGCCACTTGTGTCCCCTGTGTCCCTGGAGGCCGCAGCGCGTTTTGGGTTTTGGCGCGGACGGGCCCCTCTCGGCTTCCGTAGTCCATTTGCCCCCGGAGCCTGCCAGACCGCTGGCCCAGGGGCAGGCCCTGCTGAGTCCCTGAGCGCCACCTGGGTTCCTGCCACCACACTTGGGCCGGGATGAGGTGCCACCTTGTGCGTAGAAGCCCTGCACACAGGCAAGAAGCCCCCCAGGCCCGCGGCGCACCCGACCCTGGAGCCCCCTGGCTGGCTGCAGCCACAGGGAACGGGGGTTCTGAGTTGGCAGCCCCCATTCCCGAAGCATCCACGGGCAGTTCCCCGAAGGGCTGACACCGGCTGCGCCTCAGCAGCCAGACAACCTCCCTCCCTCTGGTCGGGCACTGCAAGCCACACAGCCACTTGTGTCCCCTGTGTCCCTGGAGGCCGCAGCGCGTTTGGGTTTTGGCGCGGACGGGCCCCTCTCGGCTTCCGTAGTCCATTTGCCCTGGAGCCTGCCAGACCCCTGGCCCCAGAGGCGGGCCCTGCTGAGTCCCCGAGCGCCTCCTGAGTTCCTGCCACCACCCTTGGGCCGGGATGAGGTGCCACCTTGTGCGTAGAAGCCCTGCACACAGACAAGAAGCCCCCCAAGCCCGCGGGCGCGCCCGACCCTGGAGCCCCCTGGCTGGCTGCAGCCACAGGGAACGGGGGTTCTGAGTTGGCAGCCCCCATTCCCGAAGCATCCACGGGCAGTTCCCCGAAGGGCTGACACCGGCTGCGCCTCAGCAGCCGGACAACCTCCCTCCCTCTGGTCGGGCACTGCAAGCCACACAGCCACTTGTGTCCCCTGTGTCCCTGGAGGCCGCAGCGCGTTTTGGGTTTTGGCGCGGACGGGCCGCTCTCGGTTTCCGTAGTCCATTTGCACCCGGAGCCTGCCAGACCCCTGGCCCCATGGGCGGGCCCTGCTGAGTCCCCAAGCGCCTCCTGGGTTCCTACCACCACCCTTGGGCTGGGATGAGGTGCCACCTTGTGCTTAGAAGCCCTGCACACAGGCAAGAAGCTGCACACACCCACTCCTGAAGCCCACTGTGGCAGTCCAAGGGCGAGGAGCTCGGAGCTCGGTCAGGGCTGTCCCAGCAGAACTTTTTGAGGGTGGACGGACACGCCCGCGGGCAATCAGGTGTTGCGGGCAGGCCCTGGGGGCAGGCCCTGCTGAGTCCCCGAGCGCCACCTGGGTTCCTGCCACCACCCTTGGGCCGGGATGAGGTGCCCCCTTGTGCGTAGAAGCCCTGCACACAGGCAAGAAGCCCCCCAGGCCCGCAGCGCACCCGACCCTGGAGCCCCCTGGCCGGATGCAGCCACAGGGAACGGGGGTTCTGAGTTGGCAGCCCCCATTCCCGAAGCATCCACGGGCAGTTCCCCGAAGGGCTGACACCGGCTGCGCCTCAGCAGCCAGACAACCTCCCTCCCTCTGGTCGGGCACTGCAAGCCACACAGCCACTTGTGTCCCCTGTGTCCCTCCCTGGAGCCCGCAGCGCGTTTTGGGTTTTGGCGCGGAAGGGCCCCTCTCGGCTTCCGTAGTCCATTTGCCCCCGGAGCCTGCCAGACCCCTGGCTCTAGGAGGCTGCCCAGGGGCGCTGCCAGCAGCCCCCAGGTGCTGGCTAGCCGCCTCGGCCGGCCACGGGGGGAGCACACACACCTGCGGGTGTCCCCGGGCCGCACACACGAACTGCCCCGCGCTTCCCGGCGTTGCAAATACGCCCCCTGTGAAGCCCCGCCCGCCCTAGGGTCTTGTCGGGTGGGGCCGATGCATGGTGGTTGACTGGGGAGGGCTGCTGCTGGCACACACCCACTCCTGAAGCCCACTGGGGCGGTCCAAGGGCGATGAGCTCGGAGCTCAGTCAGGGCTGTCCCAGCAGAACTTTTTGAGGGTGGACGGACACGCCCGCGGGCAATCAGGTGTTGCGGGCAGGCCCCGGGGGCAGGCCCTGCTGAGTCCCCGAGCGCCACCTGGGTTCCTGCCACCACCCTTGGGCCGGGATGAGGTGCCCCCTTGTGCGTAGAAGCCCTGCACACAGGCAAGAAGCCCCCCAGGCCCGCGGCGCACCCGACCCTGGAGCCCCCTGGCTGGCTGCAGCCACAGGGAATGGGGGTTCTGAGTTGGCAGCCCCCATTCCCGAAGCATCCACGGGCAGTTCCCCGAAGGGCTGACACCGGCTGCGCCTCAGCAGCCAGACAACCTCCCTCCCTCTGGTCGGGCACTGCAAGCCACACAGCCACTTGTGTCCCCTGTGTCCCTGGAGGCCGCAGCGCGTTTTGGGTTTTGGCGCGGACGGGCCCCTCTCGGCTTCCGTAGTCCATTTGCCCCCGGAGCCTGCCAGACCGCTGGCCCAGGGGCAGGCCCTGCTGAGTCCCTGAGCGCCACCTGGGTTCCTGCCACCACACTTGGGCCGGGATGAGGTGCCACCTTGTGCGTAGAAGCCCTGCACACAGGCAAGAAGCCCCCCAGGCCCGCGGCGCACCCGACCCTGGAGCCCCCCTGGCTGGCTGCAGCCACAGGGAACGGGGGTTCTGAGTTGGCAGCCCCCATTCCCGAAGCATCCACGGGCAGTTCCCCGAAGGGCTGACACCGGCTGCGCCTCAGCAGCCAGACAACCTCCCTCCCTCTGGTCGGGCACTGCAAGCCACACAGCCACTTCTGTCCCCTGTGTCCCTGGAGGCCGCAGCGCGTTTTGGGTTTTGGCGCGGACGGGCCCCTCTCGGCTTCCGTAGTCCATTTGCCCTGGAGCCTGCCAGACCCCTGGCCCCAGAGGCGGGCCCTGCTGAGTCCCCGAGCGCCTCCTGAGTTCCTGCCACCACCCTTGGGCCGGGATGAGGTGCCACCTTGTGCGTAGAAGCCCTGCACACAGACAAGAAGCCCCCCAAGCCCGCGGGCGCGCCCGACCCTGGAGCCCCCTGGCTGGCTGCAGCCACAGGGAACGGGGGTTCTGAGTTGGCAGCCCCCATTCCCGAAGCATCCACGGGCAGTTCCCCGAAGGGCTGACACCGGCTGCGCCTCAGCAGCCAGACAACCTCCCTCCCTCTGGTCGGGCACTGCAAGCCACACAGCCACTTGTGTCCCCTGTGTCCCTCCCTGGAGCCCGCAGCGCGTTTTGGGTTTTGGCGCGGACGGGCCCCTCTCGGCTTCCGTAGTCCATTTGCCCCGGAGCCTGCCAGACCCCTTGCCCCAGGGGCGGGCCCTGCTGAGTCCCCGAGCGCCTCCTGAGTTCCTGCCACCACCCTTGGGCCGGGATGAGGTGCCACCTTGTGCGTAGAAGCCCTGCACACAGGCAAGAAGACCCCCAGGCCCTCGGGCTCGCCCGACCCTTGAGCCCCCTGGCTGGCTGCAGCCACAGGGAACGGGGGTTCTGAGTTGGCAGCCCCCATTCCCGAAGCATCCACGGGCAGTTCCCCGAAGGGCTGACACCGGCTGCGCCTCAGCAGCCAGACAACCTCCCTCCCTCTGGTAGGGCACTGCAAGCCACACAGCCACTTGTGTCCCCTGTGTCCCTGGAGGCCGCAGCGCGTTTTGGGTTTTGGCGCGGACGGGCCCCTCTCGGCTTCCGTAGTCCATTTGCCCCCGGAGCCTGCCAGACCGCTGGCCCAGGGGCAGGCCCTGCTGAGTCCCTGAGCGCCACCTGGGTTCCTGCCACCACACTTGGGCCGGGATGAGGTGCCACCTTGTGCGTAGAAGCCCTGCACACAGGCAAGAAGCCCCCCAGGCCCGCGGCGCACCCGACCCTGGAGCCCCCTGGCTGGCTGCAGCCACAGAGAACGGGGGTTCTGAGTTGGCAGCCCCCATTCCCGAAGCATCCACGGGCAGTTCCCCGAAGGGCTGACACCGGCTGCGCCTCAGCAGCCAGACAACCTCCCTCCCTCTGGTCGGGCACTGCAAGCCACACAGCCACTTGTGTCCCCTGTGTCCCTGGAGGCCGCAGCGCGTTTTGGGTTTTGGCGCGGACGGGCCCCTCTCGGCTTCCGTAGTCCATTTGCCCTGGAGCCTGCCAGACCCCTGGCCCCAGAGGCGGGCCCTGCTGAGTCCCCGAGCGCCTCCTGAGTTCCTGCCACCACCCTTGGGCCGGGATGAGGTGCCACCTTGTGCGTAGAAGCCCTGCACACAGACAAGAAGCCCCCCAAGCCCGCGGGCGCGCCCGACCCTGGAGCCCCCTGGCTGGCTGCAGCCACAGGGAACGGGGGTTCTGAGTTGGCAGCCCCCATTCCCGAAGCATCCACGGGCAGTTCCCCGAAGGGCTGACACCGGCTGCGCCTCAGCAGCCAGACAACCTCCCTCCCTCTGGTCGGGCACTGCAAGCCACACAGCCACTTGTGTCCCCTGTGTCCCTGGAGGCCGCAGCGCGTTTTGGGTTTTGGCGCGGACGGGCCGCTCTCGGTTTCCGTAGTCCATTTGCACCCGGAGCCTGCCAGACCCCTGGCCCCATGGGCGGGCCCTGCTGAGTCCCCAAGCGCCTCCTGGGTTCCTACCACCACCCTTGGGCTGGGATGAGGTGCCACCTTGTGCTTAGAAGCCCTGCACACAGGCAAGAAGCTGCACACACCCACTCCTGAAGCCCACTGTGGCAGTCCAAGGGCGAGGAGCTCGGAGCTCGGTCAGGGCTGTCCCAGCAGAACTTTTTGAGGGTGGACGGACACGCCCGCGGGCAATCAGGTGTTGCGGGCAGGCCCCGGGGGCAGGCCCTGCTGAGTCCCCGAGCGCCACCTGGGTTCCTGCCACCACCCTTGGGCCGGGATGAGGTGCCACCTTGTGCGTAGAAGCCCTGCACACAGGCAAGAAGCCCCCCAGGCCCGCAGCGCACCCGACCCTGGAGCCCCCTGGCCGGATGCAGCCACAGGGAACGGGGGTTCTGAGTTGGCAGCCCCCATTCCCGAAGCATCCACGGGCAGTTCCCCGAAGGGCTGACACCGGCTGCGCCTCAGCAGCCAGACAACCTCCCTCCCTCTGGTCGGGCACTGCAAGCCACACAGCCACTTGTGTCCCCTGTGTCCCTCCCTGGAGCCCGCAGCGCGTTTTGGGTTTTGGCGCGGAAGGGCCCCTCTCGGCTTCCGTAGTCCATTTGCCCCCGGAGCCTGCCAGACCCCTGGCTCTAGGAGGCTGCCCAGGGGCGCTGCCAACAGCCCCCAGGTGCTGGCTAGCCGCCTCAGCCGGCCACGGGGGGAGCACACACACCTGCGGGTGTCCCCGGGCCGCACACACGAACTGCCCCGCGCTTCCCGGCGTTGCAAATACGCCCCCTGGGAAGCCCCGCCCGCCCTAGGGTCTTGTCGGGTGGGGCCGATGCACGGTGGGTGAGTGGGGAGGGCTGCTGCTGGCACACACCCACTCCTGAAGCCCACTGGGGCGGTCCAAGGGCGATGAGCTCGGAGCTCAGTCAGGGCTGTCCCAGCAGAACTTTTTGAGGGTGGACGGACACGCCCGCGGCCAATCAGGTGGTGCAGGCAGGCCCCGGGGTCAGGCCGTGCTGAGTCCCCGAGCGCCACCTGGGTTCCTGCCACCACCCTTGGGCCAGGATGAGGTGCCACCTTGTGCGTAGAAGCCCTGCACACAGGCAAGAAGCCCCCCAGGCCCGCGGCGCACCCGACCCTGGAGCCCCCTGGCCGGATGCAGCCACAGGGAACGGGGGTTCTGAGTTGGCAGGCCCCATTCCCGAAGCATCCACGGGCACTTCCCGAAGGGATGACACCTGCTGCGCCTCAGCAGCCAGCCAACCTCCCTCCCTCTGGTCGGGCACTGCAAGCCACACAGCCACTTGTGTCCCCTGTGTCCCTCCCTGGAGGCCGCAGCGCGTTTTGGGTTTTGGCGCGGACGGGCCCCTCTCGGCTTCCGTAGTCCATTTGCCCCCGGAGCCTGCCAGACCCCTGGCTCTAGGAGGCTGCCCAGGGGCGCTGCCAACAGCCCCCAGGTGCTGGCTAGCCGCAGCAGCCGGCCAAGGGGGAGCACACGCACCTGCAGGTGTCCCCAGGCCGCGCACACACGGACTGCCCCGCGCTTCCCGGCCTTGCAAATAGGCCCGCGGGAAGCCCCGCCCGCCCTAGGGGCTTGTAGGGCAGGGCCTACACAAGGTGGGTGAGTGGGGAGGGCTGCTGCTGGCACACACCCACTCCTGAAGCCCACTGGGGCAGTCCAAGGGCGAGGAGCTCGGAGCTCGGTCAGGGCTGTCCCAGCAGAACTTTTTGAGGGTGGACGGACACGCCCGCGGGCAATCA
This sequence comes from Lepus europaeus, assembly GCF_033115175.1. Classification (NCBI taxonomy): domain Eukaryota; kingdom Metazoa; phylum Chordata; class Mammalia; order Lagomorpha; family Leporidae; genus Lepus; species Lepus europaeus. Next base: position 139,226 of record NW_026909305.1, read on the forward strand.
GGTGTTGCGGGCAGGCCCCGGGGGCAGGCCCTGCTGAGTCCCCGAGCGCCACCTGGGTTCCTGCCACCACCCTTGGGCCGGGATGAGGTGCCACCTTGTGCGTAGAAGCCCTGCACACAGGCAAGAAGCCCCCCAGGCCCGCGGCGCACCCGACCCTGGAGCCCCCTGGCCGGATGCAGCCACAGGGAACGGGGGTTCTGAGTTGGCAGGCCCCATTCCCGAAGCATCCACGGGCACTTCCCGAAGGGCTGACACCTGCTGCGCCTCAGCAGCCAGCCAACCTCCCTCCCTCTGGCCGGGCACTGCAAGCCACACAGCCACTTGTGTCCCCTGTGTCCCTCCCTGGAGGCCGCAGCGCGTTTTGGGTTTTGGCGCGGACGGGCCCCTCTCGGCTTCCGTAGTCCATTTGCCCTGGAGCCTGCCAGACCCCTGGCCCCAGAGGCGGGCCCTGCTGAGTCCCCGAGCGCCTCCTGAGTTCCTGCCACCACCCTTGGGCCGGGATGAGGTGCCACCTTGTGCGTAGAAGCCCTGCACACAGGCAAGAAGCCCCCCAGGCCCGCGGGCGCGCCCGACCCTGGAGCCCCCTGGCTGGCTGCAGCCACACGGAACGGGGGTTCTGAGTTGGCAGCCCCCATTCCCGAAGCATCCACGGGCAGTTCCCCGAACGGCTGACACCGGCTGCACCTCAGCAGCCGGACAACCTCCCTCCCTCTGGTCGGGCACTGCAAGCCACACAGCCACTTGTGTCCCCTGTGTCCCTGGAGGCCGCAGCGCATTTTGGGTTTTGGCGCGGACGGGCCGCTCTCGGTTTCCGTAGTCCATTTGCACCCGGAGCCTGCCAGACCCCTGGCCCCATGGGCGGGCCCTGCTGAGTCCCCAAGCGCCTCCTGGGTTCCTACCACCACCCTTGGGCTGGGATGAGGTGCCACCTTGTGCTTAGAAGCCCTGCACACAGGCAAGAAGCTGCACACACCCACTCCTGAAGCCCACTGTGGCAGTCCAAGGGCGAGGAGCTCGGAGCTCAGTCAGGGCTGTCCCAGCAGAACTTTTTGAGGGTGGACGGACACGCCCGCGGGCAATCAGGTGGTGCAGGCAGGCCCCGGGGGCAGGCCCTGCTGAGTCCCCGAGCGCCACCTGGGTTCCTGCCACCACCCTTGGGCCGGGATGAGGTGCCACCTTGTGCGTAGAAGCCCTGCACACAGGCAAGAAGCCCCCCAGGCCCGCAGCGCACCCGACCCTGGAGCCCCCTGGCCGGATGCAGCCACAGGGAACGGGGGTTCTGAGTTGGCAGCCCCCATTCCCGAAGCATCCACGGGCAGTTCCCCGAAGGGCTGACACCGGCTGCGCCTCAGCAGCCAGACAACCTCCCTCCCTCTGGTCGGGCACTGCAAGCCACACAGCCACTTGTGTCCCCTGTGTCCCTCCCTGGAGCCCGCAGCGCGTTTTGGGTTTTGGCGCGGAAGGGCCCCTCTCGGCTTCCGTAGTCCATTTGCCCCCGGAGCCTGCCAGACCCCTGGCTCTAGGAGGCTGCCCAGGGGCGCTGCCAACAGCCCCCAGGTGCTGGCTAGCCGCCTCAGCCGGCCACGGGGGGAGCACACACACCTGCGGGTGTCCCCGGGCCGCACACACGAACTGCCCCGCGCTTCCCGGCGTTGCAAATACGCCCCCTGGGAAGCCCCGCCCGCCCTAGGGTCTTGTCGGGTGGGGCCGATGCACGGTGGGTGAGTGGGGAGGGCTGCTGCTGGCACACACCCACTCCTGAAGCCCACTGGGGCGGTCCAAGGGCGATGAGCTCGGAGCTCAGTCAGGGCTGTCCCAGCAGAACTTTTTGAGGGTGGACGGACACGCCCGCGGGCAATCAGGTGGTGCAGGCAGGCCCCGGGGTCAGGCCGTGCTGAGTCCCCGAGCGCCACCTGGGTTCCTGCCACCACCCTTGGGCCAGGATGAGGTGCCACCTTGTGCGTAGAAGCCCTGCACACAGGCAAGAAGCCCCCCAGGCCCGCGGCGCACCCGACCCTGGAGCCCCCTGGCCGGATGCAGCCACAGGGAACGGGGGTTCTGAGTTGGCAGGCCCCATTCCCGAAGCATCCACGGGCACTTCCCGAAGGGATGACACCTGCTGCGCCTCAGCAGCCAGCCAACCTCCCTCCCTCTGGTCGGGCACTGCAAGCCACACAGCCACTTGTGTCCCCTGTGTCCCTCCCTGGAGGCCGCAGCGCGTTTTGGGTTTTGGCGCGGACGGGCCCCTCTCGGCTTCCGTAGTCCATTTGCCCCCGGAGCCTGCCAGACCCCTGGCTCTAGGAGGCTGCCCAGGGGCGCTGCCAACAGCCCCCAGGTGCTGGCTAGCCGCAGCAGCCGGCCAAGGGGGAGCACACGCACCTGCAGGTGTCCCCAGGCCGCGCACACACGGACTGCCCCGCGCTTCCCGGCCTTGCAAATAGGCCCGCGGGAAGCCCCGCCCGCCCTAGGGGCTTGTAGGGCAGGGCCTACACAAGGTGGGTGAGTGGGGAGGGCTGCTGCTGGCACACACCCACTCCTGAAGCCCACTGGGGCAGTCCAAGGGCGAGGAGCTCGGAGCTCGGTCAGGGCTGTCCCAGCAGAACTTTTTGAGGGTGGACGGACACGCCCGCGGGCAATCAGGTGTTGCGGGCAGGCCCCGGGGGCAGGCCCTGCTGAGTCCCCGAGCGCCACCTGGGTTCCTGCCACCACCCTTGGGCCGGGATGAGGTGCCACCTTGTGCGTAGAAGCCCTGCACACAGGCAAGAAGCCCCCCAGGCCCGCGGCGCACCCGACCCTGGAGCCCCCTGGCCGGATGCAGCCACAGGGAACGGGGGTTCTGAGTTGGCAGGCCCCATTCCCGAAGCATCCACGGGCACTTCCCGAAGGGCTGACACCTGCTGCGCCTCAGCAGCCAGCCAACCTCCCTCCCTCTGGTCGGGCACTGCAAGCCACACAGCCACTTGTGTCCCCTGTGTCCCTCCCTGGAGGCCGCAGCGCGTTTTGGGTTTTGGCGCGGACGGGCCCCTCTCGGCTTCCGTAGTCCATTTGCCCTGGAGCCTGCCAGACCCCTGGCCCCAGAGGCGGGCCCTGCTGAGTCCCCGAGCGCCTCCTGAGTTCCTGCCACCACCCTTGGGCCGGGATGAGGTGCCACCTTGTGCGTAGAAGCCCTGCACACAGGCAAGAAGCCCCCCAGGCCCGCGGGCGCGCCCGACCCTGGAGCCCCCTGGCTGGCTGCAGCCACACGGAACGGGGGTTCTGAGTTGGCAGCCCCCATTCCCGAAGCATCCACGGGCAGTTCCCCGAACGGCTGACACCGGCTGCACCTCAGCAGCCGGACAACCTCCCTCCCTCTGGTCGGGCACTGCAAGCCACACAGCCACTTGTGTCCCCTGTGTCCCTGGAGGCCGCAGCGCATTTTGGGTTTTGGCGCGGACGGGCCGCTCTCGGTTTCCGTAGTCCATTTGCACCCGGAGCCTGCCAGACCCCTGGCCCCATGGGCGGGCCCTGCTGAGTCCCCAAGCGCCTCCTGGGTTCCTACCACCACCCTTGGGCTGGGATGAGGTGCCACCTTGTGCTTAGAAGCCCTGCACACAGGCAAGAAGCTGCACACACCCACTCCTGAAGCCCACTGTGGCAGTCCAAGGGCGAGGAGCTCGGAGCTCAGTCAGGGCTGTCCCAGCAGAACTTTTTGAGGGTGGACGGACACGCCCGCGGGCAATCAGGTGGTGCAGGCAGGCCCCGGGGGCAGGCCCTGCTGAGTCCCCGAGCGCCACCTGGGTTCCTGCCACCACCCTTGGGCCGGGATGAGGTGCCACCTTGTGCGAAGAAGCCCTGCACACAGGCAAGAAGCTGCACACACCCACTCCTGAAGCCCACTGGGGCGGTCCAAGGGCGATGAGCTCGGAGCTCAGTCAGGGCTGTCCCAGCAGAACTTTTTGAGGGTGGACGGACACGCCCGCGGGCAATCAGGTGGTGCAGGCAGGCCCCGGGGGCAGGCCGTGCTGAGTCCCCGAGCGCCACCTGGGTTCCTGCCACCACCCTTGGGCCGGGATGAGGTGCCACCTTGTGCGTAGAAGCCCTGCACACAGGCAAGAAGCCCCCCAGGCCCGCGGCGCACCCGACCCTGGAGCCCCCTGGCCGGATGCAGCCACAGGGAACGGGGGTTCTGAGTTGGCAGGCCCCATTCCCGAAGCATCCACGGGCACTTCCCGAAGGGATGACACCTGCTGCGCCTCAGCAGCCAGCCAACCTCCCTCCCTCTGGTCGGGCACTGCACGCCACACAGCCACTTGTGTCCCCTGTGTCCCTCCCTGGAGGCCGCAGCGCGTTTTGGGTTTTGGCGCGGACGGGCCCCTCTCGGCTTCCGTAGTCCATTTGCCCCCGGAGCCTGCCAGACCCCTGGCTCTAGGAGGCTGCCCAGGGGCGCTGCCAACAGCCCCCAGGTGCTGGCTAGCCGCAGCAGCCGGCCAAGGGGGAGCACACACACCTGCAGGTGTCCCCAGGCCGCGCACACACGGACTGCCCCGCGCTTCCCGGCCTTGCAAATAGGCCCGCGGGAAGCCCCGCCCGCCCTAGGGGCTTGTAGGGCAGGGCCTACACAAGGTGGGTGAGTGGGGAGGGCTGCTGCTGGCACACACCCACTCCTGAAGCCCACTGGGGCAGTCCAAGGGCGAGGAGCTCGGAGCTCGGTCAGGGCTGTCCCAGCAGAACTTTTTGAGGGTGGACGGACACGCCCGCGGGCAATCAGGTGTTGCGGGCAGGCCCCGGGGGCAGGCCCTGCTGAGTCCCCAGCGCCACCTGGGTTCCTGCCACCACCCTTGGGCCGGGATGAGGTGCCACCTTGTGCGTAGAAGCCCTGCACACAGGCAAGAAGCCCCCCAGACCCGCGGCGCACCCAACCCTGGAGCCCCCTGGCCGGATGCAGCCACAGGGAACGGGGGTTCTGAGTTGGCAGGCCCCATTCCCGAAGCATCCACGGGCACTTCCCGAAGGGCTGACACCTGCTGCGCCTCAGCAGCCAGCCAACCTCCCTCCCTCTGGTCGGGCACTGCACGCCACACAGCCACTTGTGTCCCCTGTGTCCCTCCCTGGAGGCCGCAGCGTGTTTTGGGTTTTGGCGCGGACGGGCCCCTCTCGGCTTCCGTAGTCCATTTGCCCCCGGAGCCTGCCAGACCGCTGGCCCAGGGGCAGGCCCTGCTGAGTCCCTGAGCGCCACCTGGGTTCCTGCCACCACACTTGGGCCGGGATGAGGTGCCACCTTGTGCGTAGAAGCCCTGCACACAGGCAAGAAGCCCCCCAGGCCCGCGGCGCACCCGACCCTGGAGCCCCCTGGCTGGCTGCAGCCACAGGGAACGGGGGTTCTGAGTTGGCAGCCCCCATTCCCGAAGCATCCACGGGCAGTTCCCCGAAGGGCTGACACCGGCTGCGCCTCAGCAGCCAGACAACCTCCCTCCCTCTGGTCGGGCACTGCAAGCCACACAGCCACTTGTGTCCCCTGTGTCCCTGGAGGCCGCAGCGCGTTTGGGTTTTGGCGCGGACGGGCCCCTCTCGGCTTCCGTAGTCCATTTGCCCTGGAGCCTGCCAGACCCCTGGCCCCAGAGGCGGGCCCTGCTGAGTCCCCGAGCGCCTCCTGAGTTCCTGCCACCACCCTTGGGCCGGGATGAGGTGCCACCTTGTGCGTAGAAGCCCTGCACACAGACAAGAAGCCCCCCAAGCCCGCGGGCGCGCCCGACCCTGGAGCCCCCTGGCTGGCTGCAGCCACAGGGAACGGGGGTTCTGAGTTGGCAGCCCCCATTCCCGAAGCATCCACGGGCAGTTCCCCAAAGGGCTGACACCGGCTGCGCCTCAGCAGCCGGACAACCTCCCTCCCTCTGGTCGGGCACTGCAAGCCACACAGCCACTTGTGTCCCCTGTGTCCCTGGAGGCCGCAGCGCGTTTTGGGTTTTGGCGCGGACGGGCCGCTCTCGGTTTCCGTAGTCCATTTGCACCCGGAGCCTGCCAGACCCCTGGCCCCATGGGCGGGCCCTGCTGAGTCCCCAAGCGCCTCCTGGGTTCCTACCACCACCCTTGGGCTGGGATGAGGTGCCACCTTGTGCTTAGAAGCCCTGCACACAGGCAAGAAGCTGCACACACCCACTCCTGAAGCCCACTGTGGCAGTCCAAGGGCGAGGAGCTCGGAGCTCGGTCAGGGCTGTCCCAGCAGAACTTTTTGAGGGTGGACGGACACGCCCGCGGGCAATCAGGTGTTGCGGGCAGGCCCTGGGGGCAGGCCCTGCTGAGTCCCCGAGCGCCACCTGGGTTCCTGCCACCACCCTTGGGCCGGGATGAGGTGCCCCCTTGTGCGTAGAAGCCCTGCACACAGGCAAGAAGCCCCCCAGGCCCGCAGCGCACCCGACCCTGGAGCCCCCTGGCCGGATGCAGCCACAGGGAACGGGGGTTCTGAGTTGGCAGCCCCCATTCCCGAAGCATCCACGGGCAGTTCCCCGAAGGGCTGACACCGGCTGCGCCTCAGCAGCCAGACAACCTCCCTCCCTCTGGTCGGGCACTGCAAGCCACACAGCCACTTGTGTCCCCTGTGTCCCTCCCTGGAGCCCGCAGCGCGTTTTGGGTTTTGGCGCGGACGGGCCCCTCTCGGCTTCCGTAGTCCATTTGCCCCCGGAGCCTGCCAGACCCCTGGCTCTAGGAGGCTGCCCAGGGGCGCTGCCAGCAGCCCCCAGGTGCTGGCTAGCCGCCTCGGCCGGCCACGGGGGGAGCACACACACCTGCGGGTGTCCCCGGGCCGCACACACGAACTGCCCCGCGCTTCCCGGCGTTGCAAATACGCCCCCTGTGAAGCCCCGCCCGCCCTAGGGTCTTGTCGGGTGGGGCCGATGCATGGTGGTTGACTGGGGAGGGCTGCTGCTGGCACACACCCACTCCTGAAGCCCACTGGGGCGGTCCAAGGGCGATGAGCTCGGAGCTCAGTCAGGGCTGTCCCAGCAGAACTTTTTGAGGGTGGACGGACACGCCCGCGGGCAATCAGGTGTTGCGGGCAGGCCCCGGGGGCAGGCCCTGCTGAGTCCCCGAGCGCCACCTGGGTTCCTGCCACCACCCTTGGGCCGGGATGAGGTGCCCCCTTGTGCGTAGAAGCCCTGCACACAGGCAAGAAGCCCCCCAGGCCCGCGGCGCACCCGACCCTGGAGCCCCCTGGCTGGCTGCAGCCACAGGGAACGGGGGTTCTGAGTTGGCAGCCCCCATTCCCGAAGCATCCACGGGCAGTTCCCCGAAGGGCTGACACCGGCTGCGCCTCAGCAGCCAGACAACCTCCCTCCCTCTGGTCGGGCACTGCAAGCCACACAGCCACTTGTGTCCCCTGTGTCCCTGGAGGCCGCAGCGCGTTTTGGGTTTTGGCGCGGACGGGCCCCTCTCGGCTTCCGTAGTCCATTTGCCCCCGGAGCCTGCCAGACCGCTGGCCCAGGGGCAGGCCCTGCTGAGTCCCTGAGCGCCACCTGGGTTCCTGCCACCACACTTGGGCCGGGATGAGGTGCCACCTTGTGCGTAGAAGCCCTGCACACAGGCAAGAAGCCCCCCAGGCCCGCGGCGCACCCGACCCTGGAGCCCCCCTGGCTGGCTGCAGCCACAGGGAACGGGGGTTCTGAGTTGGCAGCCCCCATTCCCGAAGCATCCACGGGCAGTTCCCCGAAGGGCTGACACCGGCTGCGCCTCAGCAGCCAGACAACCTCCCTCCCTCTGGTCGGGCACTGCAAGCCACACAGCCACTTCTGTCCCCTGTGTCCCTGGAGGCCGCAGCGCGTTTTGGGTTTTGGCGCGGACGGGCCCCTCTCGGCTTCCGTAGTCCATTTGCCCTGGAGCCTGCCAGACCCCTGGCCCCAGAGGCGGGCCCTGCTGAGTCCCCGAGCGCCTCCTGAGTTCCTGCCACCACCCTTGGGCCGGGATGAGGTGCCACCTTGTGCGTAGAAGCCCTGCACACAGACAAGAAGCCCCCCAAGCCCGCGGGCGCGCCCGACCCTGGAGCCCCCTGGCTGGCTGCAGCCACAGGGAACGGGGGTTCTGAGTTGGCAGCCCCCATTCCCGAAGCATCCACGGGCAGTTCCCCGAAGGGCTGACACCGGCTGCGCCTCAGCAGCCAGACAACCTCCCTCCCTCTGGTCGGGCACTGCAAGCCACACAGCCACTTGTGTCCCCTGTGTCCCTCCCTGGAGCCCGCAGCGCGTTTTGGGTTTTGGCGCGGACGGGCCCCTCTCGGCTTCCGTAGTCCATTTGCCCCGGAGCCTGCCAGACCCCTTGCCCCAGGGGCGGGCCCTGCTGAGTCCCCGAGCGCCTCCTGAGTTCCTGCCACCACCCTTGGGCCGGGATGAGGTGCCACCTTGTGCGTAGAAGCCCTGCACACAGGCAAGAAGACCCCCAGGCCCTCGGGCTCGCCCGACCCATGAGCCCCCTGGCTGGCTGCAGCCACAGGGAACGGGGGTTCTGAGTTGGCAGCCCCCATTCCCGAAGCATCCACGGGCAGTTCCCCGAAGGGCTGACACCGGCTGCGCCTCAGCAGCCAGACAACCTCCCTCCCTCTGGTAGGGCACTGCAAGCCACACAGCCACTTGTGTCCCCTGTGTCCCTGGAGGCCGCAGCGCGTTTTGGGTTTTGGCGCGGACGGGCCCCTCTCGGCTTCCGTAGTCCATTTGCCCCCGGAGCCTGCCAGACCGCTGGCCCAGGGGCAGGCCCTGCTGAGTCCCCGAGCGCCACCTGGGTTCCTGCCACCACCCTTGGGCCGGGATGAGGTGCCACCTTGTGCGTAGAAGCCCTGCACACAGGCAAGAAGCCCCCCAGGCCCGCGGCGCACCCGACCCTGGAGCCCCCTGGCTGGCTGCAGCCACAGAGAACGGGGGTTCTGAGTTGGCAGCCCCCATTCCCGAAGCATCCACGGGCAGTTCCCCGAAGGGCTGACACCGGCTGCGCCTCAGCAGCCAGACAACCTCCCTCCCTCTGGTCGGGCACTGCAAGCCACACAGCCACTTGTGTCCCCTGTGTCCCTGGAGGCCGCAGCGCGTTTGGGTTTTGGCGCGGACGGGCCCCTCTCGGCTTCCGTAGTCCATTTGCCCTGGAGCCTGCCAGACCCCTGGCCCCAGAGGCGGGCCCTGCTGAGTCCCCGAGCGCCTCCTGAGTTCCTGCCACCACCCTTGGGCCGGGATGAGGTGCCACCTTGTGCGTAGAAGCCCTGCACACAGACAAGAAGCCCCCCAAGCCCGCGGGCGCGCCCGACCCTGGAGCCCCCTGGCTGGCTGCAGCCACAGGGAACGGGGGTTCTGAGTTGGCAGCCCCCATTCCCGAAGCATCCACGGGCAGTTCCCCGAAGGGCTGACACCGGCTGCGCCTCAGCAGCCAGACAACCTCCCTCCCTCTGGTCGGGCACTGCAAGCCACACAGCCACTTGTGTCCCCTGTGTCCCTGGAGGCCGCAGCGCGTTTTGGGTTTTGGCGCGGACGGGCCGCTCTCGGTTTCCGTAGTCCATTTGCACCCGGAGCCTGCCAGACCCCTGGCCCCATGGGCGGGCCCTGCTGAGTCCCCAAGCGCCTCCTGGGTTCCTACCACCACCCTTGGGCTGGGATGAGGTGCCACCTTGTGCTTAGAAGCCCTGCACACAGGCAAGAAGCTGCACACACCCACTCCTGAAGCCCACTGTGGCAGTCCAAGGGCGAGGAGCTCGGAGCTCGGTCAGGGCTGTCCCAGCAGAACTTTTTGAGGGTGGACGGACACGCCCGCGGGCAATCAGGTGTTGCGGGCAGGCCCCGGGGGCAGGCCCTGCTGAGTCCCCGAGCGCCACCTGGGTTCCTGCCACCACCCTTGGGCCGGGATGAGGTGCCCCCTTGTGCGTAGAAGCCCTGCACACAGGCAAGAAGCCCCCCAGGCCCGCAGCGCACCCGACCCTGGAGCCCCCTGGCCGGATGCAGCCACAGGGAACGGGGGTTCTGAGTTGGCAGCCCCCATTCCCGAAGCATCCACGGGCAGTTCCCCGAAGGGCTGACACCGGCTGCGCCTCAGCAGCCAGACAACCTCCCTCCCTCTGGTCGGGCACTGCAAGCCACACAGCCACTTGTGTCCCCTGTGTCCCTCCCTGGAGCCCGCAGCGCGTTTTGGGTTTTGGCGCGGAAGGGCCCCTCTCGGCTTCCGTAGTCCATTTGCCCCCGGAGCCTGCCAGACCCCTGGCTCTAGGAGGCTGCCCAGGGGCGCTGCCAACAGCCCCCAGGTGCTGGCTAGCCGCCTCGGCCGGCCACGGGGGGAGCACACACACCTGCGGGTGTCCCCGGGCCGCACACACGAACTGCCCCGCGCTTCCCGGCGTTGCAAATACGCCCCCTGGGAAGCCCCGCCCGCCCTAGGGTCTTGTCGGGTGGGGCCGATGCACGGTGGGTGAGTGGGGAGGGCTGCTGCTGGCACACACCCACTCCTGAAGCCCACTGGGGCGGTCCAAGGGCGATGAGCTCGGAGCTCAGTCAGGGCTGTCCCAGCAGAACTTTTTGAGGGTGGACGGACACGCCCGCGGGCAATCAGGTGGTGCAGGCAGGCCCCGGGGTCAGGCCGTGCTGAGTCCCCGAGCGCCACCTGGGTTCCTGCCACCACCCTTGGGCCGGGATGAGGTGCCACCTTGTGCGTAGAAGCCCTGCACACAGGCAAGAAGCCCCCCAGGCCCGCGGCGCACCCGACCCTGGAGCCCCCTGGCCGGATGCAGCCACAGGGAATGGGGGTTCTGAGTTGGCAGGCCCCATTCCCGAAGCATCCACGGGCACTTCCCGAAGGGATGACACCTGCTGCGCCTCAGCAGCCAGCCAACCTCCCTCCCTCTGGTCGGGCACTGCACGCCACACAGCCACTTGTGTCCCCTGTGTCCCTCCCTGGAGGCCGCAGCGCGTTTTGGGTTTTGGCGCGGACGGGCCCCTCTCGGCTTCCGTAGTCCATTTGCCCCCGGAGCCTGCCAGACCCCTGGCTCTAGGAGGCTGCCCAGGGGCGCTGCCAACAGCCCCCAGGTGCTGGCTAGCCGCAGCAGCCGGCCAAGGGGGAGCACACGCACCTGCAGGTGTCCCCAGGCCGCGCACACACGGACTGCCCCGCGCTTCCCGGCCTTGCAAATAGGCCCGCGGGAAGCCCCGCCCGCCCTAGGGGCTTGTAGGGCAGGGCCTACACAAGGTGGGTGAGTGGGGAGGGCTGCTGCTGGCACACACCCACTCCTGAAGCCCACTGGGGCAGTCCAAGGGCGAGGAGCTCGGAGCTCGGTCAGGGCTGTCCCAGCAGAACTTTTTGAGGGTGGACGGACACGCCCGCGGGCAATCAGGTGTTGCGGGCAGGCCCCGGGGGCAGGCCCTGCTGAGTCCCCGAGCGCCACCTGGGTTCCTGCCACCACCCTTGGGCCGGGATGAGGTGCCACCTTGTGCGTAGAAGCCCTGCACACAGGCAAGAAGCCCCCCAGGCCCGCGGCGCACCCGACCCTGGAGCCCCCTGGCCGGATGCAGCCACAGGGAACGGGGGTTCTGAGTTGGCAGGCCCCATTCCCGAAGCATCCACGGGCACTTCCCGAAGGGCTGACACCTGCTGCGCCTCAGCAGCCAGCCAACCTCCCTCCCTCTGGCCGGGCACTGCAAGCCACACAGCCACTTGTGTCCCCTGTGTCCCTCCCTGGAGGCCGCAGCGCGTTTTGGGTTTTGGCGCGGACGGGCCCCTCTCGGCTTCCGTAGTCCATTTGCCCTGGAGCCTGCCAGACCATTGGCCCCAGAGGCGGGCCCTGCTGAGTCCCCGAGCGCCTCCTGAGTTCCTGCCACCACCCTTGGGCCGGGATGAGGTGCCACCTTGTGCGTAGAAGCCCTGCACACAGGCAAGAAGTCCCCCAGGCCCGCGGGCGCGCCCGACCCTGGAGCCCCCTGGCTGGCTGCAGCCACACGGAACGGGGGTTCTGAGTTGGCAGCCCCCATTCCCGAAGCATCCACGGGCAGTTCCCCGAACGGCTGACACCGGCTGCACCTCAGCAGCCGGACAACCTCCCTCCCTCTGGTCGGGCACTGCAAGCCACACAGCCACTTGTGTCCCCTGTGTCCCTGGAGGCCGCAGCGCATTTTGGGTTTTGGCGCGGACGGGCCGCTCTCGGTTTCCGTAGTCCATTTGCACCCGGAGCCTGCCAGACCCCTGGCCCCATGGGCGGGCCCTGCTGAGTCCCCAAGCGCCTCCTGGGTTCCTACCACCACCCTTGGGCTGGGATGAGGTGCCACCTTGTGCTTAGAAGCCCTGCACACAGGCAAGAAGCTGCACACACCCACTCCTGAAGCCCACTGTGGCAGTCCAAGGGCGAGGAGCTCGGAGCTCAGTCAGGGCTGTCCCAGCAGAACTTTTTGAGGGTGGACGGACACGCCCGCGGGCAATCAGGTGGTGCAGGCAGGCCCCGGGGGCAGGCCCTGCTGAGTCCCCGAGCGCCACCTGGGTTCCTGCCACCACCCTTGGGCCGGGATGAGGTGCCACCTTGTGCGTAGAAGCCCTGCACACAGGCAAGAAGCTGCACACACCCACTCCTGAAGCCCACTGGGGCGGTCCAAGGGCGATGAGCTCGGAGCTCAGTCAGGGCTGTCCCAGCAGAACTTTTTGAGGGTGGACGGACACGCCCGCGGGCAATCAGGTGGTGCAGGCAGGCCCCGGGGGCAGGCCGTGCTGAGTCCCCGAGCGCCACCTGGGTTCCTGCCACCACCCTTGGGCCGGGATGAGGTGCCACCTTGTGCGTAGAAGCCCTGCACACAGGCAAGAAGCCCCCCAGGCCCGCGGCGCACCCGACCCTGGAGCCCCCTGGCCGGATGCAGCCACAGGGAACGGGGGTTCTGAGTTGGCAGGCCCCATTCCCGAAGCATCCACGGGCACTTCCCGAAGGGATGACACCTGCTGCGCCTCAGCAGCCAGCCAACCTCCCTCCCTCTGGTCGGGCACTGCACGCCACACAGCCACTTGTGTCCCCTGTGTCCCTCCCTGGAGGCCGCAGCGCGTTTTGGGTTTTGGCGCGGACGGGCCCCTCTCGGCTTCCGTAGTCCATTTGCCCCCGGAGCCTGCCAGACCCCTGGCTCTAGGAGGCTGCCCAGGGGCGCTGCCAACAGCCCCCAGGTGCTGGCTAGCCGCAGCAGCCCGCCAAGGGGGAGCACACACACCTGCAGGTGTCCCCAGGCCGCGCACACACGGACTGCCCCGCGCTTCCCGGCCTTGCAAATAGGCCCGCGGGAAGCCCCGCCCGCCCTAGGGGCTTGTAGGGCAGGGCCTACACAAGGTGGGTGAGTGGGGAGGGCTGCTGCTGGCACACACCCACTCCTGAAGCCCACTGGGGCAGTCCAAGGGCGAGGAGCTCGGAGCTCGGTCAGGGCTGTCCCAGCAGAACTTTTTGAGGGTGGACGGACACGCCCGCGGGCAATCAGGTGTTGCGGGCAGGCCCCGGGGGCAGGCCCTGCTGAGTCCCCAGCGCCACCTGGGTTCCTGCCACCACCCTTGGGCCGGGATGAGGTGCCACCTTGTGCGTAGAAGCCCTGCACACAGGCAAGAAGCCCCCCAGACCCGCGGCGCACCCAACCCTGGAGCCCCCTGGCCGGATGCAGCCACAGGGAACGGGGGTTCTGAGTTGGCAGGCCCCATTCCCGAAGCATCCACGGGCACTTCCCGAAGGGCTGACACCTGCTGCGCCTCAGCAGCCAGCCAACCTCCCTCCCTCTGGTCGGGCACTGCACGCCACACAGCCACTTGTGTCCCCTGTGTCCCTCCCTGGAGGCCGCAGCGTGTTTTGGGTTTTGGCGCGGACGGGCCCCTCTCGGCTTCCGTAGTCCATTTGCCCCCGGAGCCTGCCAGACCGCTGGCCCAGGGGCAGGCCCTGCTGAGTCCCTGAGCGCCACCTGGGTTCCTGCCACCACACTTGGGCCGGGATGAGGTGCCACCTTGTGCGTAGAAGCCCTGCACACAGGCAAGAAGCCCCCCAGGCCCGCGGCGCACCCGACCCTGGAGCCCCCTGGCTGGCTGCAGCCACAGGGAACGGGGGTTCTGAGTTGGCAGACCCCATTCCCGAAGCATCCACGGGCAGTTCCCCGAAGGGCTGACACCGGCTGCGCCTCAGCAGCCAGACAACCTCCCTCCCTCTGGTCGGGCACTGCAAGCCACACAGCCACTTGTGTCCCCTGTGTCCCTGGAGGCCGCAGCGCGTTTGGGTTTTGGCGCGGACGGGCCCCTCTCGGCTTCCGTAGTCCATTTGCCCTGGAGCCTGCCAGACCCCTGGCCCCAGAGGCGGGCCCTGCTGAGTCCCCGAGCGCCTCCTGAGTTCCTGCCACCACCCTTGGGCCGGGATGAGGTGCCACCTTGTGCGTAGAAGCCCTGCACACAGACAAGAAGCCCCCCAAGCCCGCGGGCGCGCCCGACCCTGGAGCCCCCTGGCTGGCTGCAGCCACAGGGAACGGGGGTTCTGAGTTGGCAGCCCCCATTCCCGAAGCATCCACGGGCAGTTCCCCGAAGGGCTGACACCGGCTGCGCCTCAGCAGCCGGACAACCTCCCTCCCTCTGGTCGGGCACTGCAAGCCACACAGCCACTTGTGTCCCCTGTGTCCCTGGAGGCCGCAGCGCGTTTTGGGTTTTGGCGCGGACGGGCCGCTCTCGGTTTCCGTAGTCCATTTGCACCCGGAGCCTGCCAGACCCCTGGCCCCATGGGCGGGCCCTGCTGAGTCCCCAAGCGCCTCCTGGGTTCCTACCACCACCCTTGGGCTGGGATGAGGTGCCACCTTGTGCTTAGAAGCCCTGCACACAGGCAAGAAGCTGCACACACCCACTCCTGAAGCCCACTGTGGCAGTCCAAGGGCGAGGAGCTCGGAGCTCGGTCAGGGCTGTCCCAGCAGAACTTTTTGAGGGTGGACGGACACGCCCGCGGGCAATCAGGTGTTGCGGGCAGGCCCTGGGGGCAGGCCCTGCTGAGTCCCCGAGCGCCACCTGGGTTCCTGCCACCACCCTTGGGCCGGGATGAGGTGCCCCCTTGTGCGTAGAAGCCCTGCACACAGGCAAGAAGCCCCCCAGGCCCGCAGCGCACCCGACCCTGGAGCCCCCTGGCCGGATGCAGCCACAGGGAACGGGGGTTCTGAGTTGGCAGCCCCCATTCCCGAAGCATCCACGGGCAGTTCCCCGAAGGGCTGACACCGGCTGCGCCTCAGCAGCCAGACAACCTCCCTCCCTCTGGTCGGGCACTGCACGCCACACAGCCACTTGTGTCCCCTTTGTCCCTCCCTGGAGCCCGCAGCGCGTTTTGGGTTTTGGCGCGGACGGGCCCCTCTCGGCTTCCGTAGTCCATTTGCCCCCGGAGCCTGCCAGACCGCTGGCCCAGGGGCAGGCCCTGCTGAGTCCCTGAGCGCCACCTGGGTTCCTGCCACCACACTTGGGCCGGGATGAGGTGCCACCTTGTGCGTAGAAGCCCTGCACACAGGCAAGAAGCCCCCCAGGCCCGCGGCGCACCCGACCCTGGAGCCCCCCTGGCTGGCTGCAGCCACAGGGAACGGGGGTTCTGAGTTGGCAGCCCCCATTCCCGAAGCATCCACGGGCAGTTCCCCGAAGGGCTCACACCGGCTGCGCCTCAGCAGCCAGACAACCTCCCTCCCTCTGGTCGGGCACTGCAAGCCACACAGCCACTTGTGTCCCCTGTGTCCCTGGAGGCCGCAGCGCGTTTTGGGTTTTGGCGCGGACGGGCCCCTCTCGGCTTCCGTAGTCCATTTGCCCTGGAGCCTGCCAGACCCCTGGCCCCAGAGGCGGGCCCTGCTGAGTCCCCGAGCGCCTCCTGAGTTCCTGCCACCACCCTTGGGCCGGGATGAGGTGCCACCTTGTGCGTAGAAGCCCTGCACACAGACAAGAAGCCCCCCAAGCCCGCGGGCGCGCCCGACCCTGGAGCCCCCTGGCTGGCTGCAGCCACAGGGAACGGGGGTTCTGAGTTGGCAGCCCCCATTCCCGAAGCATCCACGGGCAGTTCCCCGAAGGGCTGACACCGGCTGCGCCTCAGCAGCCAGACAACCTCCCTCCCTCTGGTCGGGCACTGCAAGCCACACAGCCACTTGTGTCCCCTGTGTCCCTCCCTGGAGCCCGCAGCGCGTTTTGGGTTTTGGCGCGGACGGGCCCCTCTCGGCTTCCGTAGTCCATTTGCCCCGGAGCCTGCCAGACCCCTTGCCCCAGGGGCGGGCCCTGCTGAGTCCCCGAGCGCCTCCTGAGTTCCTGCCACCACCCTTGGGCCGGGATGAGGTGCCACCTTGTGCGTAGAAGCCCTGCACACAGGCAAGAAGACCCCCAGGCCCTCGGGCTCGCCCGACCCTTGAGCCCCCTGGCTGGCTGCAGCCACAGGGAACGGGGGTTCTGAGTTGGCAGCCCCCATTCCCGAAGCATCCACGGGCAGTTCCCCGAAGGGCTGACACCGGCTGCGCCTCAGCAGCCAGACAACCTCCCTCCCTCTGGTAGGGCACTGCAAGCCACACAGCCACTTGTGTCCCCTGTGTCCCTGGAGGCCGCAGCGCGTTTTGGGTTTTGGCGCGGACGGGCCCCTCTCGGCTTCCGTAGTCCATTTGCCCCCGGAGCCTGCCAGACCGCTGGCCCAGGGGCAGGCCCTGCTGAGTCCCTGAGCGCCACCTGGGTTCCTGCCACCACACTTGGGCCGGGATGAGGTGCCACCTTGTGCGTAGAAGCCCTGCACACAGGCAAGAAGCCCCCCAGGCCCGCGGCGCACCCGACCCTGGAGCCCCCTGGCTGGCTGCAGCCACAGAGAACGGGGGTTCTGAGTTGGCAGCCCCCATTCCCGAAGCATCCACGGGCAGTTCCCCGAAGGGCTGACACCGGCTGCGCCTCAGCAGCCAGACAACCTCCCTCCCTCTGGTCGGGCACTGCAAGCCACACAGCCACTTGTGTCCCCTGTGTCCCTGGAGGCCGCAGCGCGTTTGGGTTTTGGCGCGGACGGGCCCCTCTCGGCTTCCGTAGTCCATTTGCCCTGGAGCCTGCCAGACCCCTGGCCCCAGAGGCGGGCCCTGCTGAGTCCCCGAGCGCCTCCTGAGTTCCTGCCACCACCCTTGGGCCGGGATGAGGTGCCACCTTGTGCGTAGAAGCCCTGCACACAGACAAGAAGCCCCCCAAGCCCGCGGGCGCGCCCGACCCTGGAGCCCCCTGGCTGGCTGCAGCCACAGGGAACGGGGGTTCTGAGTTGGCAGCCCCCATTCCCGAAGCATCCACGGGCAGTTCCCCGAAGGGCTGACACCGGCTGCGCCTCAGCAGCCGGACAACCTCCCTCCCTCTGGTCGGGCACTGCAAGCCACACAGCCACTTGTGTCCCCTGTGTCCCTGGAGGCCGCAGCGCGTTTTGGGTTTTGGCGCGGACGGGCCGCTCTCGGTTTCCGTAGTCCATTTGCACCCGCAGCCTGCCAGACCCCTGGCCCCATGGGCGGGCCCTGCTGAGTCCCCAAGCGCCTCCTGGGTTCCTACCACCACCCTTGGGCTGGGATGAGGTGCCACCTTGTGCTTAGAAGCCCTGCACACAGGCAAGAAGCTGCACACACCCACTCCTGAAGCCCACTGTGGCAGTCCAAGGGCGAGGAGCTCGGAGCTCGGTCAGGGCTGTCCCAGCAGAACTTTTTGAGGGTGGACGGACACGCCCGCGGGCAATCAGGTGTTGCGGGCAGGCCCCGGGGGCAGGCCCTGCTGAGTCCCCGAGCGCCACCTGGGTTCCTGCCACCACCCTTGGGCCGGGATGAGGTGCCACCTTGTGCGTAGAAGCCCTGCACACAGGCAAGAAGCCCCCCAGGCCCGCAGCGCACCCGACCCTGGAGCCCCCTGGCCGGATGCAGCCACAGGGAACGGGGGTTCTGAGTTGGCAGCCCCCATTCCCGAAGCATCCACGGGCAGTTCCCCGAAGGGCTGACACCGGCTGCGCCTCAGCAGCCAGACAACCTCCCTCCCTCTGGTCGGGCACTGCAAGCCACACAGCCACTTGTGTCCCCTGTGTCCCTCCCTGGAGCCCGCAGCGCGTTTTGGGTTTTGGCGCGGAAGGGCCCCTCTCGGCTTCCGTAGTCCATTTGCCCCCGGAGCCTGCCAGACCCCTGGCTCTAGGAGGCTGCCCAGGGGCGCTGCCAACAGCCCCCAGGTGCTGGCTAGCCGCCTCGGCCGGCCACGGGGGGAGCACACACACCTGCGGGTGTCCCCGGGCCGCACACACGAACTGCCCCGCGCTTCCCGGCGTTGCAAATACGCCCCCTGTGAAGCCCCGCCCGCCCTAGGGTCTTGTCGGGTGGGGCCGATGCACGGTGGGTGAGTGGGGAGGGCTGCTGCTGGCACACACCCACTCCTGAAGCCCACTGGGGCGGTCCAAGGGCGATGAGCTCGGAGCTCAGTCAGGGCTGTCCCAGCAGAACTTTTTGAGGGTGGACGGACACGCCCGCGGGCAATCAGGTGGTGCAGGCAGGCCCCGGGGTCAGGCCGTGCTGAGTCCCCGAGCGCCACCTGGGTTCCTGCCACCACCCTTGGGCCAGGATGAGGTGCCACCTTGTGCGTAGAAGCCCTGCACACAGGCAAGAAGCCCCCCAGGCCCGCGGCGCACCCGACCCTGGAGCCCCCTGGCCGGATGCAGCCACAGGGAACGGGGGTTCTGAGTTGGCAGGCCCCATTCCCGAAGCATCCACGGGCACTTCCCGAAGGGATGACACCTGCTGCGCCTCAGCAGCCAGCCAACCTCCCTCCCTCTGGTCGGGCACTGCACGCCACACAGCCACTTGTGTCCCCTGTGTCCCTCCCTGGAGGCCGCAGCGCGTTTTGGGTTTTGGCGCGGACGGGCCCCTCTCGGCTTCCGTAGTCCATTTGCCCCCGGAGCCTGCCAGACCCCTGGCTCTAGGAGGCTGCCCAGGGGCGCTGCCAACAGCCCCCAGGTGCTGGCTAGCCGCAGCAGCCGGCCAAGGGGGAGCACACGCACCTGCAGGTGTCCCCAGGCCGCGCACACACGGACTGCCCCGCGCTTCCCGGCCTTGCAAATAGGCCCGCGGGAAGCCCCGCCCGCCCTAGGGGCTTGTAGGGCAGGGCCTACACAAGGTGGGTGAGTGGGGAGGGCTGCTGCTGGCACACACCCACTCCTGAAGCCCACTGGGGCAGTCCAAGGGCGAGGAGCTCGGAGCTCGGTCAGGGCTGTCCCAGCAGAACTTTTTGAGGGTGGACGGACACGCCCGCGGGCAATCAGGTGTTGCGGGCAGGCCCCGGGGGCAGGCCCTGCTGAGTCCCCGAGCGCCACCTGGGTTCCTGCCACCACCCTTGGGCCGGGATGAGGTGCCACCTTGTGCGTAGAAGCCCTGCACACAGGCAAGAAGCCCCCCAGGCCCGCGGCGCACCCGACCCTGGAGCCCCCTGGCCGGATGCAGCCACAGGGAACGGGGGTTCTGAGTTGGCAGGCCCCATTCCCGAAGCATCCACGGGCACTTCCCGAAGGGCTGACACCTGCTGCGCCTCAGCAGCCAGCCAACCTCCCTCCCTCTGGCCGGGCACTGCAAGCCACACAGCCACTTGTGTCCCCTGTGTCCCTCCCTGGAGGCCGCAGCGCGTTTTGGGTTTTGGCGCGGACGGGCCCCTCTCGGCTTCCGTAGTCCATTTGCCCTGGAGCCTGCCAGACCCCTGGCCCCAGAGGCGGGCCCTGCTGAGTCCCCGAGCGCCTCCTGAGTTCCTGCCACCACCCTTGGGCCGGGATGAGGTGCCACCTTGTGCGTAGAAGCCCTGCACACAGGCAAGAAGACCCCCAGGCCCGCGGGCGCGCCCGACCCTGGAGCCCCCTGGCTGGCTGCAGCCACAGGGAACGGGGGTTCTGAGTTGGCAGCCCCCATTCCCGAAGCATCCACGGGCAGTTCCCCGAAGGGCTGACACCGGCTGCACCTCAGCAGCCGGACAACCTCCCTCCCTCTGGTCGGGCACTGCAAGCCACACAGCCACTTGTGTCCCCTGTGTCCCTGGAGGCCGCAGCGCATTTTGGGTTTTGGCGCGGACGGGCCGCTGTCGGTTTCCGTAGTCCATTTGCACCCGGAGCCTGCCAGACCCCTGGCCCCATGGGCGGGCCCTGCTGAGTCCCCAAGCGCCTCCTGGGTTCCTACCACCACCCTTGGGCTGGGATGAGGTGCCACCTTGTGCTTAGAAGCCCTGCACACAGGCAAGAAGCTGCACACACCCACTCCTGAAGCCCACTGTGGCAGTCCAAGGGCGAGGAGCTCGGAGCTCAGTCAGGGCTGTCCCAGCAGAACTTTTTGAGGGTGGACGGACACGCCCGCGGGCAATCAGGTGGTGCAGGCAGGCCCCGGGGGCAGGCCCTGCTGAGTCCCCGAGCGCCACCTGGGTTCCTGCCACCACCCTTGGGCCGGGATGAGGTGCCACCTTGTGCGTAGAAGCCCTGCACACAGGCAAGAAGCTGCACACACCCACTCCTGAAGCCCACTGGGGCGGTCCAAGGGCGATGAGCTCGGAGCTCAGTCAGGGCTGTCCCAGCAGAACTTTTTGAGGGTGGACGGACACGCCCGCGGGCAATCAGGTGGTGCAGGCAGGCCCCGGGGGCAGGCCGTGCTGAGTCCCCGAGCGCCACCTGGGTTCCTGCCACCACCCTTGGGCCGGGATGAGGTGCCACCTTGTGCGTAGAAGCCCTGCACACAGGCAAGAAGCCCCCCAGGCCCGCGGCGCACCCGACCCTGGAGCCCCCTGGCCGGATGCAGCCACAGGGAACGGGGGTTCTGAGTTGGCAGGCCCCATTCCCGAAGCATCCACGGGCACTTCCCGAAGGGATGACACCTGCTGCGCCTCAGCAGCCAGCCAACCTCCCTCCCTCTGGTCGGGCACTGCACGCCACACAGCCACTTGTGTCCCCTGTGTCCCTCCCTGGAGGCCGCAGCGCGTTTTGGGTTTTGGCGCGGACGGGCCCCTCTCGGCTTCCGTAGTCCATTTGCCCCCGGAGCCTGCCAGACCCCTGGCTCTAGGAGGCTGCCCAGGGGCGCTGCCAACAGCCCCCAGGTGCTGGCTAGCCGCAGCAGCCGGCCAAGGGGGAGCACACACACCTGCAGGTGTCCCCAGGCCGCGCACACACGGACTGCCCCGCGCTTCCCGGCCTTGCAAATAGGCCCGCGGGAAGCCCCGCCCGCCCTAGGGGCTTGTAGGGCAGGGCCTACACAAGGTGGGTGAGTGGGGAGGGCTGCTGCTGGCACACACCCACTCCTGAAGCCCACTGGGGCAGTCCAAGGGCGAGGAGCTCGGAGCTCGGTCAGGGCTGTCCCAGCAGAACTTTTTGAGGGTGGACGGACACGCCCGCGGGCAATCAGGTGTTGCGGGCAGGCCCCGGGGGCAGGCCCTGCTGAGTCCCCAGCGCCACCTGGGTTCCTGCCACCACCCTTGGGCCGGGATGAGGTGCCACCTTGTGCGTAGAAGCCCTGCACACAGGCAAGAAGCCCCCCAGACCCGCGGCGCACCCAACCCTGGAGCCCCCTGGCCGGATGCAGCCACAGGGAACGGGGGTTCTGAGTTGGCAGGCCCCATTCCCGAAGCATCCACGGGCACTTCCCGAAGGGCTGACACCTGCTGCGCCTCAGCAGCCAGCCAACCTCCCTCCCTCTGGTCGGGCACTGCACGCCACACAGCCACTTGTGTCCCCTGTGTCCCTCCCTGGAGGCCGCAGCGTGTTTTGGGTTTTGGCGCGGACGGGCCCCTCTCGGCTTCCGTAGTCCATTTGCCCCAGGAGCCTGCCAGACCGCTGGCCCAGGGGCAGGCCCTGCTGAGTCCCTGAGCGCCACCTGGGTTCCTGCCACCACACTTGGGCCGGGATGAGGTGCCACCTTGTGCGTAGAAGCCCTGCACACAGGCAAGAAGCCCCCCAGGCCCGCGGCGCACCCGACCCTGGAGCCCCCTGGCTGGCTGCAGCCACAGGGAACGGGGGTTCTGAGTTGGCAGCCCCCATTCCCGAAGCATCCACGGGCAGTTCCCCGAAGGGCTGACACCGGCTGCGCCTCAGCAGCCAGACAACCTCCCTCCCTCTGGTCGGGCACTGCAAGCCACACAGCCACTTGTGTCCCCTGTGTCCCTGGAGGCCGCAGCGCGTTTGGGTTTTGGCGCGGACGGGCCCCTCTCGGCTTCCGTAGTCCATTTGCCCTGGAGCCTGCCAGACCCCTGGCCCCAGAGGCGGGCCCTGCTGAGTCCCCGAGCGCCTCCTGAGTTCCTGCCACCACCCTTGGGCCGGGATGAGGTGCCACCTTGTGCGTAGAAGCCCTGCACACAGACAAGAAGCCCCCCAAGCCCGCGGGCGCGCCCGACCCTGGAGCCCCCTGGCTGGCTGCAGCCACAGGGAACGGGGGTTCTGAGTTGGCAGCCCCCATTCCCGAAGCATCCACGGGCAGTTCCCCAAAGGGCTGACACCGGCTGCGCCTCAGCAGCCGGACAACCTCCCTCCCTCTGGTCGGGCACTGCAAGCCACACAGCCACTTGTGTCCCCTGTGTCCCTGGAGGCCGCAGCGCGTTTTGGGTTTTGGCGCGGACGGGCCGCTCTCGGTTTCCGTAGTCCATTTGCACCCGGAGCCTGCCAGACCCCTGGCCCCATGGGCGGGCCCTGCTGAGTCCCCAAGCGCCTCCTGGGTTCCTACCACCACCCTTGGGCTGGGATGAGGTGCCACCTTGTGCTTAGAAGCCCTGCACACAGGCAAGAAGCTGCACACACCCACTCCTGAAGCCCACTGTGGCAGTCCAAGGGCGAGGAGCTCGGAGCTCGGTCAGGGCTGTCCCAGCAGAACTTTTTGAGGGTGGACGGACACGCCCGCGGGCAATCAGGTGTTGCGGGCAGGCCCTGGGGGCAGGCCCTGCTGAGTCCCCGAGCGCCACCTGGGTTCCTGCCACCACCCTTGGGCCGGGATGAGGTGCCCCCTTGTGCGTAGAAGCCCTGCACACAGGCAAGAAGCCCCCCAGGCCCGCAGCGCACCCGACCCTGGAGCCCCCTGGCCGGATGCAGCCACAGGGAACGGGGGTTCTGAGTTGGCAGCCCCCATTCCCGAAGCATCCACGGGCAGTTCCCCGAAGGGCTGACACCGGCTGCGCCTCAGCAGCCAGACAACCTCCCTCCCTCTGGTCGGGCACTGCACGCCACACAGCCACTTGTGTCCCCTGTGTCCCTCCCTGGAGCCCGCAGCGCGTTTTGGGTTTTGGCGCGGACGGGCCCCTCTCGGCTTCCGTAGTCCATTTGCCCCCGGAGCCTGCCAGACCGCTGGCCCAGGGGCAGGCCCTGCTGAGTCCCTGAGCGCCACCTGGGTTCCTGCCACCACACTTGGGCCGGGATGAGGTGCCACCTTGTGCGTAGAAGCCCTGCACACAGGCAAGAAGCCCCCCAGGCCCGCGGCGCACCCGACCCTGGAGCCCCCCTGGCTGGCTGCAGCCACAGGGAACGGGGGTTCTGAGTTGGCAGCCCCCATTCCCGAAGCATCCACGGGTAGTTCCCCGAAGGGCTGACACCGGCTGCGCCTCAGCAGCCAGACAACCTCCCTCCCTCTGGTCGGGCACTGCAAGCCACACAGCCACTTGTGTCCCCTGTGTCCCTGGAGGCCGCAGCGCGTTTTGGGTTTTGGCGCGGACGGGCCCCTCTCGGCTTCCGTAGTCCATTTGCCCTGGAGCCTGCCAGACCCCTGGCCCCAGAGGCGGGCCCTGCTGAGTCCCCGAGCGCCTCCTGAGTTCCTGCCACCACCCTTGGGCCGGGATGAGGTGCCACCTTGTGCGTAGAAGCCCTGCACACAGACAAGAAGCCCCCCAAGCCCGCGGGCGCGCCCGACCCTGGAGCCCCCTGGCTGGCTGCAGCCACAGGGAACGGGGGTTCTGAGTTGGCAGCCCCCATTCCCGAAGCATCCACGGGCAGTTCCCCGAAGGGCTGACACCGGCTGCGCCTCAGCAGCCAGACAACCTCCCTCCCTCTGGTCGGGCACTGCAAGCCACACAGCCACTTGTGTCCCCTGTGTCCCTCCCTGGAGCCCGCAGCGCGTTTTGGGTTTTGGCGCGGACGGGTCCCTCTCGGCTTCCGTAGTCCATTTGCCCCGGAGCCTGCCAGACCCCTTGCCCCAGGGGCGGGCCCTGCTGAGTCCCCGAGCGCCTCCTGAGTTCCTGCCACCACCCTTGGGCCGGGATGAGGTGCCACCTTGTGCGTAGAAGCCCTGCACACAGGCAAGAAGACCCCCAGGCCCGCGGGCGCGCCCGACCCTGGAGCCCCCTGGCTGGCTGCAGCCACAGGGAACGGGGGTTCTGAGTTGGCAGCCCCCATTCCCGAAGCATCCACGGGCAGTTCCCCGAAGGGCTGACACCGGCTGCGCCTCAGCAGCCGGACAACCTCCCTCCCTCTGGTCGGGCACTGCAAGCCACACAGCCACTTGTGTCCCCTGTGTCCCTGGAGGCCGCAGCGCGTTTTGGGTTTTGGCGCGGACGGGCCGCTCTCGGTTTCCGTAGTCCATTTGCACCCGGAGCCTGCCAGACCCCTGGCCCCATGGGCGGGCCCTGCTGAGTCCCCAAGCGCCTCCTGGGTTCCTACCACCACCCTTGGGCTGGGATGAGGTGCCACCTTGTGCTTAGAAGCCCTGCACACAGGCAAGAAGCTGCACACACCCACTCCTGAAGCCCACTGTGGCAGTCCAAGGGCGAGGAGCTCGGAGCTCGGTCAGGGCTGTCCCAGCAGAACTTTTTGAGGGTGGACGGACACGCCCGCGGGCAATCAGGTGTTGCGGGCAGGCCCCGGGGGCAGGCCCTGCTGAGTCCCCGAGCGCCACCTGGGTTCCTGCCACCACCCTTGGGCCGGGATGAGGTGCCACCTTGTGCGTAGAAGCCCTGCACACAGGCAAGAAGCCCCCCAGGCCCGCAGCGCACCCGACCCTGGAGCCCCCTGGCCGGATGCAGCCACAGGGAACGGGGGTTCTGAGTTGGCAGCCCCCATTCCCGAAGCATCCACGGGCAGTTCCCCGAAGGGCTGACACCGGCTGCGCCTCAGCAGCCAGACAACCTCCCTCCCTCTGGTCGGGCACTGCAAGCCACACAGCCACTTGTGTCCCCTGTGTCCCTCCCTGGAGCCCGCAGCGCGTTTTGGGTTTTGGCGCGGACGGGCCCCTCTCGGCTTCCGTAGTCCATTTGCCCCCGGAGCCTGCCAGACCCCTGGCTCTAGGAGGCTGCCCAGGGGCGCTGCCAACAGCCCCCAGGTGCTGGCTAGCCGCCTCGGCCGGCCACGGGGGGAGCACACACACCTGCGGGTGTCCCCGGGCCGCACACACGAACTGCCCCGCGCTTCCCGGCGTTGCAAATACGCCCCCTGTGAAGCCCCGCCCGCCCTAGGGTCTTGTCGGGTGGGGCCGATGCACGGTGGGTGAGTGGGGAGGGCTGCTGCTGGCACACACCCACTCCTGAAGCCCACTGGGGCGGTCCAAGGGCGATGAGCTCGGAGCTCAGTCAGGGCTGTCCCAGCAGAACTTTTTGAGGGTGGACGGACACGCCCGCGGGCAATCAGGTGGTGCAGGCAGGCCCCGGGGTCAGGCCGTGCTGAGTCCCCGAGCGCCACCTGGGTTCCTGCCACCACCCTTGGGCCAGGATGAGGTGCCACCTTGTGCGTAGAAGCCCTGCACACAGGCAAGAAGCCCCCCAGGCCCGCGGCGCACCCGACCCTGGAGCCCCCTGGCCGGATGCAGCCACAGGGAACGGGGGTTCTGAGTTGGCAGGCCCCATTCCCGAAGCATCCACGGGCACTTCCCGAAGGGATGACACCTGCTGCGCCTCAGCAGCCAGCCAACCTCCCTCCCTCTGGTCGGGCACTGCACGCCACACAGCCACTTGTGTCCCCTGTGTCCCTCCCTGGAGGCCGCAGCGCGTTTTGGGTTTTGGCGCGGACGGGCCCCTCTCGGCTTCCGTAGTCCATTTGCCCCCGGAGCCTGCCAGACCCCTGGCTCTAGGAGGCTGCCCAGGGGCGCTGCCAACAGCCCCCAGGTGCTGGCTAGCCGCAGCAGCCGGCCAAGGGGGAGCACACGCACCTGCAGGTGTCCCCAGGCCGCGCACACACGGACTGCCCCGCGCTTCCCGGCCTTGCAAATAGGCCCGCGGGAAGCCCCGCCCGCCCTAGGGGCTTGTAGGGCAGGGCCTACACAAGGTGGGTGAGTGGGGAGGGCTGCTGCTGGCACACACCCACTCCTGAAGCCCACTGGGGCAGTCCAAGGGCGAGGAGCTCGGAGCTCGGTCAGGGCTGTCCCAGCAGAACTTTTTGAGGGTGGACGGACACGCCCGCGGGCAATCAGGTGTTGCGGGCAGGCCCCGGGGGCAGGCCCTGCTGAGTCCCCGAGCGCCACCTGGGTTCCTGCCACCACCCTTGGGCCGGGATGAGGTGCCACCTTGTGCGTAGAAGCCCTGCACACAGGCAAGAAGCCCCCCAGGCCCGCGGCGCACCCGACCCTGGAGCCCCCTAGCCGGATGCAGCCACAGGGAACGGGGGTTCTGAGTTGGCAGGCCCCATTCCCGAAGCATCCACGGGCACTTCCCGAAGGGCTGACACCTGCTGCGCCTCAGCAGCCAGCCAACCTCCCTCCCTCTGGCCGGGCACTGCAAGCCACACAGCCACTTGTGTCCCCTGTGTCCCTCCCTGGAGGCCGCAGCGCGTTTTGGGTTTTGGCGCGGACGGGCCCCTCTCGGCTTCCGTAGTCCATTTGCCCTGGAGCCTGCCAGACCCCTGGCCCCAGAGGCGGGCCCTGCTGAGTCCCCGAGCGCCTCCTGAGTTCCTGCCACCACCCTTGGGCCGGGATGAGGTGCCACCTTGTGCGTAGAAGCCCTGCACACAGACAAGAAGCCCCCCAAGCCCGCGGGCGCGCCCGACCCTGGAGCCCCCTGGCTGGCTGCAGCCACAGGGAACGGGGGTTCTGAGTTGGCAGCCCCCATTCCCGAAGCATCCACGGGCAGTTCCCCGAAGGGCTGACACCGGCTGCGCCTCAGCAGCCAGACAACCTCCCTCCCTCTGGTCGGGCACTGCAAGCCACACAGCCACTTGTGTCCCCTGTGTCCCTCCCTGGAGCCCGCAGCGCGTTTTGGGTTTTGGCGCGGACGGGTCCCTCTCGGCTTCCGTAGTCCATTTGCCCCGGAGCCTGCCAGACCCCTTGCCCCAGGGGCGGGCCCTGCTGAGTCCCCGAGCGCCTCCTGAGTTCCTGCCACCACCCTTGGGCCGGGATGAGGTGCCACCTTGTGCGTAGAAGCCCTGCACACAGGCAAGAAGACCCCCAGGCCCGCGGGCGCGCCCGACCCTGGAGCCCCCTGGCTGGCTGCAGCCACAGGGAACGGGGGTTCTGAGTTGGCAGCCCCCATTCCCGAAGCATCCACGGGCAGTTCCCCGAAGGGCTGACACCGGCTGCGCCTCAGCAGCCGGACAACCTCCCTCCCTCTGGTCGGGCACTGCAAGCCACACAGCCACTTGTGTCCCCTGTGTCCCTGGAGGCCGCAGCGCGTTTTGGGTTTTGGCGCGGACGGGCCGCTCTCGGTTTCCGTAGTCCATTTGCACCCGGAGCCTGCCAGACCCCTGGCCCCATGGGCGGGCCCTGCTGAGTCCCCAAGCGCCTCCTGGGTTCCTACCACCACCCTTGGGCTGGGATGAGGTGCCACCTTGTGCTTAGAAGCCCTGCACACAGGCAAGAAGCTGCACACACCCACTCCTGAAGCCCACTGTGGCAGTCCAAGGGCGAGGAGCTCGGAGCTCGGTCAGGGCTGTCCCAGCAGAACTTTTTGAGGGTGGACGGACACGCCCGCGGGCAATCAGGTGTTGCGGGCAGGCCCCGGGGGCAGGCCCTGCTGAGTCCCCGAGCGCCACCTGGGTTCCTGCCACCACCCTTGGGCCGGGATGAGGTGCCACCTTGTGCGTAGAAGCCCTGCACACAGGCAAGAAGCCCCCCAGGCCCGCAGCGCACCCGACCCTGGAGCCCCCTGGCCGGATGCAGCCACAGGGAACGGGGGTTCTGAGTTGGCAGCCCCCATTCCCGAAGCATCCACGGGCAGTTCCCCGAAGGGCTGACACCGGCTGCGCCTCAGCAGCCAGACAACCTCCCTCCCTCTGGTCGGGCACTGCAAGCCACACAGCCACTTGTGTCCCCTGTGTCCCTCCCTGGAGCCCGCAGCGCGTTTTGGGTTTTGGCGCGGACGGGCCCCTCTCGGCTTCCGTAGTCCATTTGCCCCCGGAGCCTGCCAGACCCCTGGCTCTAGGAGGCTGCCCAGGGGCGCTGCCAACAGCCCCCAGGTGCTGGCTAGCCGCCTCGGCCGGCCACGGGGGGAGCACACACACCTGCGGGTGTCCCCGGGCCGCACACACGAACTGCCCCGCGCTTCCCGGCGTTGCAAATACGCCCCCTGTGAAGCCCCGCCCGCCCTAGGGTCTTGTCGGGTGGGGCCGATGCACGGTGGGTGAGTGGGGAGGGCTGCTGCTGGCACACACCCACTCCTGAAGCCCACTGGGGCGGTCCAAGGGCGATGAGCTCGGAGCTCAGTCAGGGCTGTCCCAGCAGAACTTTTTGAGGGTGGACGGACACGCCCGCGGGCAATCAGGTGGTGCAGGCAGGCCCCGGGGTCAGGCCGTGCTGAGTCCCCGAGCGCCACCTGGGTTCCTGCCACCACCCTTGGGCCAGGATGAGGTGCCACCTTGTGCGTAGAAGCCCTGCACACAGGCAAGAAGCCCCCCAGGCCCGCGGCGCACCCGACCCTGGAGCCCCCTGGCCGGATGCAGCCACAGGGAACGGGGGTTCTGAGTTGGCAGGCCCCATTCCCGAAGCATCCACGGGCACTTCCCGAAGGGATGACACCTGCTGCGCCTCAGCAGCCAGCCAACCTCCCTCCCTCTGGTCGGGCACTGCACGCCACACAGCCACTTGTGTCCCCTGTGTCCCTCCCTGGAGGCCGCAGCGCGTTTTGGGTTTTGGCGCGGACGGGCCCCTCTCGGCTTCCGTAGTCCATTTGCCCCCGGAGCCTGCCAGACCCCTGGCTCTAGGAGGCTGCCCAGGGGCGCTGCCAACAGCCCCCAGGTGCTGGCTAGCCGCAGCAGCCGGCCAAGGGGGAGCACACGCACCTGCAGGTGTCCCCAGGCCGCGCACACACGGACTGCCCCGCGCTTCCCGGCCTTGCAAATAGGCCCGCGGGAAGCCCCGCCCGCCCTAGGGGCTTGTAGGGCAGGGCCTACACAAGGTGGGTGAGTGGGGAGGGCTGCTGCTGGCACACACCCACTCCTGAAGCCCACTGGGGCAGTCCAAGGGCGAGGAGCTCGGAGCTCGGTCAGGGCTGTCCCAGCAGAACTTTTTGAGGGTGGACGGACACGCCCGCGGGCAATCAGGTGTTGCGGGCAGGCCCCGGGGGCAGGCCCTGCTGAGTCCCCGAGCGCCACCTGGGTTCCTGCCACCACCCTTGGGCCGGGATGAGGTGCCACCTTGTGCGTAGAAGCCCTGCACACAGGCAAGAAGCCCCCCAGGCCCGCGGCGCACCCGACCCTGGAGCCCCCTAGCCGGATGCAGCCACAGGGAACGGGGGTTCTGAGTTGGCAGGCCCCATTCCCGAAGCATCCACGGGCACTTCCCGAAGGGCTGACACCTGCTGCGCCTCAGCAGCCAGCCAACCTCCCTCCCTCTGGCCGGGCACTGCAAGCCACACAGCCACTTGTGTCCCCTGTGTCCCTCCCTGGAGGCCGCAGCGCGTTTTGGGTTTTGGCGCGGACGGGCCCCTCTCGGCTTCCGTAGTCCATTTGCCCTGGAGCCTGCCAGACCCCTGGCCCCAGAGGCGGGCCCTGCTGAGTCCCCGAGCGCCTCCTGAGTTCCTGCCACCACCCTTGGGCCGGGATGAGGTGCCACCTTGTGCGTAGAAGCCCTGCACACAGACAAGAAGCCCCCCAAGCCCGCGGGCGCGCCCGACCCTGGAGCCCCCTGGCTGGCTGCAGCCACAGGGAACGGGGGTTCTGAGTTGGCAGCCCCCATTCCCGAAGCATCCACGGGCAGTTCCCCGAAGGGCTGACACCGGCTGCGCCTCAGCAGCCAGACAACCTCCCTCCCTCTGGTCGGGCACTGCAAGCCACACAGCCACTTGTGTCCCCTGTGTCCCTCCCTGGAGCCCGCAGCGCGTTTTGGGTTTTGGCGCGGACGGGTCCCTCTCGGCTTCCGTAGTCCATTTGCCCCGGAGCCTGCCAGACCCCTTGCCCCAGGGGCGGGCCCTGCTGAGTCCCCGAGCGCCTCCTGAGTTCCTGCCACCACCCTTGGGCCGGGATGAGGTGCCACCTTGTGCGTAGAAGCCCTGCACACAGGCAAGAAGACCCCCAGGCCCGCGGGCGCGCCCGACCCTGGAGCCCCCTGGCTGGCTGCAGCCACAGGGAACGGGGGTTCTGAGTTGGCAGCCCCCATTCCCGAAGCATCCACGGGCAGTTCCCCGAAGGGCTGACACCGGCTGCGCCTCAGCAGCCGGACAACCTCCCTCCCTCTGGTCGGGCACTGCAAGCCACACAGCCACTTGTGTCCCCTGTGTCCCTGGAGGCCGCAGCGCGTTTTGGGTTTTGGCGCGGACGGGCCGCTCTCGGTTTCCGTAGTCCATTTGCACCCGGAGCCTGCCAGACCCCTGGCCCCATGGGCGGGCCCTGCTGAGTCCCCAAGCGCCTCCTGGGTTCCTACCACCACCCTTGGGCTGGGATGAGGTGCCACCTTGTGCTTAGAAGCCCTGCACACAGGCAAGAAGCTGCACACACCCACTCCTGAAGCCCACTGTGGCAGTCCAAGGGCGAGGAGCTCGGAGCTCGGTCAGGGCTGTCCCAGCAGAACTTTTTGAGGGTGGACGGACACGCCCGCGGGCAATCAGGTGTTGCGGGCAGGCCCCGGGGGCAGGCCCTGCTGAGTCCCCGAGCGCCACCTGGGTTCCTGCCACCACCCTTGGGCCGGGATGAGGTGCCACCTTGTGCGTAGAAGCCCTGCACACAGGCAAGAAGCCCCCCAGGCCCGCAGCGCACCCGACCCTGGAGCCCCCTGGCCGGATGCAGCCACAGGGAACGGGGGTTCTGAGTTGGCAGCCCCCATTCCCGAAGCATCCACGGGCAGTTCCCCGAAGGGCTGACACCGGCTGCGCCTCAGCAGCCAGACAACCTCCCTCCCTCTGGTCGGGCACTGCAAGCCACACAGCCACTTGTGTCCCCTGTGTCCCTCCCTGGAGCCCGCAGCGCGTTTTGGGTTTTGGCGCGGACGGGCCCCTCTCGGCTTCCGTAGTCCATTTGCCCCCGGAGCCTGCCAGACCCCTGGCTCTAGGAGGCTGCCCAGGGGCGCTGCCAACAGCCCCCAGGTGCTGGCTAGCCGCCTCGGCCGGCCACGGGGGGAGCACACACACCTGCGGGTGTCCCCGGGCCGCACACACGAACTGCCCCGCGCTTCCCGGCGTTGCAAATACGCCCCCTGTGAAGCCCCGCCCGCCCTAGGGTCTTGTCGGGTGGGGCCGATGCACGGTGGGTGAGTGGGGAGGGCTGCTGCTGGCACACACCCACTCCTGAAGCCCACTGGGGCGGTCCAAGGGCGATGAGCTCGGAGCTCAGTCAGGGCTGTCCCAGCAGAACTTTTTGAGGGTGGACGGACACGCCCGCGGGCAATCAGGTGGTGCAGGCAGGCCCCGGGGTCAGGCCGTGCTGAGTCCCCGAGCGCCACCTGGGTTCCTGCCACCACCCTTGGGCCAGGATGAGGTGCCACCTTGTGCGTAGAAGCCCTGCACACAGGCAAGAAGCCCCCCAGGCCCGCGGCGCACCCGACCCTGGAGCCCCCTGGCCGGATGCAGCCACAGGGAACGGGGGTTCTGAGTTGGCAGGCCCCATTCCCGAAGCATCCACGGGCACTTCCCGAAGGGATGACACCTGCTGCGCCTCAGCAGCCAGCCAACCTCCCTCCCTCTGGTCGGGCACTGCACGCCACACAGCCACTTGTGTCCCCTGTGTCCCTCCCTGGAGGCCGCAGCGCGTTTTGGGTTTTGGCGCGGACGGGCCCCTCTCGGCTTCCGTAGTCCATTTGCCCCCGGAGCCTGCCAGACCCCTGGCTCTAGGAGGCTGCCCAGGGGCGCTGCCAACAGCCCCCAGGTGCTGGCTAGCCGCAGCAGCCGGCCAAGGGGGAGCACACGCACCTGCAGGTGTCCCCAGGCCGCGCACACACGGACTGCCCCGCGCTTCCCGGCCTTGCAAATAGGCCCGCGGGAAGCCCCGCCCGCCCTAGGGGCTTGTAGGGCAGGGCCTACACAAGGTGGGTGAGTGGGGAGGGCTGCTGCTGGCACACACCCACTCCTGAAGCCCACTGGGGCAGTCCAAGGGCGAGGAGCTCGGAGCTCGGTCAGGGCTGTCCCAGCAGAACTTTTTGAGGGTGGACGGACACGCCCGCGGGCAATCAGGTGTTGCGGGCAGGCCCCGGGGGCAGGCCCTGCTGAGTCCCCGAGCGCCACCTGGGTTCCTGCCACCACCCTTGGGCCGGGATGAGGTGCCACCTTGTGCGTAGAAGCCCTGCACACAGGCAAGAAGCCCCCCAGGCCCGCGGCGCACCCGACCCTGGAGCCCCCTAGCCGGATGCAGCCACAGGGAACGGGGGTTCTGAGTTGGCAGGCCCCATTCCCGAAGCATCCACGGGCACTTCCCGAAGGGCTGACACCTGCTGCGCCTCAGCAGCCAGCCAACCTCCCTCCCTCTGGCCGGGCACTGCAAGCCACACAGCCACTTGTGTCCCCTGTGTCCCTCCCTGGAGGCCGCAGCGCGTTTTGGGTTTTGGCGCGGACGGGCCCCTCTCGGCTTCCGTAGTCCATTTGCCCTGGAGCCTGCCAGACCCCTGGCCCCAGAGGCGGGCCCTGCTGAGTCCCCGAGCGCCTCCTGAGTTCCTGCCACCACCCTTGGGCCGGGATGAGGTGCCACCTTGTGCGTAGAAGCCCTGCACACAGGCAAGAAGCCCCCCAGGCCCGCGGGCGCGCCCGACCCTGGAGCCCCCTGGCTGGCTGCAGCCACAGGGAACGGGGGTTCTGAGTTGGCAGCCCCCATTCCCGAAGCATCCACGGGCAGTTCCCCGAAGGGCTGACACCGGCTGCACCTCAGCAGCCGGACAACCTCCCTCCCTCTGGTCGGGCACTGCAAGCCACACAGCCACTTGTGTCCCCTGTGTCCCTGGAGGCCGCAGCGCATTTTGGGTTTTGGCGCGGACGGGCCGCTCTCGGTTTCCGTAGTCCATTTGCACCCGGAGCCTGCCAGACCCCTGGCCCCATGGGCGGGCCCTGCTGAGTCCCCAAGCGCCTCCTGGGTTCCTACCACCATCCTTGGGCTGGGATGAGGTGCCACCTTGTGCTTAGAAGCCCTGCACACAGGCAAGAAGCTGCACACACCCACTCCTGAAGCCCACTGTGGCAGTCCAAGGGCGAGGAGCTCGGAGCTCAGTCAGGGCTGTCCCAGCAGAACTTTTTGAGGGTGGACGGACACGCCCGCGGGCAATCAGGTGGTGCAGGCAGGCCCCGGGGGCAGGCCCTGCTGAGTCCCCGAGCGCCACCTGGGTTCCTGCCACCACCCTTGGGCCGGGATGAGGTGCCAGCTTGTGCGTAGAAGCCCTGCACACAGGCAAGAAGCCCCCCAGGCCCGCGGCGCACCCGACCCTGGAGCCCCCTGGCCGGATGCAGCCACAGGGAACGGGGGTTCTGAGTTGGCAGGCCCCATTCCCGAAGCATCCACGGGCACTTCCCGAAGGGATGACACCTGCTGCGCCTCAGCAGCCAGCCAACCTCCCTCCCTCTGGTCGGGCACTGCACGCCACACAGCCACTTGTGTCCCCTGTGTCCCTCCCTGGAGGCCGCAGCGCGTTTTGGGTTTTGGCGCGGACGGGCCCCTCTCGGCT
Source organism: Lepus europaeus (assembly GCF_033115175.1). Classification (NCBI taxonomy): domain Eukaryota; kingdom Metazoa; phylum Chordata; class Mammalia; order Lagomorpha; family Leporidae; genus Lepus; species Lepus europaeus. The sequence goes on from NW_026909305.1 coordinate 173,128, forward strand.
TCCGTAGTCCATTTGCCCCCGGAGCCTGCCAGACCCCTGGCTCTAGGAGGCTGCCCAGGGGCGCTGCCAACAGCCCCCAGGTGCTGGCTAGCCGCAGCAGCCGGCCAAGGGGGAGCACACACACCTGCAGGTGTCCCCAGGCCGCGCACACACGGACTGCCCCGCGCTTCCCGGCCTTGCAAATAGGCCCGCGGGAAGCCCCGCCCGCCCTAGGGGCTTGTAGGGCAGGGCCTACACAAGGTGGGTGAGTGGGGAGGGCTACTGCTGGCACACACCCACTCCTGAAGCCCACTGGGGCAGTCCAAGGGCGAGGAGCTCGGAGCTCGGTCAGGGCTGTCCCAGCAGAACTTTTTGAGGGTGGACGGACACGCCCGCGGGCAATCAGGTGTTGCGGGCAGGCCCCGGGGGCAGGCCCTGCTGAGTCCCCAGCGCCACCTGGGTTCCTGCCACCACCCTTGGGCCGGGATGAGGTGCCACCTTGTGCGTAGAAGCCCTGCACACAGGCAAGAAGCCCCCCAGGCCCGCGGCGCACCCAACGCTGGAGCCCCCTGGCCGGATGCAGCCACAGGGAACGGGGGTTCTGAGTTGGCAGGCCCCATTCCCGAAGCATCCATGGGCACTTCCCGAAGGGCTGACACCTGCTGCGCCTCAGCAGCCAGCCAACCTCCCTCCCTCTGGTCGGGCACTGCACGCCACACAGCCACTTGTGTCCCCTGTGTCCCTCCCTGGAGGCCGCAGCGTGTTTTGGGTTTTGGCGCGGACGGGCCCCTCTCGGCTTCCGTAGTCCATTTGTTCCCGGAGCCTGCCAGACCCCTGGCTCTAGGAGGCTGCCCAGGGCCGCTGCCAACAGCCCCCAGGTGCTGGCTAGCCGCAGCAGCCGGCCAAGGGGGAGCACACACTCCTGCAGGTGTCCCCAGGCCGCGCACACACGGACTGCCCTGCGCTTCCTGGCGTTGCAAATAGGCCCCCTGGGAAGCCCCGCCCGCCCTAGGGGCTTGTCGGGCATGGCCGACGCAAGGTGGGTGAGTGGGGAGGGCTGCTGCTGGCTCACACCCACTCCTGAAGCCCACTGGGTCATTCCAAGGGCGAGGAGCTCGGAGCTCGGTCAGGGCTGTCCCAGCAGAACTTTTTGAGGGTGGACGGACACGCCCGCGGGCAATCAGGTGTTGCGGGCAGGCCCCGGGGGCAGGCCCTGCTGAGTCCCCGAGCGCCACCTGGGTTCCTGCCACCACCCTTGGGCCGGGATGAGGTGCCACCTTGTGCGTAGAAGCCCTGCACACAGGCAAGAAGCCCCCCAGGCCCGCGGCGCACCCGACCCTGGAGCCCCCTGGCCGGATGCAGCCACAGGGAATGGGGGTTCTGAGTTGGCAGGCCCCATTCCCGAAGCATCCACGGGCACTTCCCGAAGGGCTGACACCTGCTGCGCCTCAGCAGCCAGCCAACCTCCCTCCCTCTGGCCGGGCACTGCAAGCCACACAGCCACTTGTGTCCCCTGTGTCCCTCCCTGGAGGCCGCAGCGCGTTTTGGGTTTTGGCGCGGACGGGCCCCTCTCGGCTTCCGTAGTCCATTTGCCCTGGAGCCTGCCAGACCCCTGGCCCCAGAGGCGGGCCCTGCTGAGTCCCCGAGCGCCTCCTGAGTTCCTGCCACCACCCTTGGGCCGGGATGAGGTGCCACCTTGTGCGTAGAAGCCCTGCACACAGGCAAGAAGCCCCCCAGGCCCGCGGGCGCGCCCGACCCTGGAGCCCCCTGGCTGGCTGCAGCCACAGGGAACGGGGGTTCTGAGTTGGCAGCCCCCATTCCCGAAGCATCCACGGGCAGTTCCCCGAAGGGCTGACACCGGCTGCACCTCAGCAGCCGGACAACCTCCCTCCCTCTGGTCGGGCACTGCAAGCCACACAGCCACTTGTGTCCCCTGTGTCCCTGGAGGCCGCAGCGCATTTTGGGTTTTGGCGCGGACGGGCCGCTCTCGGTTTCCGTAGTCCATTTGCACCCGGAGCCTGCCAGACCCCTGGCCCCATGGGCGGGCCCTGCTGAGTCCCCAAGCGCCTCCTGGGTTCCTACCACCATCCTTGGGCTGGGATGAGGTGCCACCTTGTGCTTAGAAGCCCTGCACACAGGCAAGAAGCTGCACACACCCACTCCTGAAGCCCACTGTGGCAGTCCAAGGGCGAGGAGCTCGGAGCTCAGTCAGGGCTGTCCCAGCAGAACTTTTTGAGGGTGGACGGACACGCCCGCGGGCAATCAGGTGGTGCAGGCAGGCCCCGGGGGCAGGCCCTGCTGAGTCCCCGAGCGCCACCTGGGTTCCTGCCACCACCCTTGGGCCGGGATGAGGTGCCAGCTTGTGCGTAGAAGCCCTGCACACAGGCAAGAAGCCCCCCAGGCCCGCGGCGCACCCGACCCTGGAGCCCCCTGGCCGGATGCAGCCACAGGGAACGGGGGTTCTGAGTTGGCAGGCCCCATTCCCGAAGCATCCACGGGCACTTCCCGAAGGGATGACACCTGCTGCGCCTCAGCAGCCAGCCAACCTCCCTCCCTCTGGTCGGGCACTGCACGCCACACAGCCACTTGTGTCCCCTGTGTCCCTCCCTGGAGGCCGCAGCGCGTTTTGGGTTTTGGCGCGGACGGGCCCCTCTCGGCTTCCGTAGTCCATTTGCCCCCGGAGCCTGCCAGACCCCTGGCTCTAGGAGGCTGCCCAGGGGCGCTGCCAACAGCCCCCAGGTGCTGGCTAGCCGCAGCAGCCGGCCAAGGGGGAGCACACACACCTGCAGGTGTCCCCAGGCCGCGCACACACGGACTGCCCCGCGCTTCCCGGCCTTGCAAATAGGCCCGCGGGAAGCCCCGCCCGCCCTAGGGGCTTGTAGGGCAGGGCCTACACAAGGTGGGTGAGTGGGGAGGGCTACTGCTGGCACACACCCACTCCTGAAGCCCACTGGGGCAGTCCAAGGGCGAGGAGCTCGGAGCTCGGTCAGGGCTGTCCCAGCAGAACTTTTTGAGGGTGGACGGACACGCCCGCGGGCAATCAGGTGTTGCGGGCAGGCCCCGGGGGCAGGCCCTGCTGAGTCCCCAGCGCCACCTGGGTTCCTGCCACCACCCTTGGGCCGGGATGAGGTGCCACCTTGTGCGTAGAAGCCCTGCACACAGGCAAGAAGCCCCCCAGGCCCGCGGCGCACCCAACGCTGGAGCCCCCTGGCCGGATGCAGCCACAGGGAACGGGGGTTCTGAGTTGGCAGGCCCCATTCCCGAAGCATCCACGGGCACTTCCCGAAGGGCTGACACCTGCTGCGCCTCAGCAGCCAGCCAACCTCCCTCCCTCTGGTCGGGCACTGCACGCCACACAGCCACTTGTGTCCCCTGTGTCCCTCCCTGGAGGCCGCAGCGTGTTTTGGGTTTTGGCGCGGACGGGCCCCTCTCGGCTTCCGTAGTCCATTTGTTCCCGGAGCCTGCCAGACCCCTGGCTCTAGGAGGCTGCCCAGGGCCGCTGCCAACAGCCCCCAGGTGCTGGCTAGCCGCAGCAGCCGGCCAAGGGGGAGCACACACTCCTGCAGGTGTCCCCAGGCCGCGCACACACGGACTGCCCTGCGCTTCCTGGCGTTGCAAATAGGCCCCCTGGGAAGCCCCGCCCGCCCTAGGGGCTTGTCGGGCATGGCCGACGCAAGGTGGGTGAGTGGGGAGGGCTGCTGCTGGCTCACACCCACTCCTGAAGCCCACTGGGTCATTCCAAGGGCGAGGAGCTCGGAGCTCGGTCAGGGCTGTCCCAGCAGAACTTTTTGAGGGTGGACGGACACGCCCGCGGGCAATCAGGTGTTGCGGGCAGGCCCCGGGGGCAGGCCCTGCTGAGTCCCCGAGCGCCACCTGGGTTCCTGCCACCACCCTTGGGCCGGGATGAGGTGCCACCTTGTGCGTAGAAGCCCTGCACACAGGCAAGAAGCCCCCCAGGCCCGCGGCGCACCCGACCCTGGAGCCCCCTAGCCGGATGCAGCCACAGGGAACGGGGGTTCTGAGTTGGCAGGCCCCATTCCCGAAGCATCCACGGGCACTTCCCGAAGGGCTGACACCTGCTGCGCCTCAGCAGCCAGCCAACCTCCCTCCCTCTGGCCGGGCACTGCAAGCCACACAGCCACTTGTGTCCCCTGTGTCCCTCCCTGGAGGCCGCAGCGCGTTTTGGGTTTTGGCGCGGACGGGCCCCTCTCGGCTTCCGTAGTCCATTTGCCCTGGAGCCTGCCAGACCCCTGGCCCCAGAGGCGGGCCCTGCTGAGTCCCCGAGCGCCTCCTGAGTTCCTGCCACCACCCTTGGGCCGGGATGAGGTGCCACCTTGTGCGTAGAAGCCCTGCACACAGGCAAGAAGCCCCCCAGGCCCGCGGGCGCGCCCGACCCTGGAGCCCCCTGGCTGGCTGCAGCCACAGGGAACGGGGGTTCTGAGTTGGCAGCCCCCATTCCCGAAGCATCCACGGGCAGTTCCCCGAAGGGCTGACACCGGCTGCACCTCAGCAGCCGGACAACCTCCCTCCCTCTGGTCGGGCACTGCAAGCCACACAGCCACTTGTGTCCCCTGTGTCCCTGGAGGCCGCAGCGCATTTTGGGTTTTGGCGCGGACGGGCCGCTCTCGGTTTCCGTAGTCCATTTGCACCCGGAGCCTGCCAGACCCCTGGCCCCATGGGCGGGCCCTGCTGAGTCCCCAAGCGCCTCCTGGGTTCCTACCACCATCCTTGGGCTGGGATGAGGTGCCACCTTGTGCTTAGAAGCCCTGCACACAGGCAAGAAGCTGCACACACCCACTCCTGAAGCCCACTGTGGCAGTCCAAGGGCGAGGAGCTCGGAGCTCATTCAGGGCTGTCCCAGCAGAACTTTTTGAGGGTGGACGGACACGCCCGCGGGCAATCAGGTGGTGCAGGCAGGCCCCGGGGGCAGGCCCTGCTGAGTCCCCGAGCGCCACCTGGGTTCCTGCCACCACCCTTGGGCCGGGATGAGGTGCCACCTTGTGCGTAGAAGCCCTGCACACAGGCAAGAAGCTGCACACACCCACTCCTGAAGCCCACTGGGGCGGTCCAAGGGCGATGAGCTCGGAGCTCAGTCAGGGCTGTCCCAGCAGAACTTTTTGAGGGTGGACGGACACGCCCGCGGGCAATCAGGTGGTGCAGGCAGGCCCCGGGGGCAGGCCGTGCTGAGTCCCCGAGCGCCACCTGGGTTCCTGCCACCACCCTTGGGCCGGGATGAGGTGCCAGCTTGTGCGTAGAAGCCCTGCACACAGGCAAGAAGCCCCCCAGGCCCGCGGCGCACCCGACCCTGGAGCCCCCTGGCCGGATGCAGCCACAGGGAACGGGGGTTCTGAGTTGGCAGGCCCCATTCCCGAAGCATCCACGGGCACTTCCCGAAGGGATGACACCTGCTGCGCCTCAGCAGCCAGCCAACCTCCCTCCCTCTGGTCGGGCACTGCACGCCACACAGCCACTTGTGTCCCCTGTGTCCCTCCCTGGAGGCCGCAGCGCGTTTTGGGTTTTGGCGCGGACGGGCCCCTCTCGGCTTCCGTAGTCCATTTGCCCCCGGAGCCTGCCAGACCCCTGGCTCTAGGAGGCTGCCCAGGGGCGCTGCCAACAGCCCCCAGGTGCTGGCTAGCCGCAGCAGCCGGCCAAGGGGGAGCACACACACCTGCAGGTGTCCCCAGGCCGCGCACACACGGACTGCCCCGCGCTTCCCGGCCTTGCAAATAGGCCCGCGGGAAGCCCCGCCCGCCCTAGGGGCTTGTAGGGCAGGGCCTACACAAGGTGGGTGAGTGGGGAGGGCTACTGCTGGCACACACCCACTCCTGAAGCCCACTGGGGCAGTCCAAGGGCGAGGAGCTCGGAGCTCGGTCAGGGCTGTCCCAGCAGAACTTTTTGAGGGTGGACGGACACGCCCGCGGGCAATCAGGTGTTGCGGGCAGGCCCCGGGGGCAGGCCCTGCTGAGTCCCCAGCGCCACCTGGGTTCCTGCCACCACCCTTGGGCCGGGATGAGGTGCCACCTTGTGCGTAGAAGCCCTGCACACAGGCAAGAAGCCCCCCAGGCCCGCGGCGCACCCAACGCTGGAGCCCCCTGGCCGGATGCAGCCACAGGGAACGGGGGTTCTGAGTTGGCAGGCCCCATTCCCGAAGCATCCATGGGCACTTCCCGAAGGGCTGACACCTGCTGCGCCTCAGCAGCCAGCCAACCTCCCTCCCTCTGGTCGGGCACTGCACGCCACACAGCCACTTGTGTCCCCTGTGTCCCTCCCTGGAGGCCGCAGCGTGTTTTGGGTTTTGGCGCGGACGGGCCCCTCTCGGCTTCCGTAGTCCATTTGTTCCCGGAGCCTGCCAGACCCCTGGCTCTAGGAGGCTGCCCAGGGCCGCTGCCAACAGCCCCCAGGTGCTGGCTAGCCGCAGCAGCCGGCCAAGGGGGAGCACACACTCCTGCAGGTGTCCCCAGGCCGCGCACACACGGACTGCCCTGCGCTTCCTGGCGTTGCAAATAGGCCCCCTGGGAAGCCCCGCCCGCCCTAGGGGCTTGTCGGGCATGGCCGACGCAAGGTGGGTGAGTGGGGAGGGCTGCTGCTGGCTCACACCCACTCCTGAAGCCCACTGGGTCATTCCAAGGGCGAGGAGCTCGGAGCTCGGTCAGGGCTGTCCCAGCAGAACTTTTTGAGGGTGGACGGACACGCCCGCGGGCAATCAGGTGTTGCGGGCAGGCCCCGGGGGCAGGCCCTGCTGAGTCCCCGAGCGCCACCTGGGTTCCTGCCACCACCCTTGGGCCGGGATGAGGTGCCACCTTGTGCGTAGAAGCCCTGCACACAGGCAAGAAGCCCCCCAGGCCCGCGGCGCACCCGACCCTGGAGCCCCCTGGCCGGATGCAGCCACAGGGAATGGGGGTTCTGAGTTGGCAGGCCCCATTCCCGAAGCATCCACGGGCACTTCCCGAAGGGCTGACACCTGCTGCGCCTCAGCAGCCAGCCAACCTCCCTCCCTCTGGCCGGGCACTGCAAGCCACACAGCCACTTGTGTCCCCTGTGTCCCTCCCTGGAGCCCGCAGCGCGTTTTGGGTTTTGGCGCGGACGGGCCCCTCTCGGCTTCCGTAGTCCATTTGCCCTGGAGCCTGCCAGACCCCTGGCCCCAGAGGCGGGCCCTGCTGAGTCCCCGAGCGCCTCCTGAGTTCCTGCCACCACCCTTGGGCCGGGATGAGGTGCCACCTTGTGCGTAGAAGCCCTGCACACAGGCAAGAAGCCCCCCAGGCCCGCGGGCGCGCCCGACCCTGGAGCCCCCTGGCTGGCTGCAGCCACAGGGAACGGGGGTTCTGAGTTGGCAGCCCCCATTCCCGAAGCATCCACGGGCAGTTCCCCGAAGGGCTGACACCGGCTGCGCCTCAGCAGCCGGACAACCTCCCTCCCTCTGGTCGGGCACTGCAAGCCACACAGCCACTTGTGTCCCCTGTGTCCCTGGAGGCCGCAGCGCGTTTTGGGTTTTGGCGCGGACGGGCCGCTCTCGGTTTCCGTAGTCCATTTGCACCCGGAGCCTGCCAGACCCCTGGCCCCATGGGCGGGCCCTGCTGAGTCCCCAAGCGCCTCCTGGGTTCCTACCACCACCCTTGGGCTGGGATGAGGTGCCACCTTGTGCTTAGAAGCCCTGCACACAGGCAAGAAGCTGCACACACCCACTCTTGAAGCCCACTGTGGCAGTCCAAGGGCGAGGAGCTCGGAGCTCGGTCAGGGCTGTCCCAGCAGAACTTTTTGAGGGTGGACGGACACGCCCGCGGGCAATCAGGTGTTGCGGGCAGGCCCCGGGGGCAGGCCCTGCTGAGTCCCCGAGCGCCACCTGGGTTCCTGCCACCACCCTTGGGCCGGGATGAGGTGCCACCTTGTGCGTAGAAGCCCTGCACACAGGCAAGAAGCCCCCCAGGCCCGCAGCGCACCCGACCCTGGAGCCCCCTGGCCGGATGCAGCCACAGGGAACGGGGGTTCTGAGTTGGCAGCCCCCATTCCCGAAGCATCCACGGGCAGTTCCCCGAAGGGCTGACACCGGCTGCGCCTCAGCAGCCAGACAACCTCCCTCCCTCTGGTCGGGCACTGCAAGCCACACAGCCACTTGTGTCCCCTGTGTCCCTCCCTGGAGGCCGCAGCGCGTTTTGGGTTTTGGCGCGGACGGGCCCCTCTCGGCTTCCGTAGTCCATTTGCCCCCGGAGCCTGCCAGACCCCTGGCTCTAGGAGGCTGCCCAGGGGCGCTGCCAACAGCCCCCAGGTGCTGGCTAGCCGCCTCGGCCGGCCACGGGGGGAGCACACACACCTGCGGGTGTCCCCGGGCCGCACACACGAACTGCCCCGCGCTTCCCGGCGTTGCAAATACGCCCCCTGTGAAGCCCCGCCCGCCCTAGGGTCTTGTCGGGTGGGGCCGATGCACGGTGGGTGAGTGGGGAGGGCTGCTGCTGGCACACACCCACTCCTGAAGCCCACTGGGGCGGTCCAAGGGCGATGAGCTCGGAGCTCAGTCAGGGCTGTCCCAGCAGAACTTTTTGAGGGTGGACGGACACGCCCGCGGGCAATCAGGTGGTGCAGGCAGGCCCCGGGGTCAGGCCGTGCTGAGTCCCCGAGCGCCACCTGGGTTCCTGCCACCACCCTTGGGCCAGGATGAGGTGCCACCTTGTGCGTAGAAGCCCTGCACACAGGCAAGAAGCCCCCCAGGCCCGCGGCGCACCCGACCCTGGAGCCCCCTGGCCGGATGCAGCCACAGGGAACGGGGGTTCTGAGTTGGCAGGCCCCATTCCCGAAGCATCCACGGGCACTTCCCGAAGGGATGACACCTGCTGCGCCTCAGCAGCCAGCCAACCTCCCTCCCTCTGGTCGGGCACTGCACGCCACACAGCCACTTGTGTCCCCTGTGTCCCTCCCTGGAGGCCGCAGCGCGTTTTGGGTTTTGGCGCGGACGGGCCCCTCTCGGCTTCCGTAGTCCATTTGCCCCCGGAGCCTGCCAGACCCCTGGCTCTAGGAGGCTGCCCAGGGGCGCTGCCAACAGCCCCCAGGTGCTGGCTAGCCGCAGCAGCCGGCCAAGGGGGAGCACACGCACCTGCAGGTGTCCCCAGGCCGCGCACACACGGACTGCCCCGCGCTTCCCGGCCTTGCAAATAGGCCCGCGGGAAGCCCCGCCCGCCCTAGGGGCTTGTAGGGCAGGGCCTACACAAGGTGGGTGAGTGGGGAGGGCTGCTGCTGGCACACACCCACTCCTGAAGCCCACTGGGGCAGTCCAAGGGCGAGGAGCTCGGAGCTCGGTCAGGGCTGTCCCAGCAGAACTTTTTGAGGGTGGACGGACACGCCCGCGGGCAATCAGGTGTTGCGGGCAGGCCCCGGGGGCAGGCCCTGCTGAGTCCCCGAGCGCCACCTGGGTTCCTGCCACCACCCTTGGGCCGGGATGAGGTGCCACCTTGTGCGTAGAAGCCCTGCACACAGGCAAGAAGCCCCCCAGGCCCGCGGCGCACCCGACCCTGGAGCCCCCTAGCCGGATGCAGCCACAGGGAACGGGGGTTCTGAGTTGGCAGGCCCCATTCCCGAAGCATCCACGGGCACTTCCCGAAGGGCTGACACCTGCTGCGCCTCAGCAGCCAGCCAACCTCCCTCCCTCTGGCCGGGCACTGCAAGCCACACAGCCACTTGTGTCCCCTGTGTCCCTCCCTGGAGGCCGCAGCGCGTTTTGGGTTTTGGCGCGGACGGGCCCCTCTCGGCTTCCGTAGTCCATTTGCCCTGGAGCCTGCCAGACCCCTGGCCCCAGAGGCGGGCCCTGCTGAGTCCCCGAGCGCCTCCTGAGTTCCTGCCACCACCCTTGGGCCGGGATGAGGTGCCACCTTGTGCGTAGAAGCCCTGCACACAGGCAAGAAGCCCCCCAGGCCCGCGGGCGCGCCCGACCCTGGAGCCCCCTGGCTGGCTGCAGCCACAGGGAACGGGGGTTCTGAGTTGGCAGCCCCCATTCCCGAAGCATCCACGGGCAGTTCCCCGAAGGGCTGACACCGGCTGCACCTCAGCAGCCGGACAACCTCCCTCCCTCTGGTCGGGCACTGCAAGCCACACAGCCACTTGTGTCCCCTGTGTCCCTGGAGGCCGCAGCGCATTTTGGGTTTTGGCGCGGACGGGCCGCTCTCGGTTTCCGTAGTCCATTTGCACCCGGAGCCTGCCAGACCCCTGGCCCCATGGGCGGGCCCTGCTGAGTCCCCAAGCGCCTCCTGGGTTCCTACCACCATCCTTGGGCTGGGATGAGGTGCCACCTTGTGCTTAGAAGCCCTGCACACAGGCAAGAAGCTGCACACACCCACTCCTGAAGCCCACTGTGGCAGTCCAAGGGCGAGGAGCTCGGAGCTCAGTCAGGGCTGTCCCAGCAGAACTTTTTGAGGGTGGACGGACACGCCCGCGGGCAATCAGGTGGTGCAGGCAGGCCCCGGGGGCAGGCCCTGCTGAGTCCCCGAGCGCCACCTGGGTTCCTGCCACCACCCTTGGGCCGGGATGAGGTGCCAGCTTGTGCGTAGAAGCCCTGCACACAGGCAAGAAGCCCCCCAGGCCCGCGGCGCACCCGACCCTGGAGCCCCCTGGCCGGATGCAGCCACAGGGAACGGGGGTTCTGAGTTGGCAGGCCCCATTCCCGAAGCATCCACGGGCACTTCCCGAAGGGATGACACCTGCTGCGCCTCAGCAGCCAGCCAACCTCCCTCCCTCTGGTCGGGCACTGCACGCCACACAGCCACTTGTGTCCCCTGTGTCCCTCCCTGGAGGCCGCAGCGCGTTTTGGGTTTTGGCGCGGACGGGCCCCTCTCGGCTTCCGTAGTCCATTTGCCCCCGGAGCCTGCCAGACCCCTGGCTCTAGGAGGCTGCCCAGGGGCGCTGCCAACAGCCCCCAGGTGCTGGCTAGCCGCAGCAGCCGGCCAAGGGGGAGCACACACACCTGCAGGTGTCCCCAGGCCGCGCACACACGGACTGCCCCGCGCTTCCCGGCCTTGCAAATAGGCCCGCGGGAAGCCCCGCCCGCCCTAGGGGCTTGTAGGGCAGGGCCTACACAAGGTGGGTGAGTGGGGAGGGCTACTGCTGGCACACACCCACTCCTGAAGCCCACTGGGGCAGTCCAAGGGCGAGGAGCTCGGAGCTCGGTCAGGGCTGTCCCAGCAGAACTTTTTGAGGGTGGACGGACACGCCCGCGGGCAATCAGGTGTTGCGGGCAGGCCCCGGGGGCAGGCCCTGCTGAGTCCCCAGCGCCACCTGGGTTCCTGCCACCACCCTTGGGCCGGGATGAGGTGCCACCTTGTGCGTAGAAGCCCTGCACACAGGCAAGAAGCCCCCCAGGCCCGCGGCGCACCCAACGCTGGAGCCCCCTGGCCGGATGCAGCCACAGGGAACGGGGGTTCTGAGTTGGCAGGCCCCATTCCCGAAGCATCCATGGGCACTTCCCGAAGGGCTGACACCTGCTGCGCCTCAGCAGCCAGCCAACCTCCCTCCCTCTGGTCGGGCACTGCACGCCACACAGCCACTTGTGTCCCCTGTGTCCCTCCCTGGAGGCCGCAGCGTGTTTTGGGTTTTGGCGCGGACGGGCCCCTCTCGGCTTCCGTAGTCCATTTGTTCCCGGAGCCTGCCAGACCCCTGGCTCTAGGAGGCTGCCCAGGGCCGCTGCCAACAGCCCCCAGGTGCTGGCTAGCCGCAGCAGCCGGCCAAGGGGGAGCACACACTCCTGCAGGTGTCCCCAGGCCGCGCACACACGGACTGCCCTGCGCTTCCTGGCGTTGCAAATAGGCCCCCTGGGAAGCCCCGCCCGCCCTAGGGGCTTGTCGGGCATGGCCGACGCAAGGTGGGTGAGTGGGGAGGGCTGCTGCTGGCTCACACCCACTCCTGAAGCCCACTGGGTCATTCCAAGGGCGAGGAGCTCGGAGCTCGGTCAGGGCTGTCCCAGCAGAACTTTTTGAGGGTGGACGGACACGCCCGCGGGCAATCAGGTGTTGCGGGCAGGCCCCGGGGGCAGGCCCTGCTGAGTCCCCGAGCGCCACCTGGGTTCCTGCCACCACCCTTGGGCCGGGATGAGGTGCCACCTTGTGCGTAGAAGCCCTGCACACAGGCAAGAAGCCCCCCAGGCCCGCGGCGCACCCGACCCTGGAGCCCCCTGGCCGGATGCAGCCACAGGGAATGGGGGTTCTGAGTTGGCAGGCCCCATTCCCGAAGCATCCACGGGCACTTCCCGAAGGGCTGACACCTGCTGCGCCTCAGCAGCCAGCCAACCTCCCTCCCTCTGGCCGGGCACTGCAAGCCACACAGCCACTTGTGTCCCCTGTGTCCCTCCCTGGAGGCCGCAGCGCGTTTTGGGTTTTGGCGCGGACGGGCCCCTCTCGGCTTCCGTAGTCCATTTGCCCTGGAGCCTGCCAGACCCCTGGCCCCAGAGGCGGGCCCTGCTGAGTCCCCGAGCGCCTCCTGAGTTCCTGCCACCACCCTTGGGCCGGGATGAGGTGCCACCTTGTGCGTAGAAGCCCTGCACACAGGCAAGAAGCCCCCCAGGCCCGCGGGCGCGCCCGACCCTGGAGCCCCCTGGCTGGCTGCAGCCACAGGGAACGGGGGTTCTGAGTTGGCAGCCCCCATTCCCGAAGCATCCACGGGCAGTTCCCCGAAGGGCTGACACCGGCTGCACCTCAGCAGCCGGACAACCTCCCTCCCTCTGGTCGGGCACTGCAAGCCACACAGCCACTTGTGTCCCCTGTGTCCCTGGAGGCCGCAGCGCATTTTGGGTTTTGGCGCGGACGGGCCGCTCTCGGTTTCCGTAGTCCATTTGCACCCGGAGCCTGCCAGACCCCTGGCCCCATGGGCGGGCCCTGCTGAGTCCCCAAGCGCCTCCTGGGTTCCTACCACCATCCTTGGGCTGGGATGAGGTGCCACCTTGTGCTTAGAAGCCCTGCACACAGGCAAGAAGCTGCACACACCCACTCCTGAAGCCCACTGTGGCAGTCCAAGGGCGAGGAGCTCGGAGCTCAGTCAGGGCTGTCCCAGCAGAACTTTTTGAGGGTGGACGGACACGCCCGCGGGCAATCAGGTGGTGCAGGCAGGCCCCGGGGGCAGGCCCTGCTGAGTCCCCGAGCGCCACCTGGGTTCCTGCCACCACCCTTGGGCCGGGATGAGGTGCCAGCTTGTGCGTAGAAGCCCTGCACACAGGCAAGAAGCCCCCCAGGCCCGCGGCGCACCCGACCCTGGAGCCCCCTGGCCGGATGCAGCCACAGGGAACGGGGGTTCTGAGTTGGCAGGCCCCATTCCCGAAGCATCCACGGGCACTTCCCGAAGGGATGACACCTGCTGCGCCTCAGCAGCCAGCCAACCTCCCTCCCTCTGGTCGGGCACTGCACGCCACACAGCCACTTGTGTCCCCTGTGTCCCTCCCTGGAGGCCGCAGCGCGTTTTGGGTTTTGGCGCGGACGGGCCCCTCTCGGCTTCCGTAGTCCATTTGCCCCCGGAGCCTGCCAGACCCCTGGCTCTAGGAGGCTGCCCAGGGGCGCTGCCAACAGCCCCCAGGTGCTGGCTAGCCGCAGCAGCCGGCCAAGGGGGAGCACACACACCTGCAGGTGTCCCCAGGCCGCGCACACACGGACTGCCCCGCGCTTCCCGGCCTTGCAAATAGGCCCGCGGGAAGCCCCGCCCGCCCTAGGGGCTTGTAGGGCAGGGCCTACACAAGGTGGGTGAGTGGGGAGGGCTACTGCTGGCACACACCCACTCCTGAAGCCCACTGGGGCAGTCCAAGGGCGAGGAGCTCGGAGCTCGGTCAGGGCTGTCCCAGCAGAACTTTTTGAGGGTGGACGGACACGCCCGCGGGCAATCAGGTGTTGCGGGCAGGCCCCGGGGGCAGGCCCTGCTGAGTCCCCAGCGCCACCTGGGTTCCTGCCACCACCCTTGGGCCGGGATGAGGTGCCACCTTGTGCGTAGAAGCCCTGCACACAGGCAAGAAGCCCCCCAGGCCCGCGGCGCACCCAACGCTGGAGCCCCCTGGCCGGATGCAGCCACAGGGAACGGGGGTTCTGAGTTGGCAGGCCCCATTCCCGAAGCATCCACGGGCACTTCCCGAAGGGCTGACACCTGCTGCGCCTCAGCAGCCAGCCAACCTCCCTCCCTCTGGTCGGGCACTGCACGCCACACAGCCACTTGTGTCCCCTGTGTCCCTCCCTGGAGGCCGCAGCGTGTTTTGGGTTTTGGCGCGGACGGGCCCCTCTCGGCTTCCGTAGTCCATTTGTTCCCGGAGCCTGCCAGACCCCTGGCTCTAGGAGGCTGCCCAGGGCCGCTGCCAACAGCCCCCAGGTGCTGGCTAGCCGCAGCAGCCGGCCAAGGGGGAGCACACACTCCTGCAGGTGTCCCCAGGCCGCGCACACACGGACTGCCCTGCGCTTCCTGGCGTTGCAAATAGGCCCCCTGGGAAGCCCCGCCCGCCCTAGGGGCTTGTCGGGCATGGCCGACGCAAGGTGGGTGAGTGGGGAGGGCTGCTGCTGGCTCACACCCACTCCTGAAGCCCACTGGGTCATTCCAAGGGCGAGGAGCTCGGAGCTCGGTCAGGGCTGTCCCAGCAGAACTTTTTGAGGGTGGACGGACACGCCCGCGGGCAATCAGGTGTTGCGGGCAGGCCCCGGGGGCAGGCCCTGCTGAGTCCCCGAGCGCCACCTGGGTTCCTGCCACCACCCTTGGGCCGGGATGAGGTGCCACCTTGTGCGTAGAAGCCCTGCACACAGGCAAGAAGCCCCCCAGGCCCGCGGCGCACCCGACCCTGGAGCCCCCTAGCCGGATGCAGCCACAGGGAACGGGGGTTCTGAGTTGGCAGGCCCCATTCCCGAAGCATCCACGGGCACTTCCCGAAGGGCTGACACCTGCTGCGCCTCAGCAGCCAGCCAACCTCCCTCCCTCTGGCCGGGCACTGCAAGCCACACAGCCACTTGTGTCCCCTGTGTCCCTCCCTGGAGGCCGCAGCGCGTTTTGGGTTTTGGCGCGGACGGGCCCCTCTCGGCTTCCGTAGTCCATTTGCCCTGGAGCCTGCCAGACCCCTGGCCCCAGAGGCGGGCCCTGCTGAGTCCCCGAGCGCCTCCTGAGTTCCTGCCACCACCCTTGGGCCGGGATGAGGTGCCACCTTGTGCGTAGAAGCCCTGCACACAGGCAAGAAGCCCCCCAGGCCCGCGGGCGCGCCCGACCCTGGAGCCCCCTGGCTGGCTGCAGCCACAGGGAACGGGGGTTCTGAGTTGGCAGCCCCCATTCCCGAAGCATCCACGGGCAGTTCCCCGAAGGGCTGACACCGGCTGCACCTCAGCAGCCGGACAACCTCCCTCCCTCTGGTCGGGCACTGCAAGCCACACAGCCACTTGTGTCCCCTGTGTCCCTGGAGGCCGCAGCGCATTTTGGGTTTTGGCGCGGACGGGCCGCTCTCGGTTTCCGTAGTCCATTTGCACCCGGAGCCTGCCAGACCCCTGGCCCCATGGGCGGGCCCTGCTGAGTCCCCAAGCGCCTCCTGGGTTCCTACCACCATCCTTGGGCTGGGATGAGGTGCCACCTTGTGCTTAGAAGCCCTGCACACAGGCAAGAAGCTGCACACACCCACTCCTGAAGCCCACTGTGGCAGTCCAAGGGCGAGGAGCTCGGAGCTCAGTCAGGGCTGTCCCAGCAGAACTTTTTGAGGGTGGACGGACACGCCCGCGGGCAATCAGGTGGTGCAGGCAGGCCCCGGGGGCAGGCCCTGCTGAGTCCCCGAGCGCCACCTGGGTTCCTGCCACCACCCTTGGGCCGGGATGAGGTGCCACCTTGTGCGTAGAAGCCCTGCACACAGGCAAGAAGCTGCACACACCCACTCCTGAAGCCCACTGGGGCGGTCCAAGGGCGATGAGCTCGGAGCTCAGTCAGGGCTGTCCCAGCAGAACTTTTTGAGGGTGGACGGACACGCCCGCGGGCAATCAGGTGGTGCAGGCAGGCCCCGGGGGCAGGCCGTGCTGAGTCCCCGAGCGCCACCTGGGTTCCTGCCACCACCCTTGGGCCGGGATGAGGTGCCAGCTTGTGCGTAGAAGCCCTGCACACAGGCAAGAAGCCCCCCAGGCCCGCGGCGCACCCGACCCTGGAGCCCCCTGGCCGGATGCAGCCACAGGGAACGGGGGTTCTGAGTTGGCAGGCCCCATTCCCGAAGCATCCACGGGCACTTCCCGAAGGGATGACACCTGCTGCGCCTCAGCAGCCAGCCAACCTCCCTCCCTCTGGTCGGGCACTGCACGCCACACAGCCACTTGTGTCCCCTGTGTCCCTCCCTGGAGGCCGCAGCGCGTTTTGGGTTTTGGCGCGGACGGGCCCCTCTCGGCTTCCGTAGTCCATTTGCCCCCGGAGCCTGCCAGACCCCTGGCTCTAGGAGGCTGCCCAGGGGCGCTGCCAACAGCCCCCAGGTGCTGGCTAGCCGCAGCAGCCGGCCAAGGGGGAGCACACACACCTGCAGGTGTCCCCAGGCCGCGCACACACGGACTGCCCCGCGCTTCCCGGCCTTGCAAATAGGCCCGCGGGAAGCCCCGCCCGCCCTAGGGGCTTGTAGGGCAGGGCCTACACAAGGTGGGTGAGTGGGGAGGGCTACTGCTGGCACACACCCACTCCTGAAGCCCACTGGGGCAGTCCAAGGGCGAGGAGCTCGGAGCTCGGTCAGGGCTGTCCCAGCAGAACTTTTTGAGGGTGGACGGACACGCCCGCGGGCAATCAGGTGTTGCGGGCAGGCCCCGGGGGCAGGCCCTGCTGAGTCCCCAGCGCCACCTGGGTTCCTGCCACCACCCTTGGGCCGGGATGAGGTGCCACCTTGTGCGTAGAAGCCCTGCACACAGGCAAGAAGCCCCCCAGGCCCGCGGCGCACCCAACGCTGGAGCCCCCTGGCCGGATGCAGCCACAGGGAACGGGGGTTCTGAGTTGGCAGGCCCCATTCCCGAAGCATCCATGGGCACTTCCCGAAGGGCTGACACCTGCTGCGCCTCAGCAGCCAGCCAACCTCCCTCCCTCTGGTCGGGCACTGCACGCCACACAGCCACTTGTGTCCCCTGTGTCCCTCCCTGGAGGCCGCAGCGTGTTTTGGGTTTTGGCGCGGACGGGCCCCTCTCGGCTTCCGTAGTCCATTTGTTCCCGGAGCCTGCCAGACCCCTGGCTCTAGGAGGCTGCCCAGGGCCGCTGCCAACAGCCCCCAGGTGCTGGCTAGCCGCAGCAGCCGGCCAAGGGGGAGCACACACTCCTGCAGGTGTCCCCAGGCCGCGCACACACGGACTGCCCTGCGCTTCCTGGCGTTGCAAATAGGCCCCCTGGGAAGCCCCGCCCGCCCTAGGGGCTTGTCGGGCATGGCCGACGCAAGGTGGGTGAGTGGGGAGGGCTGCTGCTGGCTCACACCCACTCCTGAAGCCCACTGGGTCATTCCAAGGGCGAGGAGCTCGGAGCTCGGTCAGGGCTGTCCCAGCAGAACTTTTTGAGGGTGGACGGACACGCCCGCGGGCAATCAGGTGTTGCGGGCAGGCCCCGGGGGCAGGCCCTGCTGAGTCCCCGAGCGCCACCTGGGTTCCTGCCACCACCCTTGGGCCGGGATGAGGTGCCACCTTGTGCGTAGAAGCCCTGCACACAGGCAAGAAGCCCCCCAGGCCCGCGGCGCACCCGACCCTGGAGCCCCCTGGCCGGATGCAGCCACAGGGAATGGGGGTTCTGAGTTGGCAGGCCCCATTCCCGAAGCATCCACGGGCACTTCCCGAAGGGCTGACACCTGCTGCGCCTCAGCAGCCAGCCAACCTCCCTCCCTCTGGCCGGGCACTGCAAGCCACACAGCCACTTGTGTCCCCTGTGTCCCTCCCTGGAGGCCGCAGCGCGTTTTGGGTTTTGGCGCGGACGGGCCCCTCTCGGCTTCCGTAGTCCATTTGCCCTGGAGCCTGCCAGACCCCTGGCCCCAGAGGCGGGCCCTGCTGAGTCCCCGAGCGCCTCCTGAGTTCCTGCCACCACCCTTGGGCCGGGATGAGGTGCCACCTTGTGCGTAGAAGCCCTGCACACAGGCAAGAAGCCCCCCAGGCCCGCGGGCGCGCCCGACCCTGGAGCCCCCTGGCTGGCTGCAGCCACAGGGAACGGGGGTTCTGAGTTGGCAGCCCCCATTCCCGAAGCATCCACGGGCAGTTCCCCGAAGGGCTGACACCGGCTGCACCTCAGCAGCCGGACAACCTCCCTCCCTCTGGTCGGGCACTGCAAGCCACACAGCCACTTGTGTCCCCTGTGTCCCTGGAGGCCGCAGCGCATTTTGGGTTTTGGCGCGGACGGGCCGCTCTCGGTTTCCGTAGTCCATTTGCACCCGGAGCCTGCCAGACCCCTGGCCCCATGGGCGGGCCCTGCTGAGTCCCCAAGCGCCTCCTGGGTTCCTACCACCATCCTTGGGCTGGGATGAGGTGCCACCTTGTGCTTAGAAGCCCTGCACACAGGCAAGAAGCTGCACACACCCACTCCTGAAGCCCACTGTGGCAGTCCAAGGGCGAGGAGCTCGGAGCTCAGTCAGGGCTGTCCCAGCAGAACTTTTTGAGGGTGGACGGACACGCCCGCGGGCAATCAGGTGGTGCAGGCAGGCCCCGGGGGCAGGCCCTGCTGAGTCCCCGAGCGCCACCTGGGTTCCTGCCACCACCCTTGGGCCGGGATGAGGTGCCAGCTTGTGCGTAGAAGCCCTGCACACAGGCAAGAAGCCCCCCAGGCCCGCGGCGCACCCGACCCTGGAGCCCCCTGGCCGGATGCAGCCACAGGGAACGGGGGTTCTGAGTTGGCAGGCCCCATTCCCGAAGCATCCACGGGCACTTCCCGAAGGGATGACACCTGCTGCGCCTCAGCAGCCAGCCAACCTCCCTCCCTCTGGTCGGGCACTGCACGCCACACAGCCACTTGTGTCCCCTGTGTCCCTCCCTGGAGGCCGCAGCGCGTTTTGGGTTTTGGCGCGGACGGGCCCCTCTCGGCTTCCGTAGTCCATTTGCCCCCGGAGCCTGCCAGACCCCTGGCTCTAGGAGGCTGCCCAGGGGCGCTGCCAACAGCCCCCAGGTGCTGGCTAGCCGCAGCAGCCGGCCAAGGGGGAGCACACACACCTGCAGGTGTCCCCAGGCCGCGCACACACGGACTGCCCCGCGCTTCCCGGCCTTGCAAATAGGCCCGCGGGAAGCCCCGCCCGCCCTAGGGGCTTGTAGGGCAGGGCCTACACAAGGTGGGTGAGTGGGGAGGGCTACTGCTGGCACACACCCACTCCTGAAGCCCACTGGGGCAGTCCAAGGGCGAGGAGCTCGGAGCTCGGTCAGGGCTGTCCCAGCAGAACTTTTTGAGGGTGGACGGACACGCCCGCGGGCAATCAGGTGTTGCGGGCAGGCCCCGGGGGCAGGCCCTGCTGAGTCCCCAGCGCCACCTGGGTTCCTGCCACCACCCTTGGGCCGGGATGAGGTGCCACCTTGTGCGTAGAAGCCCTGCACACAGGCAAGAAGCCCCCCAGGCCCGCGGCGCACCCAACGCTGGAGCCCCCTGGCCGGATGCAGCCACAGGGAACGGGGGTTCTGAGTTGGCAGGCCCCATTCCCGAAGCATCCACGGGCACTTCCCGAAGGGCTGACACCTGCTGCGCCTCAGCAGCCAGCCAACCTCCCTCCCTCTGGTCGGGCACTGCACGCCACACAGCCACTTGTGTCCCCTGTGTCCCTCCCTGGAGGCCGCAGCGTGTTTTGGGTTTTGGCGCGGACGGGCCCCTCTCGGCTTCCGTAGTCCATTTGTTCCCGGAGCCTGCCAGACCCCTGGCTCTAGGAGGCTGCCCAGGGCCGCTGCCAACAGCCCCCAGGTGCTGGCTAGCCGCAGCAGCCGGCCAAGGGGGAGCACACACTCCTGCAGGTGTCCCCAGGCCGCGCACACACGGACTGCCCTGCGCTTCCTGGCGTTGCAAATAGGCCCCCTGGGAAGCCCCGCCCGCCCTAGGGGCTTGTCGGGCATGGCCGACGCAAGGTGGGTGAGTGGGGAGGGCTGCTGCTGGCTCACACCCACTCCTGAAGCCCACTGGGTCATTCCAAGGGCGAGGAGCTCGGAGCTCGGTCAGGGCTGTCCCAGCAGAACTTTTTGAGGGTGGACGGACACGCCCGCGGGCAATCAGGTGTTGCGGGCAGGCCCCGGGGGCAGGCCCTGCTGAGTCCCCGAGCGCCACCTGGGTTCCTGCCACCACCCTTGGGCCGGGATGAGGTGCCACCTTGTGCGTAGAAGCCCTGCACACAGGCAAGAAGCCCCCCAGGCCCGCGGCGCACCCGACCCTGGAGCCCCCTAGCCGGATGCAGCCACAGGGAACGGGGGTTCTGAGTTGGCAGGCCCCATTCCCGAAGCATCCACGGGCACTTCCCGAAGGGCTGACACCTGCTGCGCCTCAGCAGCCAGCCAACCTCCCTCCCTCTGGCCGGGCACTGCAAGCCACACAGCCACTTGTGTCCCCTGTGTCCCTCCCTGGAGGCCGCAGCGCGTTTTGGGTTTTGGCGCGGACGGGCCCCTCTCGGCTTCCGTAGTCCATTTGCCCTGGAGCCTGCCAGACCCCTGGCCCCAGAGGCGGGCCCTGCTGAGTCCCCGAGCGCCTCCTGAGTTCCTGCCACCACCCTTGGGCCGGGATGAGGTGCCACCTTGTGCGTAGAAGCCCTGCACACAGGCAAGAAGCCCCCCAGGCCCGCGGGCGCGCCCGACCCTGGAGCCCCCTGGCTGGCTGCAGCCACAGGGAACGGGGGTTCTGAGTTGGCAGCCCCCATTCCCGAAGCATCCACGGGCAGTTCCCCGAAGGGCTGACACCGGCTGCACCTCAGCAGCCGGACAACCTCCCTCCCTCTGGTCGGGCACTGCAAGCCACACAGCCACTTGTGTCCCCTGTGTCCCTGGAGGCCGCAGCGCATTTTGGGTTTTGGCGCGGACGGGCCGCTCTCGGTTTCCGTAGT
Source organism: Lepus europaeus (assembly GCF_033115175.1). NCBI lineage: Eukaryota > Metazoa > Chordata > Mammalia > Lagomorpha > Leporidae > Lepus > Lepus europaeus. The sequence goes on from NW_026909305.1 coordinate 194,069, forward strand.
CCATTTGCACCCGGAGCCTGCCAGACCCCTGGCCCCATGGGCGGGCCCTGCTGAGTCCCCAAGCGCCTCCTGGGTTCCTACCACCATCCTTGGGCTGGGATGAGGTGCCACCTTGTGCTTAGAAGCCCTGCACACAGGCAAGAAGCTGCACACACCCACTCCTGAAGCCCACTGTGGCAGTCCAAGGGCGAGGAGCTCGGAGCTCAGTCAGGGCTGTCCCAGCAGAACTTTTTGAGGGTGGACGGACACGCCCGCGGGCAATCAGGTGGTGCAGGCAGGCCCCGGGGGCAGGCCCTGCTGAGTCCCCGAGCGCCACCTGGGTTCCTGCCACCACCCTTGGGCCGGGATGAGGTGCCACCTTGTGCGTAGAAGCCCTGCACACAGGCAAGAAGCTGCACACACCCACTCCTGAAGCCCACTGGGGCGGTCCAAGGGCGATGAGCTCGGAGCTCAGTCAGGGCTGTCCCAGCAGAACTTTTTGAGGGTGGACGGACACGCCCGCGGGCAATCAGGTGGTGCAGGCAGGCCCCGGGGGCAGGCCGTGCTGAGTCCCCGAGCGCCACCTGGGTTCCTGCCACCACCCTTGGGCCGGGATGAGGTGCCAGCTTGTGCGTAGAAGCCCTGCACACAGGCAAGAAGCCCCCCAGGCCCGCGGCGCACCCGACCCTGGAGCCCCCTGGCCGGATGCAGCCACAGGGAACGGGGGTTCTGAGTTGGCAGGCCCCATTCCCGAAGCATCCACGGGCACTTCCCGAAGGGATGACACCTGCTGCGCCTCAGCAGCCAGCCAACCTCCCTCCCTCTGGTCGGGCACTGCACGCCACACAGCCACTTGTGTCCCCTGTGTCCCTCCCTGGAGGCCGCAGCGCGTTTTGGGTTTTGGCGCGGACGGGCCCCTCTCGGCTTCCGTAGTCCATTTGCCCCCGGAGCCTGCCAGACCCCTGGCTCTAGGAGGCTGCCCAGGGGCGCTGCCAACAGCCCCCAGGTGCTGGCTAGCCGCAGCAGCCGGCCAAGGGGGAGCACACACACCTGCAGGTGTCCCCAGGCCGCGCACACACGGACTGCCCCGCGCTTCCCGGCCTTGCAAATAGGCCCGCGGGAAGCCCCGCCCGCCCTAGGGGCTTGTAGGGCAGGGCCTACACAAGGTGGGTGAGTGGGGAGGGCTACTGCTGGCACACACCCACTCCTGAAGCCCACTGGGGCAGTCCAAGGGCGAGGAGCTCGGAGCTCGGTCAGGGCTGTCCCAGCAGAACTTTTTGAGGGTGGACGGACACGCCCGCGGGCAATCAGGTGTTGCGGGCAGGCCCCGGGGGCAGGCCCTGCTGAGTCCCCAGCGCCACCTGGGTTCCTGCCACCACCCTTGGGCCGGGATGAGGTGCCACCTTGTGCGTAGAAGCCCTGCACACAGGCAAGAAGCCCCCCAGGCCCGCGGCGCACCCAACGCTGGAGCCCCCTGGCCGGATGCAGCCACAGGGAACGGGGGTTCTGAGTTGGCAGGCCCCATTCCCGAAGCATCCACGGGCACTTCCCGAAGGGCTGACACCTGCTGCGCCTCAGCAGCCAGCCAACCTCCCTCCCTCTGGTCGGGCACTGCACGCCACACAGCCACTTGTGTCCCCTGTGTCCCTCCCTGGAGGCCGCAGCGCGTTTTGGGTTTTGGCGCGGACGGGCCCCTCTCGGCTTCCGTAGTCCATTTGTTCCCGGAGCCTGCCAGACCCCTGGCTCTAGGAGGCTGCCCAGGGCCGCTGCCAACAGCCCCCAGGTGCTGGCTAGCCGCAGCAGCCGGCCAAGGGGGAGCACACACTCCTGCAGGTGTCCCCAGGCCGCGCACACACGGACTGCCCTGCGCTTCCTGGCGTTGCAAATAGGCCCCCTGGGAAGCCCCGCCCGCCCTAGGGGCTTGTCGGGCATGGCCGACGCAAGGTGGGTGAGTGGGGAGGGCTGCTGCTGGCTCACACCCACTCCTGAAGCCCACTGGGTCATTCCAAGGGCGAGGAGCTCGGAGCTCGGTCAGGGCTGTCCCAGCAGAACTTTTTGAGGGTGGACGGACACGCCCGCGGGCAATCAGGTGTTGCGGGCAGGCCCCGGGGGCAGGCCCTGCTGAGTCCCCGAGCGCCACCTGGGTTCCTGCCACCACCCTTGGGCCGGGATGAGGTGCCACCTTGTGCGTAGAAGCCCTGCACACAGGCAAGAAGCCCCCCAGGCCCGCGGCGCACCCGACCCTGGAGCCCCCTGGCCGGATGCAGCCACAGTGAACGGGGGTTCTGAGTTGGCAGCCCCATTCCCGAAGCATCCACGGGCACTTCCCGAAGGGCTGACACCTGCTGCGCCTCAGCAGCCAGCCAACCTCCCTCCCTCTGGTCGGGCACTGCAAGCCACACAGCCACTTGTGTCCCCTGTGTCCCTCCCTGGAGGCCGCAGCACGTTTTGGGTTTTGGCGCGGACGGGCCCCTCTCGGCTTCCGTAGTCCATTGCCCCCGGAGCCTGCCAGACCCCTGGCTCTAGGAGGCTGCCCAGGGGCGCTGCCAACAGCCCCCAGGTGCTGGCTAGCCGCCTCGGCCGGCCACGGGGGGAGCACACACACCTGCGGGTGTCCCCGGGCCACACACACGAACTGCCCCGTGCTTCCCGGCGTTGCAAATAGGCCCCCCGGGAAGCCCCGCCCGCCCTAGGGTCTTGTCGGGTGGGGCCGACGCATGGTGGTTGACTGGGGAGGGCTGCTGCTGGCACACACCCACTCCTGAAGCCCACTGGGGCGGTCCAAGGGCGATGAGCTCGGAGCTCAGTCAGGGCTGTCCCAGCAGAACTTTTTGAGGGTGGACAGACACGCCCGCGGGCAATCAGGTGTTGCGGGCAGGCCCCGGGGGCAGGCCCTGCTGAGTCCCCGAGCGCCACCTGGGTTCCTGCCACCACCCTTGGGCCGGGATGTGGTGCCACCTTGTGCGTAGAAGCCCTGCACACAGGCAAGAAGCCCCTAGGCCCGCGGGCGCGCCCGACCCTGGAGCCCCCTGGCTGGCTGCAGCCACAGGGAACGGGGGTTCTGAGTTGGCAGCCCCCATTCCCGAAGCATCCACGGGCAGTTCCCCGAAGGGCTGACACCGGCTGCGCCTCAGCAGCCAGACAACCTCCCTCCCTCTGGTCGGGCACTGCAAGCCACACAGCCACTTGTGTCCCCTTTGTCCCTGGAGGCCGCAGCGCGTTTTGGGTTTTGGCGCGGACGGGCCCCTCTCGGCTTCCGTAGTCCATTTGCCCTGGAGCCTGCCAGACCCCTGGCCCCAGAGGCGGGCCCTGCTGAGTCCCCGAGCGCCTCCTGAGTTCCTGCCACCACCCTTGGGCCGGGATGAGGTGCCACCTTGTGCGTAGAAGCCCTGCACACAGGCAAGAAGCCCCCCAGGCCCGCGGGCGCGCCCGACCCTGGAGCCCCCTGGCTGGCTGCAGCCACAGGGAACGGGGGTTCTGAGTTGGCAGCCCCCATTCCCGAAGCATCCACGGGCAGTTCCCCGAAGGGCTGACACCGGCTGCGCCTCAGCAGCTGGACAACCTCCCTCCCTCTGGTCGGGCACTGCAAGCCACACAGCCACTTGTGTCCCCTGTGTCCCTGGAGGCCGCAGCGCATTTTGGGTTTTGGCGCGGACGGGCCGCTCTCGGTTTCCGTAGTCCATTTGCACCCGGAGCCTGCCAGACCCCTGGCCCCATGGGCGGGCCCTGCTGAGTCCCCAAGCGCCTCCTGGGTTCCTACCACCACCCTTGGGCTGGGATGAGGTGCCACCTTGTGCGTAGAAGCCCTGCACACAGGCAAGATTCTGCACACACCCACTCCTGAAGCCCACTGGGGCAGTCCAAGGGCGAGGAGCTCGGAGCTCGGTCAGGGCTGTCCCAGCAGAACTTTTTGAGGGTGGACGGACACGCCCGCGGGCAATCAGGTGTTGCGGGCAGGCCCCGGGGGCAGGCCCTGCTGAGTCCCCGAGCGCCACCTGGGTTCCTGCCACCACCCTTGGGCCGGGATGAGGTGCCACCTTGTGCGTAGAAGCCCTGCACACAGGCAAGAAGCCCCCCAGGCCCGCGGCGCACCCGACCCTGGAGCCCCCTGGCCGGCTGCAGCCACAGGGAACGGGGGTTCTTTGTTGGCAGGCCCCATTCCCGAAGCATCCACGGGCACTTCCCGAAGGGCTGACACCTGCTGCGCCTCAGCAGCCAGCCAACCTCCCTCCCTCTGGTCGGGCACTGCAAGCCACACAGCCACTTGTGTCCCCTGTGTCCCTCCCTGGAGGCCGCAGCGCGTTTTGGGTTTTGGAGCCGGCGGTCCCCCTCAGCGCCCATCTTCTACTGCTATCCTAGGCTATAGCTGAGAGCTGGATTGGTAGAGGAACATCCAGGAGTAGAATTAGTGCCCATATGGGATACCGGCGCTTCAGGCCAGGGCCTTAACCTGCTGTACCACGGCACCAGCTCTTCGATTCTTCTGTAAGTTTCCACTAGAACCATGTAAAACATATTGAAGCTATGACAATAACAAAAATTGAAACCAATGTGCATTCAGCTCAGATGGCTTTAAATCTTGCAGCCATGCTCAATTTGTCCTGATTCTGAATTATATTTCTTTATGCTTTTCCAACCTAACTAAATCTTATAAACATCTTAAAATACAATGTAGGCCGGAACCGCAGCTCACTAGGGTAATCCTCTGCCTGCGGTGCTGGTACCCTGGGTTCTAGTCCCGGTTGGGGTGCCAGATTCTGTCCCGCTTGCTCCTCTTTCAGTCCAGCTCTCTGCTGTGGCCTGGGAAGGCAGTGGAGGATGGCCCAAGTCCTTGGGCCCCGCACATGTATGGGAGACCAGCAGGAAGTATCTGGCTCCTGGTTTCGGATTGGCACAGCGTGCCAGCCGTAGCGACCATTTGGGGGGTAAACCAATGGAAGAAAAACCTTTCTCTCTCTCTCTGCCTGTTTCTAACTCTGCCTGTCAAAAATAAATACAATGTGAAAGAAGCTGAGGAATAAACAACTTACTGGCAACATATTCTTTTTTGTTAGTCTTGGGTACATGAAGATTTCTCCAGGATCTTATCTGCAAGAGAAATTATTCAGAGAGAGTGGTGAGACAAATAGTCTAGATTCTCCCTAGATTCCATTGTGCTAGCAAGATCATGAAGGAAAGGCATAGAGACAAATGGGCATATTAGCTGGGCAACAGAAATAAAGTACCCGCCCTATGGGGGAATATAGGCTTTACACATGGGAAGAGCAGCAAGGCCCTGAAAGAGCACACACAACTCTACCAATCCCTCAGGTTAAACAGAAACTATTGTTAGGCTAATTAAAATATTCATTTGTTACCAATTCTGTAAAAAAAAAATAATCAGTGCCAGGGCCATCACTGTGGGGTAGTGAGTAAAGCTTCCTGCTGCAGTGTGGGCATCTCACATGGACACCAAATTGAGTCCTACCTGCTCCACTTCTGATCTAGCTCTCTGCTATGGACTGGGAAAGCAGTGGATGAAAACCCAAGTCCTGGGACCAGCACTGTGGCACACTGGGTTAATCTTCCACCTGCAGGACTGGCATCCCACATGGGCACTGGTTCTAGTCCCAGTTGCTTCTCTTCCAGTACAGCTCTCTGCTGTGGCCCGGGAGGGCAGTGGAGAATGGCCCCGGTGCTTGGGCTCCTGCACCCATGTGGGAGACCAGAAAGGGTCACCTGGCTCCTGTCTTCAGGTTGGCGCAGCTCCAGCTATGGTGGCCATTTGCAGGGTGAACCAATGGAAGGAAGACCTTTCTCTTTGTCTCTCTCTCTCACGGTCTATAACCCTTCTGTGGTGACTGTTCCTCACCACTGCCGGAGAATTAGGCAGGCTGCCCACGGCTTGCCTTAACCGAGGAGGGGAAAGTGCGCCACCTGCCACTCAGCCTTCCCCAAACCCAGGGGACAATCAGGCGCGGTGTGGAGCCCAGTCGAAGCAGGGTCTCACTTTATTGTAAAAGAGAGGTTGTATAGGCAGGCGCCGTGGCTTACCAGGCTAATCCTCCACCTTGCGGCGCCAGCACACCAGCTTCTATTCCCGGTTGCCCCTCTTCCAGGCCAGCTCTCTGCTATGGCCCGGGAGGGCAGTGGAGGATGGCCCAAGTCCTTGGGCCCTGCACACGCATGGGAGACCAGGAGAAGCACCTGGCTCCTGGCTTCAGATCAGAGAGATGTGCTGGCCGCAGTGGCCACTGGAGGGTGAACCAACGGCAAAAAAGGAAGACCTTTCTCTCTGTCTCTCTCTCTCTCTCTCTCTCTCACTACCCACTCTGCCTGTCAAAAAAAAGAGAGGTGGTGTATATAGCTGAGGTACAGGTTGGATGGTACAGAGTGGATGAGGGCATGTGGGCAAGGGGTGGGGTGTTGTGATGCAAAAGGGCCTTAGCAACTCCTATTGTACCACCTTAATGATCCTTAGGGAGAAGCACCCTGGGGCTGGGGTGTTTGCTACCAGGGAATTGAAACTTAAAGACAGGTTTTCAAATTTGAGGCAGGCTCAGGAAGTTCCTCTAGGCCTTTCCGGATTCAGCTTCCCCCACACCCTACCTGTCAAATGAGGGGAGGGGAGGGGAGGGGAGGGAAGAGGAGGAGAGGGGAGAGAAGACCCAAGTCCTTGGGTCCCTTGCACCAACATGGGAGATTTGGAAAAAATCTCCAGGCTCCTGGCTTCAGATTGGCCCAGCCTCAGCCAATGAGGCCATTTGGGGAGTGATCAGCAGATGTAAAACCATCTCTCTTTCTGCCTCTGCCTCTCTGTGTAACAGCCTTTGAAATAAATAAATAAATAAATCATAAAAAAAGTCACTGCCTAAATAATTTATACTATTCATCAGGATTGTCCAATTAATTAGCAGTACACCAAAAAGAAACCTGTTTTCATTAGTATCTATATTACACAGAAAATTACTCAGGCAATACTAACTGTTTTCCTTGCAGCATCTCTCGTTTTTATGTATCTAAAATTCCATTAAAGTATACAGCTCAAAGTTAGTTTTTGGCCACAATTATATGTATAGGAAAAATCGACATAATATATCTATTACAGCTTTCTTTAACTGTTCAATGACACTCCTCTCTGTATACAAACCTTGATAGAATTCTTCTCCACAGGGACCCCTGACATTTTCCAGTTCACTTTTGTTCTAGCCCATGAGACAACAGTCAATATGATACCAACATAATTTGAAAAGTATTTTGCCTTTGGGAGTTTGCCTTCTTGTACAGTAATCATGTGGAGCAGCCTGAGACTTGCCTGTTGGACACATGGGGCCTAGGTCACAGGCTGCACAAACCAGACATTGGAAGCGTAGGCATCATGATACACTAGGTTAAGCTACTTCTCTGGACATACCACATTTATATCAGAGTGCTTGGTGTGTCTCCTGGCTATTTCAGACCTCCAAACCAACTTACTTCAAGTATTTTTTTAAGTTATTTTTTAAAGTTTTAGTTATTTATTTAAAATGCATAGTTACAGAGACACAGAGACAGAGAGAGAGGTCTTCCATTTGCTGGTTCACTCCCCAGGTGGCTGCAATGGCTAGAGCTACACTGATCCAAAACCAGGAGCCAGGGGCTTCTTCCAGGTCTCCCTCCCACACAGGCACAAGGGCCCAAGGCCATGGGCCATCTTCTACTTTCTCAGGCCATAACAGAGAGCTGGATTGGAAGCGGGCAGCCAGAACTCAATCTGATGCCCATATGGATTGCTGGCAATGCAGGTGGTGACTTTACTCATGACACCAACAGCACCGGCACCACAAGTGTTCTTTTGAGTCAACAGGTCATGGTGCAAAAACTTGGATTTTTGCCATCTGCATGGAAACCCACATGGAGTCCCTGCATCCTGGCTTTCATAGATAGCACCCTGGCTGTTGTGGGCTTTTGCAGAGTGATCAGGCAGCCTTGGTTGGCAGTGTTCATATTTTTAAATATTTCACTTTTCTAGATTTTTGAGTCCGTATTCTGAGTCCTATTGCTTCTTTATTACCAAGAATTCCAAGACCTAACTCAGCATGGGTGCTATGGATAGCATGATGTGAGAGTTAAGATGAGGTGAGAGAACTCCCAGCATTGTATCTAGTTAGCATACCTTAGAAATAGTGGCAGTCTGTAGAAGTTACAAATCTACCTACCAGAGTGGTGGGACATTTAGGGGATTTTAATGATTTCCCAAAATTTATTACAAGGAAAAATGGTAACATGGTTAAGGGCTTGCTTCCCATGATTCCTAACCATCTTCATCTTCCTGCACTACACACCCTCACCCATCACTCCCATCCATCCATGATCCATACCCACCCTGCCATGGCTTGCCTGGGCCACAGCTGGGTGCCCAGCCATGGCTGTGGGAGGGAGCTCCAATAGGAGAATAGCAGCTGTCCTAGGCACCTGATCACAGCTGGGGGAGGGACATGGATAGCAGAGCACCACCACTCCAGTGGGCCCGGTGGGTGCTTGCCTGTGCTAAGGGTGGAGACTAAGCCCCGACCTCCCTGTCCCCAGTTTTGGGCTTGCCAGAGTACACCTGTGAAATGCATGTCAGTAGAGAATTGTGGTTACCAACGAGTGAGGGGAGAAATGGTGGGGTAAGGACAAAGGAGATACATTGGTCATGGGGCACAAAGTTTCCAGTAGACAGGAGAAATGAGTCTACAGCTGTACTGCAAAGCATGGAAACTACAATGCTGTATTTCATATTTCAGCTTGTTAAGAGAGGCTTTTGAAAGTACTCACCATACAGTATAGGAGGTGATGAATGAGTTATTCTGATTAGACAATTCCAGAATTAACACTCATCAAATGATTGCGTTGTATTCCACAGGTATCTATAGCTATTTCTCAGTTGAATAGTTTAAAAAGGCAAGATTGGCTGGCGCCATGGCTTAACAGGCTAATCCTCCGCCTTGCAGAGCTGGCACACCGGCTTCTAGTCCTGGTTGGGGCACCGGATTCTGTCCCGGTTGCCCCTCTTCCAGGCCAGCTCTCTGCTATGGCCCAGGAAGGCAGTGGAGGATGGCCCAAGTCCTTGGGCCCTGCACCCGCATGGGAGACCAGGAGAAGCACCTGGCTCCTGGCTTCGGATCAGAGAGATGTGCTGGCTGCAGCGGCCATTGGAGGGTGAACCAACGGCAAAAAGGAAGACCTTTCTCTCTGTCTCTCCCTCTCTCACTATCCACACTGCTTGTCAAAAAAAAAAGAAAAGGCAAAAAGATTACCAGGCTACACTAAAAAAGCTAGGAACAATACAATGTGTATTAATATAAAGAGAAATGTTTAATGATTTCACAGTAGGACAAAAATGATTCTTGAAGATTTGTTAAATTGAAAGGCAGAGTTAGAGAGAAGAGATATAGATCTTCCATCCACTGGTTCACTCTCCAGATGGCCACAACAGACAGAGCTGTGCCAATCCAAAGCCAGGAAGCACAGGCTTATTCTGGGTCTCATATGTGGGTGCAGGTGTCCAAGTACTTGGGTCATCTTCTGCTGCTTTTCCAGGCACATTAGCCAGGAGCTGGATTGGAAATGGAGCAGCTGGGACTTGAACCTGGGCCTGTATGGGATGCCAGTGCTGTAAGCTGCAGTTTATCTTGGTTTAACACAGCAGTGCCCCCCCCCCCAAAAAAAAAAAAAAAACAGGTCAGGGATACAAAGAGTTCAAAAGCTGAATGATGAAAACAATACATATAGAAGGGGCTGGGGCCACGGCTTAGAGGGTAAAGCCACCCTTCTGCAGTGTTGGAATTCCACAAGGGCACCACTTCAAGTCCCACCTCCAGTGCTGGCATCCCATATGGGCACCGGTTTGAATCTCGATTGCTCCACTTCCAATCTAGTTCTGTTATGCCCTGGAAAAGCAGTAGAAGATGGCCCAAGTCTTTGGGCCCCTGCTCCTATGTGGGGGACCTGGAAGAAGCTCCTGGCTCTGGGTCGGCAGAGCTCTAGCTGTTGCAGCCAACTAGGGAGTGAACCATTGGATAGAAGACCTCCCCCTCTCTCTCTCTCTCTGCTTCTCTGTGCGTAACTGACTTTTAAATAGAAAAATAAATCCTTAAAAAACAAATGTGTAACTGTTCATATAGATAGGCTCAAAGGGATCACATAAACAAGATCAAGTGTCTACTAATAACAATAGATAGAATTAAAAAGGAGAGAATGATCCAACATGGAAAGCAGGCCACACAGCAGACTCATAGAATGACACATGCCCTAAACAGCACAATGACATCAGCATCTAGCTAAAAATCCCATGAGAGCATTTTAGGCATGGAAATCCAAGACAGTGTAGAAAAAAGAAAATCTACATAAATGATCTCTGTGAGTGAGACCCCAGTGGAAAGAAGAGGACATCAAAGGAGGTACCTTTTTCAGAAGGCTAGAGAGAACTTTCCACTTTTCTTATGGCCCTGTCTACATAGTAACAGAGTTTGTGGACTCAAAAGGCTTCTATAGCTTTGGCAGCTCATGACAAGAGCCTCAGGTGATCACTGACATCATAAATAAAAGTGTCAATTGTTAAATCAACAATAGGAGTCACTGTGTACTTACTCCCTATGTAGGACCTCTGTCCTTAATGAGTTGTGCTATGAGAATTAACAGTAAAACTCATCTTCAAAAGTACTTTAGACATTGTGTGTCTCTGCAAACTGTTGAAATCTTTACTTAGTACAGAGTTGGCCTTCTGTATATAAAGATAATTACAAATGAATCTTTATGAAGAATGGGCTAGCAGAGGGAGTAGAAGGTGGGACAGGAGTGGGGGTGCGAGGGTGGGAAGGGGGGAAGAACTGCTATATTCCTAAAGGTGTACCTATGAAATGTGTATTCATTAAATAAAAGCTTTCTAAAAGAAAAAGAAAGAGCCAAGAATGGGCCAAGTACCTGGAGCCCTTTCTATCCATGGTACAAACCCGGCTTGAGTTCTAAGTGCTAGGCCTTAGGCGAGTGGAGTCCAGGTATTGTGGTAGCTGGAGAAAGTCAGTTGATGGGAGAGAGAAGCACAGGGATCTCCTTTTTGCTCTGTCTCTTAGTTCCTCAAATAAAAAAAAAATTAAAAATTTACATCCCTGGAAACCAAAACCAGAAAGATATTGAAGAATTCTTCAAACTTGTAGTAAATAAGAATCATATTCCTAAATGGACAGTGACTTATTGAAGAAACCACATGGGAAATTCAGATGTAAGATGATTAGAATCAAAGTACAACACAAATTAATGGAATAAATGCAAAGCAAGGCTTAGGAGGAAATAGCTGTAAAGATCTATATTTCATAGTAAGATATGAAATCAATTATCTACAATTCTACCTTAAGAAACCAAAAAGCAAAATCAGAGAAAACTGGAGCCAAAAAAGGCAGAAGAAACAAAGAGTGAAGTGGAGTAGGGTGGAGAAAGGAATGTGTGGTGCTCCCCACTTTGTGTAAAAGACACAGTGCTGTGCTTCTGGCACATAGCAAGGAATGCTTCTCCCACCAAGAGCCTACAGCCTCTGCACCATGATATCAAGCTACCCTACCCAAATCTTATTTTTCAAATTAAGAAATCTTGAAAAACACAGATGTAAATAATCAAGCCCTCTTATTATCCTAGGCTTCTAATGTAAACATTTTAACATTTCTTATTAACATTTTTAACATTTATTTATTTATTTTAAAGGCAGAGTTACAGAGAGAGAAAACAAAGAGACCTTCCATCTGTTGGTTCACTTCCCCAATGGCCACCACTACAGGGATGGGCCAGGCTGAAGCCACAGACAGAAGCTTCATCCTTGTCTCCTACAGGGGTACAGAGACCCAAGGACTTAGGCCATCCTCTCCTGCTTTCCCAGGTGCATTAGCTAGGAGATGGATCAGAATCGGGCCACCCGGAATCAGACCAGTGCCCATATGGGTTGCTACTGTCACTGGCAGCAGCTTAACCTGCTATGCCACAATGTCATAAAGGTAAGCGTTTCTAACTCAGGCCACAGTAAAGGAGGAGAAAATAGCTTACAGGAGAGGACTAGAAATTTGAAAGCAGTCAATCAAATGGAAACAAAAAAAGCTGCACTTCAGAAGATGATTGAAAATGTTATTAGAGGTTGCCCTCATTGGGGCCTAAAATGTTAAATAAACCTCCCCCTTCAGTGCCGGCATCGCATATGGCCACTGATTCAAATCAAGTCCTGGCTGCTCCACTTCTGATCCAACTCTCTGGGGTGGTCTGGAAAAGCAGAAGATGGCTCAAGACCTTGGGCCTCTGCACCCATGTGAGAGACCCTGAAGAAGCTGCTGGCTACTGGTTTCAGATTGGCCCAGCTCAGGCCATTATGGCCATTTGGGGAGTGAACCAGTGGATGGAAAACCTCTCTACCCATGCCTCTCTGTAACACTGCTTTTCAAATAAATAAATAAATCATTTTAAAAAATAGAATAATGTCTTAACTAAGACATTAAAAACCCACAAATTTCACCAGTTCATTGAGTCTCCTATAATTGCTTTTTTCTCTTTTTTTTCTCTTTTGATCTCCATTAGCAGTTTCACGATTCTGTTTTATTTTTCAGAATTCTAGAAATTCATGGTTACCCCATTGATCTTCCATAAGAAACCCATATTTATAATAATTTTTAATGGTCTTATGAATATAAATCTTCCTGGAGAAGAACTAGAACTGTGAATGACAAAGACAAATCATCACAATTGAAATGTTTAAAGTAATTTAGCAATTTAGCAAAGGAGATGCCCACAGGATTTGAAAAAGCACAGCAGTATTTTACAAACCAGTTCATCATTTCAGGCAATGATAGCACTGGAGCAATTTCAAAATTCTTCTAAAGTACCCAAGGAACCCCCCTCTGCTTTTTGAAGAACAGCAGCTTGTTAGATTTCACCATTGGACTTCTCCATGTTACCTAACCCCTGGGAAACTCACATCAATAGCATTTCTATATCAATGTAACAACTTGAAATTTATGATATTACAACTAGATAATACTTTTCAGGTAAAGGGAGCCTAATTAACCATCATCTCTGCAAGTTGAAAACTACATCTTTTGTTGATTCCCAGGGATCCACAAAGAAATCAAGGTCAAAGCAGTTTAGAACTTTGATTTTGAAAAAAATGTCAAAGATATCAAAAATTAAAAAATACTTGGTTAACATAGGATCTCTGATCATTTTATGAGACAATAATCATTCACTTATATAGAGTCAAATTATGTTTAAATATATTTATTACATATTAAGTATATTTAATATTTGATTAGTAGAAAGATACACTTAAAAGATATTAAAAATCAATTCTTAACATTCAGTTTTCTAAACCCAAAGATAGAAAATACATGAGATTATCTTGACAAAACACAAAATTTCTTTCCCTCATGTAATTAGCTACCAAAAGATGAAGAAAATCCTTTTGTACTGTGCTTCTTCTAATGGGAAGCTCCCCCAGATAACTTAGAAGTTAAACCTAGTGGAAAGATACCCCAACTTAGACATTGAAATAGTATGTGTGCAGGCTGTAAGCATTCAACCTTATAAAAGAATGAGAACACTTAGAAACAAGTACACCCGAGGCCGGTGCTGTGGCACTGCAGGTAAAGCCACCACCTGCAGTGCCTGACTCCCATAGGACTGCTCTACTTCTGATCCAGCTCTCTGCTATGGCCTGGAAAAGCAGTAGATGGCCCGAGTACTTAGCCTCTCTGCACTAGTGTTGGAGACCCAAAAGATGTTCCTGGCTCCTGGCTTCAGACTGGCAGAACTCCAGCCATTGCAGCCTTTTGGGGAGTGAACCAGCACTCTCTCTGCCTCTCTGTAACTCTGCCTTTCAAATGAATATATAAATCTTTAACAAAAAAGACAATACCATATCTTAGAAACAAAAGCATAAAACTCCATAGAACAGTTTAAATACATCTAGAAAAGTCAAGTATAGGGGCCAGTGTTGTGGCATGTTGTGTAAAGCCAGCCCCTGTGACACAGGCATCCCATCCTACATGGGCACTTGTTCCAGTCCTGACTATTCCATTTCAGATCCAGATCCCTGCTAATGTGCCAAGGAACATAATGAAAAATGGCCAAGTCCTTGGGCCCCTGCCACTCAGGTGTGAGATCCAGAAGAAGCTCCTGGCCATTGTGGCTCAGCTCCAGCCATTGTGGCCATCTGGGGAATGAACCAGTAGACCAAAGATCTCTGTCTCTTCTCTCCCTCTGTGAACTCTGGCTTACAAATGAAAAAATCTTTAACAAAAAAAATTAGGTACTCTTAGTATCCTAGTCTCTAAGATAAAAATTTCTCTTTAAGATTTATTAATTACAAAGGTAGAGTTACAGAGAGAGAGAGAAAGATCTTCCATCTGCTAGTTCATTAGCTAAATGGCCACTACAACCAGAACTGGGCCCGGCAGAAGCCACTGCCAGGAGACTCATCCAGGTCTCCCACGTGGGTGCAGGGTCCCAAAGATTTGGGCCATCCTCTCCTGTGTGCCAGGTGGATTAGCTAGGAGATGAATCAGAAGTGGGCCACGAGGAATCAAACCAGTGCTCATATGGGTTGCTGCCATCACAGGCAGCATCTTAACCTGCTGTGCCACAATGTCAGCTGTAAGGACAAGCATTTTTAATGACAGGCCATAACTAAACAATAAAGGAGGAGAAAATAGCTTATAAGAGATGGCTAGTTGTTGGGAAGGAGTCAATCAAATGGAAATTTTAAAAAATTACAGTTGAGGAGATAGAGGGGCCAGGCACTGTAGCGTAGTAGGCTAATCCTAGAAAAGCAGTTGGTGGCTCACTTGGTTAACCCTCCACCTGCAGTGCTGGCAACCCGTATGGGTGCTGGGTATAGTCCCAGTTGCTCCTCTTCCAGTCCAGCTCTCTTCTGTGGCCCAGGAAGGCAGTGGAGGATGCCCCAAGTGCACGGACCCCTGCACCCACATGGGAGACCTGGGAGACAGGGAGGAAGCACCTGGCTCCTGGCTTCGGATCCACACAGCAACAGCCGTAGCAGCCATTTGGGGGTGAAGCAATGGAAGGAAGACCTTTCTGTCTCTCTCACTGTCTAACTCTGTCAAATAAATAAAAACAATAAAAAACAAGAAGATGCAGTTGACTAGATGGTTGAAAATGTTATTTAGAGGGGCATTGTAGGCTAATCTTAGGAAAGCAGTGCAAGATGTGCTTGAGCTTGGGGGATCTGCAAGAAGCTCCTGGCTCCTGTTCTGGATTGGCTCAGCTCCAGCCATTGTGGGTATTTGAAGAGTGAACTAGTAGATGGAAGACATTTCACTCTACCTCTCCCTCTCTTTCTCTCTCTCAAAATTTTTTAAAGTTATTAGACTGGGGCAGGCACTGTGGCATAGAAGGCTAAGCCTCCACCTCAGTGCCAGCACCTCATGTGGGTACCAGCTCAGCTGAACCCCAGCAGCTCAACTTCCAATCCAGCTCTTTACTAATGCACCTGGGCAAAGCAGAGAAATGTGGTACTTGAGCCCCTGAACCTGTATGGGAGACCCAGAAGAAGCTCCTGGCTCCTGCCTGACCCAACCCCCAGTCATTTGGGTAGTGTCATTGGATGGAAGATCTCTTTCTTTCCCTCTTTCTCTCTTTGTATCTCTGCCTTTCAAATAAATAAATGTGTTGTAGAAAGTTATTCGACTTTGAAATCAAATATGAAAAACCTCTTGCAAAAAATTATCATTAATATTTATATTTTTGTAAAAAAATTACTAACTTAATATAGGGTATAAATCCTGATTTTATTTATTTGAAAGAATTCCAAAAAAGACAATGAGAAAGTGATCATTGGGATCACTTCCCAACTGATTGCAGCCAGAGCTGGGACAGATTGAAGAAGCCGGAAGCCAGGGAAATCCATGTGGTTCTCCCACATGTGTGGCAGGGGTCCCAGCACTTGGGCCATCTTCTGCTATCCCAGGCACATTCACAGGGTGCTAGATTAGAAGTGCAGCAGTCTGGACTCAAAGAAGCACTCTTAAGGGGTGCAGGTATGATAGACTGCACTTAACCTACGATGCTGGCTGAACCTTGAACATTTTTAATGTCAGGGCTGGAATTGTGATGTTGTGGGTAAGGCCACCACCTGTGATGCTGGCATCCATAGGGTCCCATGTCACAGCTGCTCTACTTCAGATCAAGCTCCCTGCTAATGGCCTGGGAAGAGCAGAGGAAAATGGCACAAGTGTTTAGGCCCCTGCTACTGATGTAGGAGGCCTGAATGGAGCTCCAGGCTCCTGCCTTCAGTCTGGCCCAGTGCTTGCTTGCTGCAGAGATCTGGGATTGAACCAGTAGGTTGACGATGTCTGTCCCACTCTCTAACTCAGCCTTTCAAATACATAAATAAAACTTTAAACAATTCTAAATTTTGGTAAGTTCATTTAGAATTCTTTTTATTGGGGCCAGCACTGTGGCATAGTAGGTTAAGCCTCCACCTGCAGTGCTGGCATTTCATAAGAGCACTGGTTCAAAATGCCCTAGAAAAGCAGTGGAGGATGGCACAAATCCTTTGGCCACTGCACCCATGTGGGAGACTTGGATGAGGGTCCTGGCTCTTGGCTTCAGATCAGCAAGATCCAGCCATTGTAGCCCTCTGGGGAGGGAACCTGTGGATGGAGGACCTCTCTCTCTCTCTCTCTCTCTGGGGAGGGAACCTGTGGATGGAGGACCTCTCTCTCTCTCTCTCTCTCTCTCTCTCTCTGTTATTCTGCTTTGCAAATACTTAAATAAATATTAAAAATATTTCTTATCCTTGATAACTTGATTTTTTTTTTTACTTTGAACTTTTATTTGGCAAAGCAACACTGCATAAACTGTGCAGTAACAAATGACAGTTTACACAGAATGTTAAATTCATATACATTATCAGCAGCAAATTAGAAATAAACAAAAAACCACTAAGCTACAAATCCCCTATCACTTTTAGAGAGAATGAACAAACTCTGTCAGTTGTGTCCAATCTGAACAGCAGAGTCTATAGGACATCACCTGCCATCTTAAGTTTCAGGATTTACAGATGCCTAGTTGGAAGGTAACAAAGCAGTTGACTGTATCTACAACACGCTATTCTGTGACACCACCTCAAAAGCTTTAAAAAGAAAGCTCATCTCTACTTTCTTAGTAGCATCTAACAGATATCCAAATACCAAGAAGCTTAACTTGTGAATGGTGGTGTTATCTGATACACAGAAGAAATTCAGAAATTCAGGTAATTCAGAATATCAGTAAATGGTTTTTGCTATAACAAAATGTGAAAACGAAAAGGGAAGGAAGATGGTTTTATTATGGTTACTCCTCCTTTTTAAAACTCCCAAAGAAAAATGAATAAAAGTTCTAATCAATTAAATAGAATTACTTCTTGCTGTTAGTAACCTCAGTTAACCCTATTGTTCCACAGTTGAAACCTGAAAAACTTACTTGAGCATTTAATTTGGAAAGCAACTCTAGTCCCAGTGATGGTACTGGACACCAACATACATAAAGATAACTATATCCTCATTACAGACTCAGTGGGCACTCTGCTCAGAAAACACCTTTTATTGCATTAATTCTTGTTCCTCACAGTCAATTTCATCAGAGGCATCTGTGGAAATTTACAATAGGTTTGTAAGAGATCAAGGAGCCAGGAAAGTGAGGGTTTAGTTCAGGTAGGAGAGAGGGGAAAAGTCTGGAAACCAGGGTAGTATCCATACCACTCAGAGAGCAGGCCAAAACCACATGCAGCAAGCACTTTGAGCTGCTCTCCACCGCTTATCACCAGCAGCAAAGCAGAGGCAGAGAGCGTTATTTAAGAAAGAGAGGTCAATGTGGGATCATACTGAGCACCAGGAACCAGCTACATGGAGGAGTATCTAGGCCTGGAAGCCTAGGGCGCGGGGCTACAGCAAGCCCCCTCCTGGCAAGAGGTCAGGGGAAAGAGAAGGGCCAGACACATCATGTCCTAGGAGTTTAACCCACTTCCAAAGGGGAGTGGTTAATTAACCTGATTGGCTGGTTGGCAGGCACCCAGATGTGGCCAGGTAGGGGGATGAGGTCACACAGGGGCGTGGCAAAGGCGTGGTCTTCCAGCTCACAAACCTAATCAATTTTAAGCTGTATGCCTGCCTGCTTCAACTCTGACTTTCAAATGAAATAAATATTTTAAAAATCCACTTACCAGCCACCTTCTCTTAACTTTAACACATACACAGGCCATGCAGTATGACAACAGAACACCACTTTCTTCTTAGAAATAGGATGGTAACTGTAAGCTGCTCAATCAGCCACAACGCAACTCAAGGTGCTTTTGGATGGAAATTAAATTGAACCACTCGTATTTCACCACATGAGTACTCTTCCAAACCATATCCCAATCTTCCTCACAGAGGGGCTGAGGCAAAAATCTTGGAATCTTGTCTCCCACATGAAGCAGGCAAGCATACAGGTAAAGATAGATTAGGTTTGTGAGCTGGAAGACCACACCTCTGCCACGCCCCCGTGTGGCCTCAGGCCCCTACCTGATGCCTTTGCCATGCCCCTGTGTGGCCTCATTCCCCTACCTGCCCACACCTGGGTGCCCACCAGCCAAGCAGGTTAATTAACCACTCCCCTTTGGAAGTGGGTTAAAAGCCCAGCCACGGTGTGGCCCCGGCTGCTCTTCTTCCCTGGCCTCTTGCCAGGACAGGGCTTGCTGTAGCCCTGCACCTCCAGGGTGCATGGCCTTCTGGCCATGTGCTCTAGGCTTCCTGGCCTAGAGGCTCATCCCTGTGGCTGGTTCCTGGTGCTTGGTATGAACCCTACTCACCTCTCTCCCGTAAATAGCTCTCACTCTCCTATGCATCTTTCTCACTAAATAAAAGCTTAAAACGTGCCATGCTGCCTCGTTTATCTGTACTGGTATTTAGAATTCTTCTCTAAATATTAGGCAAGAACCCTCTTGGGCTTATTAATATTGGGGATTTAGTCATAAGCCTGTGGTGAAATCGTATGGCACCCCAAATTCCGGTAGTACACGTGGCACCCCGGATAGCATTTCTAGGGAACCTTAAGGGGGGGCTACAATTTAGTGTGGATTTTATGGGGTCTTCTCCAGTTTCACACAAACCAGTACCACGAAAAATGACCTAAGCCAGGTCCCAATTCCATAAACCCAAAGAGCAGAGACAGAAATTTCAGTCTCAGAGCTGTTGACTCCGTACACAAATGGAAGCCATTGTGCTAATAGGTAGCTAATGCGCAGCAGGAAGAGAAAGGACAGCTGCTGGATGTCCCCAGAGTCCCAACCACCACATTAGCTCACAAGCTGCTCTGGGGATGGAGTACAAGTGGCCACTGCCCTCCTTACCAGCGTGAGAGGGTCAGGCCACTTGAAGAATATACCCCAGACCTCTGGGCTAGCTCACCAATGTGGTTACCGAGGGAATAGTCCAGCTCTTGATGCTCGTCGCTTCAATTCACCAAAGATGAGGCATGGCCAGAGGTAAAGGTTTATTGCAAGAAGGCAGCAGCAGCCTTGGGGAAAGAAAAAGAAGTTTCTCTCAATCCAAACAGGTGCTTTTCTACCAAACCACCCAGTACAGAGGATTTTTTAAAGAGACAGGGTGGGCCGGCGCCATGGCTCAACAGGCTAATCCTCCTCCTAGCGGTGCCAGCACACTGGGTTCTAGTCCTGGTCGGGGCGCCAGATTCTGTCCCGGTTGCACCTCTTCCAGGCCAGCTTTCTGCTGTGGCCAGGGAGTGCAGTGGAGGATGGCCCAAGTGCTTGGGCCCTGCACCCCATGGGAGACCATGACCAGCATGGTGTGCTGGCCACAGCATGCCGGCTGCAGCGGCCATTGGAAGATGAACCACCGGCAAAGGAAGACCTTTCTGTCTCTCTCTCTCACTGTCCACTCTGCCTGTCAAAAAAAATAAATAAATAAAGAGACAGGGTAATTGGAGGGTGAGGATTCAAAGAAAACAATCAGTCTATTCACTTGACAATTATGCAGATTTTCAGGCTTTGTTCTGAGGCACATCCCACCACCCAGTCAGAGGAGTCCTGGGTGTAACCCCAGGGGCTTTCTGCCTCAGTTGGGGGAGGGGGGAAGGGTTCTTTGTCAGTTGGGGCAACAGCCTGCCATTCCTAATCATCTCCTTTTTTCAGTGGGCTTTTGAAATTCTTATGCCAATATTATTCACTAGATTACAGCAACAGCAAGTGTCTTCATTAAGGTAAACATTTGAAAAGGAAAAATGCATTTATTGTGGTTACAGGAGTACCATTCTGTTGGAGGAGGGTATTTGGGGGCTTATAAAGAGGTCATAAGGCAGGGGGTGGCTGGTGTAAGGACTAGATGACCTAATGAGGAGTCCTTTTAAGAGTGGGCAAGACCTGTCTACTAGCAAGACAGTGAGTATCTAGTTTTGTTTTGTTTTTTTTTTTTTTTTTTTTTTGACAGGCAGAGTGGACAGTGAGAGAAAGAGACAGAGAAAGGTCTTCCTTGGCCATTGGTTCACCCTCCAATGGCCGCCGTGGCCGGCGCACCGTCCTGATCTGAAGGCAGCAGCCAGGTGCTTTCCCTGGTCTCCCATGGGGTGCAGGGCCCAAGCACTTGGGCCATCCTCCACTGCCCTCCCTGGCCACAGCAGAAAGCTGGCCTGGAAGAGGTGCAACCAGGACAGAATCCAGTGCCCTGACCGGGACTAGAACCCAGTGTGCTGGTGCCGCAAGGCAGAGGATTAGCGTGTTGAGCCAAGGGGCCAGCCCAGTGAGTTTCTAGTTTTATCATGAGAATAGAAGGGAAGTTAACAATCCCACCCTTCTAACCTAGTTTTACCAAGAGAATTTGCCTATTGCATAGTTCCCAAGGCTTTTGGTTTTAACAAGAACAGGCTAGACAAGATTATGATTCTGTCCTTCTGATGAGATTGTTAGCTGTTATTATTCTGCTCATCCAAATCGTGGTTCAAAAACTGCACTCCATTTTTCAGGTGTCCCTCTTTGGAGACCCCCTAGTGGCTGCTGTGGCAAGAGCTTTCTCATGTAAATAAATCTTGCTTTGCTCACTGCCTGTCCACATGGAAATTCCTTGTGAGACAGGCACCCCAGGCACCTTCCTTCATCGCCATTTTCCCCCATTAATTTGGTGTGGTGATTCATGGCAGAGTTGCCAGTCTCTGGTTTCAGATGTCATGGCTTGTCGCTAGATCAATGACAGTGCTTAAGTTCTCTGATTCCTCCTGGTGGTCCTCAAACCTTCCAGCACCTGTGTCCTTCAGCTCTGTCTCAGCCTAACAGAGACCTGGGGCTCCCTTGCTCTCTTAAAAACCTACTGTAAATTTCGACAGATGCCCCTATGAAGTTGATTATGAGGAGGACTTAATAATAACTCGGATTTCTAAGGGTTGGGTGTCTACTTCTCACTGTTTCTACACACACACACACACACCCCACTCATGAACAAAATATTTCTCAGGTGCAAAATTAGGTAACGTTATCAGACTCAGTACCCTCCTTTGCACCAAGCAAACAGGTTTCTCCTGGTGTGCCTTTATTGGAGGGGCAGGGTTTTGTAGTGTAAAGTGCTGGGCTGCTTTCCCAGGCCTGCCTCTAAGGCTGCTGCATTCCTTCTGCAGAGCACATGTTTTGTTTCCCATGGCTGCTTTCACACACATAGGCTAATTTCTATCTTCCTGTCTAAAAATAGTATTAAGAGCATGAAAATCTTTTTTTTTTAAATTTATTTGACAGATAGAGTTAGTGAGAAAGACAGAGAGAAAGGTCTTCCTTCTGTTGGTTCACCCCCCGAAATGGCCGCTATGGCAGAAGCTACACCGATCCAAAGCTAGGAGCCTGGTGCTTCCTCCTGGTCTCCCATGTGGGTGCAGGGGCCCAAGCACCTGGACCATCCTCCATTGCCTTCCTGGGACACAGCAGAGAGCTGGATTGGAAGAGGAGCTACCTGGACTAGAACCCAACACCCATATGAGATGCCCGCAGATGGAGGATTAGCCAAGTGAGCCATGGCACCGGCCCCATGAAAACCTTGAATAGAAGAATACCCTTAGAAACAAAAGCTGAAGGAATTGTCTGAGTACATGAAAAAAATTAAACACATTAAGAAAAGACAGAAGAATGACTTTAGGCTTCTAAGATAAACAGTTTGAATGTCAGGTCACAGGAGTCAGAACTAAGGAGGAAGAAATACCTTACAGGAGATGCCTAGAAATTTGAAAAGAAAATCACCAATTAAGTAGAAACTACTAAAAGGAGAAACTGCATTAAAAATAGATTTCAAAATGAAACAGCAAGATTATTACAAATATGTATGTTACTGGAGGGAAGGCCATGGAAACTGTGGGTTCTTATCTTCAGGCAAGAAAGAATTCAGGTGTGAGACAGAGGGCAGAGTGCTAAGGCTTTGTTGGGGACAGGGCATCCATCAGGATGGAAGGGACAGAAAGAGCGCCCAGTCGCTCAGACTGGGGAGAGTGAGGTTATGAAGTAGCACCTTGACAGTAGGGACTCCATTTTGGAGAACCTGAGACTCCATTCTGGGAAGGTGCCCCCCCACACCGTGAGACTCTGGTCTGAAACTATGATCTAAAACAGTTGAACAATAGCAGTCCACTACATCACACTTGGCAGAGCACAGAAACCCCCTATCATGATCACTCAAGCTTGAAAGTGAGTAGGCTACACCTGGGTTAATAATAAAAATGTAATTTGTCTATGTCCTACATATGATTAAACCAATACCTGGATTAATGTCAAGATTATAATTAAAATTGTTAAGATTGTAACTGGTATTGTCAAGATTATAATTGATACTAGTTTTGCATAGGTTTAAGTCAGCTTGACCCCAGTAACCATGTATTCCCCCCCCCCCCGATCCTAGCAACCATGTATTCCCCTCCCGATTTTGCAGTTTTTGCCTTTATAAACCTTTATAAACCTTTATAAACCCTACTCTCCTCCCCACCACTTCTCTCATCCCCTCGAACCCCATTCCTGTCCTGACTTCCTTGACTTTTCCTAACTACATTTCA
The DNA here is from genome assembly GCF_033115175.1 of Lepus europaeus. Taxonomy (NCBI): domain Eukaryota; kingdom Metazoa; phylum Chordata; class Mammalia; order Lagomorpha; family Leporidae; genus Lepus; species Lepus europaeus. The sequence goes on from NW_026909305.1 coordinate 217,097, forward strand.
TCATCTCAGACACTCCTATTCCCAGAGCCCTGGATTGGGTCATTGGTGGTAGTGCTTCTAAAGCTCCCCCTTTTCCCACTGGATATGCAATAATTGAGGGGGCATCCTGATGTCACCTCCTCCTCTTCCCTGCATAGGGCCATGGAGGCCAGGCCCCTACCTCAAGGCACTACCTCCCAACAGGCCGAGTTATTAGCCTTGGTTCAAGCCTTCCCCTTAGCCAAAGGAAAGACAGTCAATTATATATACAGATTCCTGATATGCCTATCATATCATGCACTCCAATGCCCAGATGTGGCAAGCCCGAGGGACCCCTTTAATAAATGGCAAGCTGATTAAAGCTCTTCTTGATGCTGCCCAGTTGCCAACAAAAGCTGCTATTATTCACTGCAAAGGACACCAGAAAGGTAAACAATCCCTATCTGAAGCTAATAACAAGGCTGATCTGACAGCTAACACAGCGACCCTGAAGGAAGAAAAGAAATCTAAAATCTGTCCCTTTAATACTAGAAACTGCTTCACTTGTTTTCCTTTGGCTCCTTTTGTTATGCTTTCTCTGAACTGCTTTCTCTGAATAAAGAACCAAGAAAGTAACCTTAGTGTGACCCTCCCCTGTTCTCTCCCCTGCCCGGTTTCACTTGATTAATGCAGATGTAACAAGGGCTTGTACAACAGACTGCTTGTACCTGCTTTGTGCTACTAAGGAGTTATGGTTTATATTATCCCAAGATTTGGATTGCCTGCTTCCATCAGTCAGACAGTGGGCCAGAGTTTACCTCTAAAATTACTCAAATAGTATCTGCCTCCCTTCATAGCTCATGGCATTTTCACATTCCCTATCGTCCCCCCTCCTCAGGCAAAGTAGAATGGATGAATGGAATTTTAGAACAGGCTCTAACTAAACTCTCCACCCAGGTTTACTTGGACTGGGTAAAACTCCTCCCTTTAGCTCTGTTAAGAATCAGATCTCTTCCCAAGAAGTCCTTAATGCTTAGCCCATTTGAAATTCCCTATGGAAGGCCTGTCCTTCTGTTACCGGAGAAATTGCAGGGTTCTTGTCTTCAGGCAAGAAAGAATTCAGGCGTGAGACAGAGAGTAGTGGGAGGTAAAATAGCAAGGTTTATTAGGAAGGGACATCTGTAGGTGATATCGGACAAGACCCCCTAAAATTCACACTAAAACGTGGCCCCTTAAAGTTCCATAGAAATGCTAGCCGGGGTGCCACATGTACTACCAGAATTTGGGGCGCCTTACGATTTTACCACGGGCTTATTACTAAATCCCTGATATTAATAAGCCCAAGAGGGTTCTTGCCTAATATTTAGAGAAGAATTCTAAATACCGGCACAGATAAACGAGGCAGCATGGTACATTTTAAGCTTTTATTTAGTAAGAAAGATGCATAGGAGAGTAAGAGCTTTATTTAAGAAAGAGAGGTAATTAGGGGTTCATACCGAGCACCAGAAACCAGCCACGTGGAAGAGCATCTAGGCCAGGAAGCCCAGAGCACATGGCCCGAAGGCCATGCGCCCTGGAGGCGTGGGGCTACAGCAAGCCCCTTCCTAGCAAGACGCCAGGGAAAAAGAGCAGGCTGGGCACACTGTGCCCCAGGCTTTTAACCCACTCCAAAGGGGAGTGGTCAATTAACCTGATTGGCTGGTGGGCACCCCGGTAAGGTCAGGTAGGGGAATGAAGCCACACAAGGGCGTGGTCTTCCAGTTCAGCTCCAACCTGTATGCCTGCCTACTTCATTCCCCCCTCAGAGACTCCAGACCTTAATCTTAAGGGGATGTTGATGAGCGTTGAGTCTCCATCTTCTGTAGCTACTTCCTGCTGATTAGGGGCGCAGACCCTGCCTGTTCTCGGTCTGGGAGTTCTGCCTATCTCATCTAATGAGTTCACTTCACGAGCTGGATCTCCTTCAGTCACCGCCATTCTCACTGTCTCCTGCATGGTCATAATTATTTTCAGAAGTTGCCGGGTTCTGCTGGGTTATTTTAGATATAAATGAAGGTCCATTGTAACTCTGGAGTGACCGTGGGAGTCCAAAGTGTGGCACGATGTCTTTTAACATGGCTTTAAGCACCTTGTGTGCTTTCTCCGTTTAGGTTGAAAAGGCCTCCATCCATCCTGTAAGAGTAACAATAAAGACTAGGAGGTACCTATAATTACTAATTGGGAGCATATTGGTAAAATCAACCTGCCAATCTACACCTGTCTGTTCCCTTCCTCTGCACAGGAGTCAACAGGGGAGGTGGCCTTACATGGGGAGGGTTATTCTGTAAACACAGTGGCCAAGAGCGAGTCATTTTCTTTATGACTGTATTTAGTCCCTTTTCTCCAAAAGCTTGGGAGATTAGTTGTACCATCCATTTGCATTTTTAGTATAGCCTCGCTGTTGGGTCCATTCAACTCAGGCTCCATATAGTGCATTTCCTTAACGACTTCCACAGATTGAGGTATAAGGGCCCTTTTCAAACTTTCCTGTGTAGCTGTTCTATCTGTTAATGCATTTCTCTGGTTAACATAATTATTTCCCTTCTGATGTCCCTTGCAGTGGATGACAGCCACCTCTAAAAGCTCCAGTACTGCCTGAAATAGAGCCAGTATCTTTTTTTTTTCATATTTAACAGGGGTCAGTAAGCCCCTCTCTTTCCAGATTGCTGCATGTGCATGTAACACAAGGAAAGCATATTTGGAATCTATCTATCTATCTATCTACCTATTTATATTAACTCACTGACCTTTTCCCAGTTGTAAAGCCCTAGTCAATGCAATAAGCTCCACCTTTTGGGCTAAAGTATTGTGTGGTAGTGCTTGGGCTTCTATTGTCTGTCTTTCTAACTCCTTCCTTCATATAGCTGTTGCCATCAGTAAACCATTCGGCATCTGGATTTTCCAGGGTCCCATCTCGTAGGTCTGGCCTACTACGGTACACCTGCCTACTTCATTCCCCCCTCAGAGACTCCATCCCCTTCGTCCTAAGGGGAGTTGATTGCCGTCAGCTCATCTCTTCTGTGATTGCTTCCTGTTCATGAGGGGTGTAGTACAGTCCCTGCCTATCCAGTGTCTGTAAGTCTCTGTCTATCCTGTCTAACAAATTTGCTTTGTGGGTTGGAGCAGTCTCAATCATTGCCAAGGTCTGTGTCCCTGCATAGTCAGTTTCTCCCAGAAGTCTAGTTCTAAGGTTTTTGATTGGCTTATAGGAATAGTCAGGAATGTCTTTTGTATACACCTGTGAAGACTTAAGAGGTAGAAGTTTAGTTCTAATTTTACAGAAGTAGTCATGTTCACTAGCACCTGGTCAGGTCCCTTTTATTTAAGCTGAAACTGATCTGAAGAGGATCTTCATATGAATGGCTTGCTCAGGAATTTCTAATGTTGGAGTTTTTGTTATAAACCCCTTGATTCCTTGGAACACTTTGTAGCTCCCCTGTCCAGCACAGTGTCTGTTTCAGAGGCTTTTAAGCAAACACAAGGCTTAGAATCCAGATCCTGGAATCCATAACTCTTGTAGCTACCCTTCTCAGTACAGAGTCTGCATCAGGGCCTTTTTAAAGCTGTACACAAAAGTTTAGAATCCATATCCTGGAATCCAAGTTCCGTAGAATCCTGTCATCAGCAATTCCCAATACTGGAGCTTTTATTTAGAAGCTCCTTAGTTCTCTGGAACCACTTTTGCAGCTACCCCTTTTCAGTATGCACTGTATCAGGGCATCTTTAAAGCTATACACAAAAGCCTGGAATCCAAATCTTGGAATCCGAAGTCCATAGAACTTTGCCATTCTCAGAAATCTCCTTAACTACCTTTAAATATCTGACCCTATGTTAAAACATATTAGATAGTAATTTCACAGAGAGACACATATGCAAGATTTCACATTTGAGGCACTTACTAAACCTTAAATACCTAAAAACACAGTTAAAACTTAAGATGTTAACATTACCATCTAGCCCACGGGGATTTGTAATTTTATAGCAAATTTTAAACTGTACCCTTCGAAGTAACTCCATAAGAGTGCATGCAGAGCTATACCACTTTACAGGACCTGAGAAAATAAAAACAGACACAGCTCTTTATGAGCTTAATTATTCTTAAGTATTTTACATGGATATATTGTATTAGCTATAATACTTAATCAGATCTAGTTGAAGGGACTCCCAATTATTAAGTGTAGATCTTCTAGGGAGTCTCCAAATGAGCACATGTAGAGCTGCCTATGTTAAACTACTTTGTCTAGTGTATAAATCATACCAAGGATATATAAACCTCTCAGTCTGAGAGTGTCATTTCAGACTGTTATAATCCTTCCTCAGAAACAAAAAAAATTAAAAAAAAGAAAAAACAGGTAAAAAAAAGTCCTGAAGCAAAAATAACAAACGCCAAACCATGCTAATACCGCCTCAGAACGAAAATAAAAAAACGAAGGAGGATAACCATCTGAGGACGAAAATAACAAACGCCTATCCATGCTAGTACCGCCTCAGAGCGAAAATAACAAACGAGGAAGATAACCATCTGAGGACGAAAATAACAAATGCCTATCCATGCTAATACCGCCTCAGAGCGAAAATAACAAACGAGGAAGATAACCATCTGAGGACGAAAATAACAAACGCCTATCCATGCTAATACCGCCTCAGAGCGAAAATAACAAACGAGGAGCATAACCGTCTGAGGACGAAAATAACAAACGAGCTAAGTATGCTAATTCTGCTTCAGGAATGAAAATAACAAAAAGAAGTGAATAATAACATGACTTAATGTTGTTATATAATTATAGTGATATATATATATAACACACATACATGTTACGTGTAGGTTATATACATATACAACACCTATATTATAGCATGTACATACACAGATACACCCTACACATGTGCTATATAAATTACGATTTGAAATGTATAGCTCTATTAACCAGGCATGCAACATGCTATATATATATATATGCAAAACTACACATGCTATATATATATATATACAAAACACAATATAAATCATAATATGATCTAGAATACATAGCAATATTAACTAGCTATATTATTGACTACATGTAGCATATATATTTATGCACATACATACCCACACATAGACTATGCATATACTATATATATAAAATACAATGTAAATCATACTAATATTATATGAAATATGTCTATTGACCAGGCATGTAGCATGTGTATATGTATACACTCTACACATGACATATATATACTATGCACATACACACAATATAATATAAATCATTTTTAGATACCCCACCTCTGCTATATGTATTATATATTATAGCTATTACAATCTAAATCATAACATGCTCTAAAATATATATTTTTATTTACCAAGCATAGTAGCATGTGTATATACATATATACACCACACATATGCCATACATATACTATATATAAAAAACATAATATAAATCGTAATATTATTTAACTGTATTAACTATGTATGCAATATATATTTACCAATACACACTACACATATGCTGTATACACACATACCATATACAATAAATTATTATAATAGTATGTGTATATACATACTACACATATATATGCACAACACAATATAAATCAAAATATAATTTAGAATACATGTTTATATTATCTAGCTATAGTAACTATATTAACTATGAATGTAGCAAGTATACACAAATACCTATCCCTTATGATATATATTATAGCTATCACAATATAAATTGTAATATGATATGAAATATATATCTTTATCCACCAGGCATCGTAGCATGTGTATATACATATACATGCAACACCTATACATAATACAATATAAATCATAATAATATAATCTAGAATACACATCTGTTAACCAGGCATTGTACACACAATATAAATTATAAAATATATCTCTCAACCAGGCATGTAGGTGTATATACAAATGCACACAACTACCTATGTTGTATGTGTATATTACTACATATACAATATAAATCATAATAATGATTTGAAATATATAGCTCTATTAACCAGACTCATAGCATATATATGTATACACATACACTGCTCCTATGCCGTATATATATACATATAAAATACACTACAAATCATGTAATAAAAACGACTTAGCACACATATCACACCCATACTGTATATATATATATATATATACAATACAGTATAAATCATGATTTGTATTAACCGGGCATGTCATATATACATATATATATACCTATGTTATAGATATATAATACAATATTTATTAACCAGGCATGCCGCAGACACACACATATATATACATCCCATACTTATGTGGAATATATATATATCATATATATATATATACATCCACTATAAATCCTATAATAAAATGGATTAAAAGATATGGCTCTATTAACCAGGCATATAGCACGTGGTGGGCCATGGGGGCCGCCATCTTGGGGTGGAGTCTATTGCCCTTCTTCCTGTGAGGGCGGAAGTTCCTATAGTGGGCCGCCATATTGGGGCGGAACTCCCAAACTTTGTCAGGAAGTAGGGCATCAGCCAGGTTTAAAACTCCTCCTCCCTGACGCCAACACGTTTCTAAGCAACCAAAATCAATTCTCCAGTTTGAAATTAGCATCTGAACCACATGTTTTTAAGCAACCAAAGCAATTCATCAACTTGAAATTAGCATTTGAAAGCTTACTTGTTACCGCCCTGGACTGAGAAGTTTCAAACTTTTTAGCCACTGACACTAGTTAAGACTTAGCCCTAGAAAGCAGGTAAATTGTCTTTGATACACACTAATCTCTTTGCACTAACAACATCACCAAAGAACAAGAGAAAAAAAAAATTCCTTCAAGCCAAAACTGCCAAAGAAACTCAATCAGCGTCTTTCCTTCTTGAAACTACCAGCAAAACAGGGCTAGTTTGCGCCTCTGCCAGCCGCTGCTGGCCAAATTGGCCTTATGGAGCTCGGCAGGGGTCCTGCGCTCCCACAGGCTGCAGGTCGCCTGCGGCCTGCAGGCAGGCTCAGCCCCAGAGAACCTGGCCTGAACTCGTGCCTGCTCCATAGGAGCTGCAGCAGGCTGAGCTCGCTCCCCTGAGCTGCGGCGGGTCGCCGCCTGCGGGCAGGACCCCAGAGAGCACGGGCTGAACCCGTGCCTGCTCCGAAGGAGCTGCAGCAGGCTGCTTGCACTCCCTTGAGCTGCGGCGGGTCGCCGCCTGTAGGCAGGCTCGACCCCAGAGAACCCAGTCTGAACCCGTGCCTGCTCCGAGCGAGCTGCAGCGGGCTGCACATGCTCCCATGAGCTGCGGTGGGCAGCCCCCACTCTTGGGATGCTACCACCACGTAGGGCGCAGCCCCAGGAGCCCAGCGCGAACCACACGCATTCCCGCCGAGCTGCCGCAGGTCACTGCATTTGGAGTCCCAGCACGGGAAAGCCACGTGGGTCGGCCATGTTCTAAAGGGCTGGGGCAAATCGCACTTGCCCCCACTGGGCTGGCAAAGCCCCCCTGGGGGCTCCACAGAAACCACCCTTGAGACCCCAGCGCAGAAAAGCTGCGTATGGCGCCTGGATCTGGTGCTGAGCCTGGGGCAACGTGGGGCCAAAGGCCTGGCATTTGACCACCTGCCCCGCAACCAGCACCAGGGCAGGAGAAAAAGACGCACCCCTCCCCCAGCAAAGTTCGTGAAAGCAACACACCAGGGCGGGTGCTTTGGAGCCCTGCAGGAAAGCACCAACCAAGATGGAGGAGACAGAGGATGCAGGCAGAGAGATAGAGTCAGAAGCCACAGTAACTTCACCACCACCATGCTGCCTAGTTTTAGAAATTCTTCGCCATATGATATCAGACAAGACCCCCTAAAATTCACACTAAAACGTGGCCCCTTAAAGTTCCATAGACATGCTAGCCGGGGTGCCACATGTACTACCAAAATTTGGGGCGCCTTACGATTTTACCACGGGCTTATTACTAAATCCCTGATATTAATAAGCCCAAGAGGGTTCTTGCCTAATATTTAGAGAAGAATTCTAAATACCGGCACAGATAAACGAGGCAGCATGGTACGTTTTAAGCTTTTATTTAGTAAGAAAGATGCATAGGAGAGTAAGAGCTTTATTTAAGAAAAAGAGGTAATTAGGGGTTCATACCGAGCACCAGGAACCAGCCACGTGGAAGAGCATCTAGGCCAGGAAGCCCAGAGCACATGGCCCGAAGGCCATGCGCCCTGGAGGCGTGGGGCTACAGCAAGCCCCTTCCTAGCAAGACGCCAGGGAAAAAGAGCAGGCTGGGCACACTGTGCCCCAGGCTTTTAACCCACTCCAAAGGGGAGTGGTCAATTAACCTGATTGGCTGGTGGGCACCCCGGTAAGGTCAGGTAGGGGAATGAAGCCACACAAGGGCGTGGCCAAGGCATCAGGTAGGAGCATGAGGTCACACAGGGGCGTGGTCTTCCAGTTCAGCTCCAACCTGTATGCCTGCCTACTTCATAGGGACGGATGGGCACCTCTCCTGACAGAGTCTGAGAGTTGGGGGAGGAGGAAGGAGGGAGGTTCCATGTTGAGTGGAGAGATTACACATGACCAGGCCAGGCGGGCGGCTCAGCAAAGATGCAGAGAGCTGAGCGCGCCGTCCAGTTGAGGCTGGGGGTTTTTAAGGAGATGGGTCTTGCTTCCCCACCTCTGCTCCTCTTGGAACAAAGGGCTTTTTGGATGTAAATAGAAAAACTTCTCTTGAAGGTCTGAAACAAAGGACTTTATGGATGCAAATGTTAGCAGACAGGAGGAAGCTAGCAGGGTGTTTGAGATGCAGATACTAGGCTGCACCTGGGAGATTGTGGAAGCTTGTCAGGCAGAAGGGGTGGGAACCGCCACCTGGCAGGTTATCAGGTAGAAGGGGGCAGGGCAGGATGCGAACTCTGGGCTGCCCCTGAAACATTGTCATGATGACTTTGAGATGCAGATGCATCTCATGCTGGACATAGATGTCTTCTCTTTAGGCCTGTTACACACACATAAGCTCATAACTGACTTCCTACCTAACACTTCCACCCAGCTTCCCTCCTCTACAGAGCACTGAAGCTATTCCTCCTCCTCTGGCTTTCTCTCTTCTTACTGAAATGTGCTCTGACTTAGGGATGTATGCAGACACACACCTACCCAAACCACACTCTCTGCCTCCCGACTATATTCCTATCTTTCCACCTGGTGACTGGGTTTATCTAAAACAAAATGAGGCTGCTCTAAAAACAAAGTGGAGTGGGCCCTACCAGGTGATATTGACTACCCCCACCGCAGCCAAGCTCAAAGGGCACCCTCCCTGGGTGCATTTTACTTCATTAAAACTAGTTACATCTCCCTCATAAGAGTCCACCCCGACAGGACCCATCTCGCTCAGGCCGACATACTAACACGATGCATTTACAAGGTAACTCTGCCTCATTTTGGCCGTTGTTTCCACCATGGGCCATGGCTCTAGTGTCTCCTTTTGCCCTCATAATCATCGTGCTCCTATTTCTGCCATGCATAATTAATCCATTCCAAAGGTTCTTGCAGGAACAAATAACTGCTCTATCTCAAGCCAACTCACAGGAGCAATGCAAGACTGCTCTTCTCCAATCAATCTGATCCCAAGTATAGGTCACTGCTCAAGTCCTGGCTCCATGGCTAAGCCCCCTCTCAGCAGGAAGTAGCCAGACAGAAATTGGCACCCCTCTCCTTATCTGTACTCAGAGTCAGGATTGATGGAACAATGACAGAAGCCTCAGGTATTCTCCCTCATTGCCCACAATAGGTAAACACTGGAATGTATTCCTTGTCCTTGAAACTCAACTGGATTTCATACCCTATTGCCTTCATACTCCACTCCTTACAGCCACCTGAAAGACCAGCTGCTCTCAACACCTTCAGGAACACCAGTTCCAGGAATTCCCCTCTGCCTGCTGGCCCCTACCCAAAATATAAAAAGGCCCAGCCCCTGGGGTTGGGGCCTTCTGTCCCGTGCTCCACTAGTGTGCATGTGGGCAGTTGATCACCCACCTCTACAGACTTATTTTCTCTGAATAAGTTCAGTCTGGCTGTAAATTTGTACACTGCCCCCTCTCTATTCTGCACCTCTTTCCCTAACATTTTGGTGCCCTGTGTGGGGAAGCAAAAATCGGCAACTCTTTTCCTAACAATTACCAATGCTCAATTTTGAGAAACTCATTTAGAAGTAATTTCCTTCTAATCTCAGCCAAAGTAATCTCACACAAAATTATCTGCTACAAATCTTCTGTAACATTCTTATATTACCTAAGTTATCTATTGTTTTGTACCTCCTTCTCCTTGCCAAACACCAGTTTTATTTCAGGTTAGACAAAGATCACTTGCTTCCTTTGTTATTCAAAACACATCTTGAGCACCAAAACACATTCTCATGTTTATAGATTCCTTAACATTTCTCTCCCCTATCTATTGGTTCCTTAATTTGCAATTTAAAGTGATCCTAAAAAGCCTCTAAAATAAGAACAAAGCATTTTAATAAAACATAAATTTCAAATTATTTTAAAGTAGTCAAATCCAAAAGTCCATTGTCTTTTACAACTTTTACAAGGCCAACAGTACAAAAGTTTGAAAACATTTCTTTTATGTTTACCAATTTATTATTAACAAGTACAGACTTTTTAAGAAACTAAAATATTGGACTAGCATGGTTATAATCTTGAGTCATGTTTTGCCAAAGAACAACTCGAGGAGTTAAATTTTACTTCAAACAGGAATTAATGAACATTGCATTATACCACTAACCTGTATCATTTTTTTCTTGTCCAAATTGAACATTTATGACTGAGTATCCAAAAAAAGTAAGTATGACTTTTGCTTGACCAGCAAACCCAGGGACAAAACCCTGACAATATTTCAATTTGTATCTATCAACAAAGTTAAAACAACCTATCAGATGCTTACTTAGGTCGCATGAATCAAAAGATATTTTTGGCCGGTGCCACAGCTCACTAGGCTAATCCTCCACCTGTAGAACCCGCACACCAGGTTCTAGTCCCAGTCAGAGTGCCGCATTCATTGCCTGTATTTTAACCAAGACAAACAAATTTTCACACAGTGACTCTTCCAAACAATATTTCCCTTGTGGAGGGACTGATCAGAGTCTTAGAATATCATCTCCCCAGGGCCGAGGCTGTAGTGCACTAGGCTAAAGCCTCTGCCTGAGGTGCCGACCTCCCATCTTAGAGCTGGTGTCCCATACGGGTGCCAGTTCTGTTCCTGGCTGCTCCTCTTCTGATACAGCTCTCTGCTATGGCCTGAGAAAGCAGTCAAAAATGGCCCAAGTCCTTGGCCTCTGCACCCATGTGGGAGACCTGGAAGAAGCTTCTGGCTTCAGATCAGCCCATCTCCGGCTGTTGCAACCATTTGAGAAGTGAACCAGTGGATGTAAGACCTTTCTCTTTGTCTCTCCATCTCTCTGTAACTCTACCTCTCAAATAAATAAATAAAAATCTTAAAAAAAAAAAAATCTACCACCAGTGGGTACTGGAACAAATGACCTAAGCCAGGTCCAAATGGCATGAAACCTAAATGTCAGAGAAAGAGGATTCCCAGTGAGTATCCTGTTTGATCTAGCCAGTCTTGGAGCCTCAACTGCCCAGCAAATACCATTTCTTTGTGTCAACAGATATTCAGAGGGAGCTGATGCCAAGGCAGGGAGAAAAGGGAGAGTCTCCCAGAAAGGATTCTTGGCCTCTGCTTGGGCTGTCTCTGAAATCCCTGCCCAGGGTCCGCTCATAACCAGCAGCCACAGGCTGAGAGCTGATGCAGGGAGACAGCCTCACACCCCTAGGAAGAGCTGTGCTAAGAGGACTGGCTTGTGGACTTGGTGACCTGCTTTCTAGCTGAGGGGAATTCTGTGATCCAGGAGGAGAAAGAAGGGACAGGGATCCCAAACTCACAGCTTCTCCCCCAATGCCGTGTATGAAGTCTGGATTCTCCCTGAGGACCCACGAACCCTAACCACACAATTTGGAAAAATACAGAGCTCTAGGGCTGAGCCAAAGTCACCACATTCAGGAATGAAACAAGATATCCAGGGTCCCATGCCAGCTGCCATCCTGCAAGCCAGAAGCACCTGGCCCCCACACACTCACCTCATTCCAGATTCTGAGCTGCCCAGGCATCCTTCTGAGGGCTCTTGTACTGACAGAAGTGCACAGAGAGGGAAGGGCTGAGCATCGTGGCACCTCCATGAGCATCAGACTGGAGAAGCTGTTTAGCAGCATACAGAAAGAGACCTCACTCCCATGAGTCTGATTGGACAGCTTGCTGAGCCAGTGAGCAGGCAGCACATCAGATGATGCAGCCAATCAGAGTCACACCTACCAGATTGCCTCGAGGGGTTGGGGGGAGGGGTGCAGTTCATCCAGGCTGTGGCTGGTGGGGGAAGTGAGGGTTGAGTCTTGGGCTCAGGTCTGGTGGTGCTCACGGGGGGCCTAGCTATCCTAAGAGCCAGGGCTGCTGTCACCTTCCTGCTGACCCAACCACACAAGATTGGAGACCCTCCCTCCACTGTCTGTGATCCTGCTGGGAGCTTAGGACCTGGAGCTTCCAATAACCTCCTTCACAAGGGATGCAAGTCACTCACAATTTACTGAATGTTGAGCTTTTCATCCTCTTCATGTTGTTGGCTTAATTTCCTTTTAGGTTTTCAATTTTTTTTTATGATTAAAAAATATTTGCTGGCTCCACAGCTCACTAGGCCTGCAGCACTGGTACTCCGGGTTCTAGTCCCAGTTGGGGCACTGGTTCTGTCCTGGTTGCTCCTCTTCCTGTCCAGCTCTCTGCTGTGGCCCAGGAAGGCAGTGGAGGATGGCCCAAGTGCTTGGGCCCTACACCCACATGGGAGACCAGGAGGAGGCACCTGGCTCCTAGCTTCAGATCAGCACAGCACACTGGCTATGGTGGCCATTTGGGGGGTGAACCAATGGAAGGAAGGCCTTTCTCTCTCTCTCTCTCTCACTAAGTCTGCCTGTCAAAAAAAAAAAAGAAAGAAAGAAAGAAAATATCTAAAGGTATTCTATAGAGGTTTTCTAGTCTGTATTGTGTCCTTTAAAATGGCTTTCTATTTTTTCCTGCTGCTCCATGGGAAGCCAGTTGACATATATTGATCTTGTACTCACTCATATCACTTAATTCTCTTAGCTTAAATTTTGTTTTGCATTGCCTCTGTAGATTGTAGAGTGATCCACATATATTGAAAATTTTGTTGCTTAAAAATTGAATCTGGGGCTGGCACCATGGTGCAGTGGGTTAATCCTCCACCTGTGGTGCCGGCATTCCATGGGTGCCAATTCCAGTCCCGGCTGCTCCTCTTCCAGTCCAGCTCTCTGCTATGGCCTGGGAAAACAGTAGAAGATGGCCCAAGTGCTTGGGCCCCTGTACCCATGTGGGAGACCAGGAAGAAGCTCATGCTCCTGGTTTCAGATCAGCCCATCTCCAGCCATTGCAACCATTTGGGGAGTAAACCAATGGAAGGAAGAGTTTTCTCTCTGTCTCTTCCTCTCTCAGTCTGTAACTCTACCTCTCAAATAAATAAACCTTAAACATAAATTAATTAATCCTTTTACTTAATGCTTCCATTTTTTGTTTCACTTTCCTAACTACACTTCCAGTACAATGTTGGAGAACAAGAATTTAAGGAGTCAGCTTTGGGTAAACTCCCAGGAAAAGAGGTGGTTTTTTTTTTTAAGATTTTATTTTATTTATTCCAAAGTCAGAGTTACACACACACAGAGAGAAGTAGAGGCAGAGGGAGAGAGAAAGAGAGAGAGAGAGAGAGAGAGAGAGAGAGAGAGAGAGAGAGGTCTTCCATCTGCTGGTTCACTCCCTGGTTGGACTCAATGGCCAGAGCTATGTTGATCCAAAGCCAGGAGCCAGGAACTTCTGTGTCTCCTACATGAGGACAGAAGCTCAAGGGCTTGGGCCATCTTCCACTGCATTCCCAGGCAACAGCAGAGAGCTGAATCAGAAGTGGAGCAGCTGGGATTTCAACTGACACCCATATGGGATGCTGGTGCTGGCCCCAAGAGCTTTCAATGTCATGTTATTTATACTGGTTGCTATAGGTTCATCATAGACAATTTTAATTATAATAAAGAAATTCTGATATTTTACTTCTCTGCTTACAGGGTTTTTTTTTTTTAAAGGCCAGATGCTGAATTTAATCAAATGCTTCCTAGCATTTAATTTAAATAATCACGTGATTTTTCTCCTTGAATTTTTATGATTTATTTGGAAGGCATACTGACAGAGAATTTGATCCATTGGTTCATGTCCCAAATGATCACAACAACCAAGCTAGGCTAAGCTGAAGCCAAAAGTCAGGAACACCAACTAGGTCTCACACATGAGTGTCAGAGACTCAAGTATTTGGGTCATTTTCTGCTTTCCTAGGTACAACAGCAGGGAACTGGGCAAAATGTCAATCATTCAGGATTCAAACCACTCTGATATGGGACTCCAACATCGCAACTGGCATCACAACTGGCATCACTGTGCCACAAGGGCAGCCATTGATTTTGAGTGTTTTTCTTTTTTAGGAAATAGCTTGATTGACCAGATTTGTATATACTTGAAAGGCAGTTATGAACACACACACACACACACACAGAAAGAGAGAGAGGATGAATCTATCAGTGATGGCTAGGTCTGGGACAGGTTGAAGCAGGAGTCTTGACCTCCATCTGGGTCTCCACAAGGGTGCAGAGGGCCAAAGCCTTAGGTCATCTTTCACTGCATTCTCAGGCCTATTAGCAGGGAACTAGATCAGAAGTGCAGAAGGGGCTGGCGCTGTGGTGTAGCAGGTAAAACCACTGCCTGCAGTGCCAGCTTCCCAAATGGATTCCAGTTTGAGTTCCAGCTGCTCCATTACTGATCCAGCTCTCTGCTGAAGTCTGGGAAAGCAGTAGAAAGTGATCCAAGTCCTTGGGCCCCTGCACCCATGTGGGAGACCCAGAGAAAGCTCCTGGCTCCTGAATTAGCTCAGACCCAACCATTGCGGCCGTCTGGGGAGTGAACTAATGGATGGAAGACCTCTTTCTCTCTCTCTCTGACTCTGTCTCTCTGTAGCTCTGCCTTTCAAATAAATAAATACATCTTAAAAAATAAAGAAATACAGCAGTTAGTACACTAAGCCGTGCCCATGTAAGATGTCATCCTTGCAGGCAGTGGCCCCAAGAGATATTTTTAATAACTGTAATGCTTGATATCTTAAGACTATTTCAATAGGTAAACACACACATAAATGGCATGCATCCCAGTTTGGGTAGGGGCTAAACACCAAGGACTCCTCAGCACCTCAACTCAGAACCACTCTCAGTGGGCTTATACATTACACTAAAGAATAAACTTGCTTTAAGTGTTCCACAAATAAAAATCAACAAAATGTGGCAATTGAACTCTCTAGGGAGCAACAGTGATGATGCAGTATAACTGCCATCCAGTGAAGTATTGGCGCCTGTCTGTGGGGTCTTGTACCTACTCATGTGGGTTAAGGGAGCACAGGGAGGCTGAGGAGACTTCAGCTGACAAAACCTGTCCTTTGGAGGTTCAGAAAAGGGAGCAGCAGCATCTTTCTGTAACTTGGGGTCCCAGCAGGGAAATCTTGTGATGTTTCCTCCCAGTAGCCCAGGAGCTGCTTCTCTCCTCCAGAGTCAGGCCCCAGACTCCAGGTCTCTACAACATTTAAATGTTCTTTTGCACCCCCAGCCAGTGCTGAAGTCTTCTATGACCCCTTGCTAGCTGACAGCAGCTGTCATTTCAGCATCCCTTGTGACCTGGAGGATGGATGGGCTCTTGTGGCAACAGTGTCCTGTTCAAAACTGAATCTCAGAGGAAACAGGTTTGGAGGAGTGGTATCTCGGTTTCAGAATATGAGGAACACTGTCAACATGTTAAGGTACTGTAGTGTCTGACACATATAACGCCCCTTGACAAATACTTGCTATCCAAGGAGAACTCTCGAAACTTCTGGGGGGTGGGAGAATGCTGTTGTGGCATAGTGGGTTAAGCCACTTCCTGTGATGCCAGCATTCCCATGTGGGTGCCAATTTGAGTCTTGGATGCTCCATTCTGATTCAGCTCCATGCTAGTGTGGCGTGTGGGAGATCTGGATGAAGCTCCTTGTTCGGGCTTCAGTTTGGCCCAATCCTGGATTTTGCAGGGATTTGTGGAGTGAACCAGTGCAAGGAAGGTCTCTCTCTGTCTCATCTCTCTCTCTCTCTCTCTCTCTCTCTCCCTGTAACTCTGTGTTTCAAATAAGTAAATTTTTAAAAAGGACATTAAAAAAAACTGCCAAATATTCTACATGCTGGGCACAGGCCCAGCTCCCAATGTCTTGGTTCCCCTTCACTGTAGCATTGTTATCACACCATTGCATTTGTTAGCTAGATGATTTCACAGACACAATCAGGAAGATACAGATTTCATTTAAAAAATATTTATTTATGTATTTATTTGAAAGGCAGAATGGCTGGCATTGTGGAGTAATGGGGAAAGCCACTGCCTGTGATGCTGGCATGCCATATGTTTATGTTCTGGCTGCTCCATTCCAATCCAGCTCCCTGCTAATGGTCTGGAAAAAGCAACAGAGGATGGCACAAGTGTTTGAGCCCCAACCACTCACATGGAGACTAGAAGAATCTCCAAACTCATGGCTTTAGCCTGAACCAGCACCAGCCATTGTAGCCATCTGGAGGGAGGGAACAAGCAGATGGAAGATTTCTCCCTCTGTATCTCTCCCTCTCTCTGTGGAACTCTGACTTTCAAAAGAAACAAATAAATATTTTAAAAATTAAAAAAGGGTGAGTGATACAGAAGGAGAGAGACAGAGAGATATAGTTGAGAGAGAGAGAGAGAGAGAGAGAGAGAGATCTTCAATCTATTAATCTACTATTCAAATGGCCACAGTATCTGAGGCTGAGCTAGGACAAATCCAGGAGCCTGCAACTCCATTCAGGTCTCCCATGTGAGTGTAGGGGCCAAAGTACTTAGGTGATGACTCCAGTGCTTTCCCACATGTATTAACAGGGAGTTGGATTGGAAGAAGAGAAATAAGGACTCAAATGAATGCTCATACAAGATGCTGGTATTGCAGGTTGTGGCTGAACATTTGCACCACAGTGCTGAACATGGTTTTCACAGATTTCTGTTGGTCACTGTGGATGTCACGTAGAAAGCATATTTTCTTGGAAGCAAGCAGTTAGACGGTTGCTCCAAAGACACCATGCTAATCTGTCATACAGATCTACATGTACTAGAAATCTCACATTGAGTATGCACACTGTCACCAAATGTCAGACAATAGTAACATTTACTATGACAGTTTAGAGTGTGAACCAAACTTTGAAAAGTCGGTGGATGTTGGTGAAGCATGAAGACCTGCATAGTAGACATTCCTGTAATTTCAGTAGTTGTCTAAGAAAGATACTTGCTTACAACAGCTTGAATTAGAGCATCTCCCTGAGTCTTATCCTTCTGTTGAAAGGATTCTGGGATGCAGCATTGACATCATTGCTGAGGGTTTGCAATATGCTTAGTGTCTTGATCTATAAATATGCGCATCTCCGCTGAATGGTGTGTGACTTGTCTGTGGGCTTTTTGTTGGGTCAGTCCATGTTGGGCTGTTTTGTTGCACTGGAGCTTACCCATGTCATGCAAAAGCTGGAAGTGATAAGTGATATCACATGGAGGCTGCTAAAGTAGCATGTGTGGCACTTTTCCTGCATCAAGTCAAAAGCCTATGCCCTCATTTACACCATGAGGAGAGTTAGAGACAGTGGGAGGATGTTAATAGGTGAGAAAACAAGAGCCCTTGGAATAGACCATCCAGAGAGGGGAGCACAAGAAGGAGACTAATATGTGAAAGAGCCTGAGACACTGGAACATTTGGAAGAAAAGACAAGCAAAGAAACAACCTGAGATGTGTTAAATATCCTCCAAGAACAAATCTGACTGAAACCTACATTTGTTCTCAGGAAAATAGACTTTTCTTCACCTTCCACTGCAGTTTAGCTCACAGGTTCCAGTGCAAATCTAGAATAGGAAATAATCATCGAGAACATGAACATAAAACTCACTTGCTGGGACTGGCATTGTGGTACAGCACATTAAACTATCACTTATGATGCCTGCATCCCCTATCAGAGTGCCAACTTGAATTCTAGCTGTGTTCTTTCTGATCCAATCTCCTAACCAGTGCCTAGGAATTAGCAGATAATGGCCTGATACTTGACTCCTTGCCACCCACATGAAATACTCAGATGGGGTTCTTGACTTCTGGCTTCAGTCTGGCCCAGGTTCAACTGTTGAAGCCATTTAGGAGAGGGAACCAGTGAATGGAAATCTCTCTCTTTATCCCTCCCCTGTGTATGTGTATCTCCCTTCTCACTCTGCCTTTCAGCAAAATAAATGAATCTCTAAAATATCTCCCTTCAGGATCAAGCATCTGGGGGATATTACACTTTAGGAAGAAGTGGATTGATTTGTTCAGAGTACTCAAAGCAGTTTCTTTTTTTTTTTTTTCTTTTTTGACAGGCAGAGTGGACAGTGAGAGAAAGAGACAGAGAGAAAGGTCTTCCTTTGCCATTGGTTCACCCTCCAATGGCTGCTGTGGCTGGTGCACCACGCCTACTCAAAGGCAGGAGCCAGGTGCTTATGCTGGTCTCCCATGGGGTGCAGGGCCCAAGCACTTGGGCCATCCTCCACTGTACTCCCTGGCCACAGCAGAGAGCTGGCCTGGAAGAGGGGCAACCAGGACAGTATCCGGTGCCCTGAACAGGACTAGAACCCAGTGTGCCGGCACTGCAAGGTGGAGGATTAGCCTATTGAGCTGCGGTGCCGGCCCTCAAAGCAGTTTCTTTATATCCCCATTCTTTGTACATACTTATGTTTTTATAGTACTTATTATAGCATCAGTGTGAATTTTCATTCATTTTCTCAAATCTAGTGTGTGACCTATTAAAAAGCAGCCTTCCTGATTGTGTGTCTTTTTGCTGCTCCATCCCAAATACTTAGAATAGTGTCTAGTGACTGACATGTGAAGATCATTTGTTGAATGAACAAACTGAACTATTTACTAAATGTTAATGAAGGAGCTTAAAGCTCAGCCGACTATGAAATGTTTATATTGTATAGAAAATATATATGAATTTGCAATCTGCC
This sequence comes from Lepus europaeus, assembly GCF_033115175.1. Taxonomy (NCBI): domain Eukaryota; kingdom Metazoa; phylum Chordata; class Mammalia; order Lagomorpha; family Leporidae; genus Lepus; species Lepus europaeus. Next base: position 236,260 of record NW_026909305.1, read on the forward strand.
TTTGAACTCAGTCATAAGCATCAGCATCCTGGTCTCCTTAATTTGTTGTGGGCAGTAAGAAGACTTCTGCCTGCTCTGTTTAAAGATCCCCATGGTTCTCAGTGTTCAGAGAGCTTTTCTGCTGGTGACCTTCCATGTCCACCTGGTTTCTCTTTGTACCAAGCCTGGACTTGAGGATTGTGATTGTGGCTATGGATCCCAGGTCAAAACTCAAAATGTACCTACTGAAATATTCTCTGATTTCCTTTTTGATTTCCTCTTCAAGCCAATGGCTGTTTGACACTGTGTGGATTGACATCCACATATGTGTGACTTTTCCCATTTTTCTGGAATTGATTTCTGTTTTTATTCTATTAGAGTTATGAAAGACAATGATATGACTCCAATTTTCTAAATGTTGTTGATGCATATTTTCTGAATTAACAGATGATCCCACCTGGAGACTTTAGACAGCTGTTGAGAAGAACACATGTTCTGCCTCTGCCAGGTAGAATGCTCTCTGTGTAACTGTTAGGAAAAGTTGATTTATAATATTGTTCAAATCTACCATTCTTTACTGATTTCCCACCAAGGTATTCTATTCTGTGTTGAAAGTGGAGTATTGATATGTTCTGCTTGTTCCCTTGCTGTTTATCTCTTCAGAGCTGTCAACATTTGCTTATATATTCTGATGATCTGAGGTTGGGTATGCATGTTGTTCAACCTAGAAAAGTACACAGAGGAACACGCAAGAATATCAAGAATAATATGGAAACAAAATGAGGAATTCAAAAAACACATAGAACAATGAAGAAGAATCAATCGATTTTCAAGATGTAGAAAATGGTGAATAAAAAGAAAAAAATCAAATAGAAAACTTTTACTCCAAGGAACACAACAGAAGAAATATTTTGTTATGCAGAAATGGGGTTGGACTTGTATGATCCTCCAGCTTTGATGCATTTCCCTGGCACAAATCCATGTCTTCTACTGAGAGCATCATTCCAGGACTTCTTCAGGGAGGGATCCATCCCACCTGTCAGTGCAAGTGGTAAGTGAGGATAGAACTAGCTCCTGCTGCAGGGGCAAGGGTCATGCTTGTTCTTCCTGCTGTGGCATTGTTGGTGCATGAGGAGTTGGGGCTCAGGGGTGCACATTTTAGGAGGGAATGTATAGGGCCCAGGATTTAGCCCTGGCTATGGACATCTCTGTGTTCAGCTCAAGGCACACCTGCTTCCACCTAAGTGTAAGATGCCCAGTGGTGACCACATTATGTTTCCCTCAAACACAGCCAGGAGGGAGGGAACCCAGGCCACACCCACACAGAACATGGCTTCTGCACTCTGTCATCAGTGTCTTTAGTGAGAGAGGATTGCATCTGATTCTTATTTCAAAAAAAAAATGACATAGCAACTCAGCAAAATGGAATCAGGGATGTTACTATTTTGAAAATGGGCAAATATAAGCGATTATACAAAATTAATAAGTATTAACTGCACTTCTGAGAAAGCATAACATTAACTTTTATGAGATGTGTATTTGGCCACTTTTCAAATCAACTTTTTTTTTTTAAAAGAGCTGTGTTGTTTATTTGAAAGGCAGAGTTAGAGAAAGAGAGGTAGACAGAAAGAGATCTTCATCTGCTGGTTCACTCCCCAAATGCCCAGAGTGGGCCGAGCTAGGCCAATCTGAATCCAGGAGCCAGGAGTTTCTTCCAGGTCCCCCATGTGGGTGAAGGGGCCCAAGTATTTGGGCCATCTTCCTCTGCTTTCCCAGGCACATTAGCAGAGAGTTGGATGCGAAGTGGAGCACCCAGGACTTGAACCGGCACCCTTGTGGGATGCTGACATTGCAGGCCAGGGCTTTAACCTGTTGTGCCACAGCTCTAGCCCCCATTTGACCACTTTTAAAATGTACTGTTAGTGTGGTCCTGACAAAAAAAATATAGCTGATGAATTTTATCATCTTAAGTATTTCTGAGTGTATGGTTGAGTAGTATTGAGTATATGCACATTGCTGTGGGACCAATATTCAGAACTGTTTTTCCTTATGAGACTGAAACTCTCTACCCATTGAATGAAAGTTTTTTTATCATTTCACCACCTCCAGATCCCAGCAATTGCCATTCTACTTGCCATTGCCCAGACTATGGAGTCTTTAGGAGGTATGGTGATATTTCAGGGTCACATAACTGAGAGGGTAGAGGGAACCCTCCTGGATCTCAGTTTGTCTCTGCAAAGCTGGGTTCGGATTATACCTGGAAACTCCCTGGGGTTTTCAGATTGGGCAATGTGGCATATATGTGTGTGACTATGGACATGGCATGAGGCAGATGGAGGATGAGACTTTGGAGAGGTCTTTTCTGCTGAGGAATCCCATGAAAGAGGATCCCAAGAAATGAAATCAATTTCTTGAGGAAAGTCTACAATAGGACCTGGAACTCAGGGTGTCTAAGCTTTCTTCGCTGAAGCCCCACTAGAGAAAGCCATCTGTTCTGCTGCTTTGTCCTGACTTTCCAGGGGCCCAGACTCAAGATTTCCTGGATGTGAATACTTTATAACTGAGATATTGACTCAGCTCTTGCTATTGACACCTCGGGCATTTGGGCAGGAAGCATCCCATGGTGACATGGGTTGTCCCGAAGAAGGAAACTCTAGGCAAGGTCACCACTCTGATCCCATTTGGGCATTGCAACACTACTTCCCCTTTTGTGGGTATTTTTTGGGAGCCTCATGTAGGGTGTCCTGTCCCATCTAAGGAACAATTTATTGGAAGAATTAAAATCTGGGTCAGCCTGTTAGGTCTGCAATCTAGGTCATGACGGCAGAATGGGAAGAGGAATGTTGTGCTGGCACTCATGTTTTATGTGAATCCTAAGCTAGAGAAATGTTCACACAGAAATCTCTGCTCCACCTTGCTAACAGAAAGTTACCTGGAACAGAAAGAGTATTAATAGCCAGATGGGGTTAGGATACCTCCAGACCTGGCTTTAGAACCACTGCAGGAGGTTGAAAATGTATTTAACGGAGTCATACACTTCTCCCTGGGTGATGGGCAATTTCACCACACTGACAATGAAGCCCAATGCTGATTCACCTTGAGTGCAAATGCAGAGGGATCTTCATAACCATGGCCAGTAATGGCCAATAAGACCTCCTGCTCCTGTTCTTTAAAAACAAACAAACAAAAAACCCAGGTGCATAATTTGATGAAGATAGAAAGATTTTCAGCTACATGTCCAGTGTCGGTGGTAATGTAAAATGATGCAACCACCACAGAAAACAGTTTGTTCTTCATTACATTGAAAATAAAATTTTTATATGATCTGATAATCTCAGTTCTGATTATATATCTAAAGTTATTTAAAGTTCAATATAAATAAGGTATTAGCACTATTTGCCACAGCATAATTCACTGTAGCCAAGACTTCTAGTGTGGCCTGCACTCAACAGTGGAAAGTTATGCAGGCACAGAAGAAAAGAAAATTCTATGCCATGGATGAACAGTGAGGTTATTTTCCTAAGTGAAATTAGCCACAACTATCAGTCCCCCAAGGACAAGGTTTCCAACATATGAAGTATTTAAAGTAGTCAGAGAGGCCAGTGCTGTAGTGCAGTAGTTTAAAGCCCCACCTGCAGTGTCGGCAATCCATATGGGTGCCTATTCAATTCCTGGCTATTCCACTTCTGACCCAGCTCTCTGTTATGGCCTGGGGAAGCAGTAGAAGATGGCCCAAGTCCTTGGTCCCCTGCACCTGTGTGGGAGATCTGGAAGAAGCTTCCAGAGCTCCTGGCTCCTGGCTTCAGATTGGCTCAGCTCTAGCTGTTGTGGTCATTTGGGGAGTGAACCAGTGGATGGAAGATCGCTCTCTGGCTCCACCTCTCTCTGTAACTCTTTCAATTAAATAAAATAAATCTTTTTTAAAAAATAGAATATGAGAAGCATAAAGTAGAAGGGTAGTTATGGATGGTGGGGGGGTATGCTATTCAGTAGAAATGGAATTTTTAGATGAAAAAATCCTAGAGATCTGGTGTGTGTGTGTAGACACATGGACATGTCACTTACCTTAGAGTGACATCTGTGCTTGTGAGATACAGTACTCAAGCCCTCTTCTACCTGACCTTGTATAAGAAAAGGGCTCCCCCTCTTGGTCTTTGGTCACTCTTCAGGTGCTTGTGAGTAGGATTGGTGGCAAGCTATTCCAAAATATGTGGAGATTCATGATTAGAGTCATCTAGGAATACTGGGAAAGACTGCAATGCAATATCTCCTCTCTCCCCAGCTTGGTCTCCTTAGTTTCTACACTGTATTTTGGTGAGAATACAAGAAGATACACCAATCTCTGATGAGTTTATGACAATACAATTGAAATAGAATCCTATGAATGGATCTTCCTTTACAGAAAAGTCTCATCTTGGCCTGAGACTTCTAAATGCATCCAACAATATTAGTTCCAGTTTTATTTATTTTATTTTATTTGTTTAAAGATTTATTGACTTATTTGAAAATCAGAGTTACATAGAGAGGCAGAGAGAGAGACAGAGAGACAGAGAGAGAGGTCTTCCTCTGATGGTTTCCTCCCCTATTGGCTGCGACAGCCAGAACTGAACCAATCTGAAGCCAGGAGCTAGGAGCTTCTTTCAGTTCTCCTACATGGGTGCAGGGGCTCAAGGACTTGGGCCATCTTCCACTGCCTTCCCATGCCACAGCAGAAAGCTGGACTGGAAGAGGAGCAACCAGGACAGAATCCAGCACCCCAACCAGGACTAGAACCTGGGGTGCCAGCGCCACAGGTGGAAGATTAACCAAATGAGCTGTGGTGCTGGCCTCCCAGGCAGGTTTGTAAAGATGGCCAAATGTGACTGTGGAGAATGAGATTTCTGCCAAAGCAAAGACATTTTCTTCCTAGTACACAGTGTGTGGCTGCTAAACATGTTCGAGAGAATCCTTGGAGTTAGATGAACACATGCATGAGCTGTACAATATGTGGTTGTAATCCTTTTTTTTATTATTTTTTTTTCTCACAGACATAGTGAAAGAGAGAGACAGGGAGAAAGGTCTTCCTTCCATTGGTTCACACCCAAATAGCTGCTGTGGCTGGTGCTGCAAAGATCCTAAGCCAGGAGCCAGGTGCATCCTTCTGGTCTCCCATGGGTGCAGGGCCCAAGTACTTGGGCCATCCTCCACTACACTCACAGAACACAGCAGAAAGCTGGACTACAGGAGGAGAAACCAGGACAGAATCTGGCCACAGACATGGACTAGAACCCATGGTGCCAGCGCTACAGGTGCCTCCTCTGGCAGTTAACCGAAGGGTTGGCACCAGCTGCGCCTCAGCAGCCAGCCTCCCTCCCTCCCTCGCTCCCTGCCTCCCTCTGGCCGGGCACTGCAAGCCACACAGCCACTTGTGTCCCCTGTGTCCCTCCCTGGAGGCCGCAGCGCGTTTTGGGTTTTGGCGCGGACGGGCCCCTCTCGGCTTCCGTAGTCCATTTGCCCCCGGAGCCTGCCAGACCCCTGGCTCTAGGAGGCTGCCCAGGGGCGCTGCCAACAGCCCCCAGGTGCTGGCTAGCCGCCTCGTCCGGCAATGGGGGGAGCACACACACCTGCGGGTGTCCCCGGGCCGCACACACGAACTACCCCGCGCTTCCCGGCGTTGCAAATAGGCCCCCCGGTAAGCCCCACCCGCCCTAGGGGCTTGTCGGGTGGGGCCGACGCACGGTGGGTGAGTGGGGAGGGCTGCTGCTGGCACACACCCACTCCTGAAGCCCACAGGGGTGGTCCAAGGGCGAGGAGCTCGGAGCTCGGTCAGGGCTGTCCCAGCAGAACTTTTTGAGGGTGGACGGACACGCCCGCGGGCAATCAGGTGTTGCGGGCAGGCCCCGGGGGCAGGCCCTGCTGAGTCCCCGAGCGCCACCTGGGTTCCTGCCACCACCGTTGGGCCGGGATGAGGTGCCACCTTGTGCGTAGAAGCCCTGCACACAGGCAAGAAGCCCCCCAGGCCCGCGGCGCACCCGACCCTGGAGCCCCCTGGCCGGCTGCAGCCACAGGGAACGGGGGTTCTGAGTTGGCAGGCCCCATTCCCGAAGCATCCACGGGCACTTCCCGAAGGGCTGACACCTGCTGCGCCTCAGCAGCCAGCCAACCTCCCTCCCTCTGGCCGGGCACTGCAAGCCACACAGCCACTTGTGTCCCCTGTGTCCCTCCCTGGAGGCCGCAGCGCGTTTTGGGTTTTGGCGCGGACGGGCCCCTCTCGGCTTCCGTAGTCCATTTGCCCCCGGAGCCTGCCAGACCCCTGGCTCTAGGAGGCTGCCCAGGGGCGCAGCCAACAGCCCCCAGGTGCTGGCTAGCCGCAGCAGCCGGCCACGGGGGAGCACACACACCTGCGGGTGTCCCCAGGCCGCACACACGGACTGCCCCGCTCTTCCCGGCGTTGCAAATAGGTCCCCCGGGAAGCCCTGCCGGCCCTAGGGGCTTGTCGGGCGGGGCCGACGCACGGTGGGTGAGTGGGGAGGGCTGCTGCTGGCACACACCCACTCCTGAAGCCCACTGGGGCGGTCCAAGGGCGAGGAGCTCGGAGCTCGGTCAGGGCTGTCCCAGCAGAACTTTTTGAGGGTGGACGGACACGCCCGCGGGCAATCAGGTGTTGCGGGCAGGCCCCGGGGGCAGGCCCTGCTGAGTCCCCGAGCGCCACCTGGGTTCCTGCCACCACCCTTGGGCCGGGATGAGGTGCCACCTTGTGCGTAGAAGCCCTGCACACAGGCAAGAAGCCCCCCAGGCCCGCGGCGCACCCGACCCTGGAGCCCCCTGGCCGGCTGCAGCCACAGGGAACGCGGGTTCTGAGTTGGCAGGCCCCATTCCCGAAGCATCCACGGGCACTTCCCGAAGGGCTGACACCTGCTGCGCCTCAGCAGCCAGCCAACCTCCCTCCCTCTGGCCGGGCACTGCAAGCCACACAGCCACTTGTGTCCCCTGTGTCCCTCCCTGGAGGCCGCAGCGCGTTTTGGGTTTTGGCGCGGACGGGCCCCTCTCGGCTTCCGTAGTCCATTTGCCCCCGGAGCCTGCCAGACCCCTGGCTCTAGGAGGCTGCCCAGGGGCGCTGCCAACAGCCCCCAGGTGCTGGCTAGCCGCCTCGGCCGGCCATGGGGGGAGCACACACACCTGTGGGTGTCCCCGGGCCGCACACACGAACTGCCCCGCGCTTCCCGGCGTTGCAAATAGGCCCCCTGGGAAGCCCCACCCGCCCTAGGGGCTTGTCGGGTGGGGCCGACGCACGGTGGGTGAGTGGGGAGGGCTGCTGCTGGCACACACCCACTCCTGAAGCCCACTGGGGCGGTCCAAGGGCGAGGAGCTCGGAGCTCGGTCAGGGCTGTCCCAGCAGAACTTTTTGAGGGTGGACGGACACGCCCGCGGGCAATCAGGTGTTGCGGGCAAGTCCCGGGGGCAGGCCCTGCTGAGTCCCCGAGCGCCACCTGGGTTCCTGCCACCACCCTTGGGCCGGGATGAGGTGCCACCTTGTGCGTAGAAGCCCTGCACACAGGCAAGAAGCCCCCAAGGCCCGCGGCGCACCCGACCCTGGAGCCCCCTGGCCGGCTGCAGCCACAGGGAACGGGGGTTCTGAGTTGGCAGGCCCCATTCCCGAAGCATCCACGGGCACTTCCCGAAGGGCTGACACCTGCTGCGCCTCAGCAGCCAGCCAACCTCCCTCGCTCTGGCCGGGCACTGTAAGCCACACAGCCACTTGTGTCCCCTGTGTCCCTCCCTGGAGGCCGCAGCGCGTTTTGGGTTTTGGCGCGGACGGGCCCCTCTCGGCTTCCGTAGTCCATTTGCCCCCGGAGCCTGCCAGACCCCTGGCTCTAGGAGGCTGCCCAGGGGCGCTGCCAACAGCCCCCAGATGCTGGCTAGCCGCAGCAGCCGGCCACGGGGGAGCACACACACCTGCGGGTGTCCCCAGGCCGCACACACGGACTGCCCCGCGCTTCCCAGTGTTGCAAATAGGTCCCCCGGGAAGCCCCGCCGGCCCTAGGGGCTTGTCGGGCGGGGCCGACGCAGGGTGGGTGAGTGGGGAGGGCTGCTGCTGGCACACACCCACTCCTGAAGCCCACTGGGGCGGTCCAAGGGCGAGGAGCTCGGAGCTCGGTCAGGGCTGTCCCAGCAGAACTTTTTGAGGGTGGACGGACACGCCCGCGGGCAATCAGGTGTTGCGGGCAGGCCCCGGGGGCAGGCCCTGCTGAGTCCCCGAGCGCCACCTGGGTTCCTGCCACCACCCTTGGGCCGGGATGAGGTGCCACCTTGTGCGTAGAAGCCCTGCACACAGGCAAGAAGCCCCCCAGGCCCGCGGCGCACCCGACCCTGGAGCCCCCTGGCCGGCTGCAGCCACAGGGAACGGGGGTTCTGAGTTGGCAGGCCCCATTCCCGAAGCATCCACGGGCACTTCCCGAAGGGCTGACACCTGCTGCGCCTCAGCAGCCAGCCAACCTCCCTCCCTCTGGCCGGACACTGCAAGCCACACAGCCACTTGTGTCCCCTGTGTCCCTCCCTGGAGGCCGCAGCGCGTTTTGGGTTTTGGCGCGGACGGGCCCCTCTCGGCTTCCGTAGTCCATTTGCCCCCGGAGCCTGCCAGACCCCTGCCTCTAGGAGGCTGCCCAGGGGCGCTGCCAACAGCCCCCAGGTGCTGGCTAGCCGCAGCAGCCGGCCACGGGGGAGCACACACACCTGCGGGTGTCCCCAGGCCGCACACACGGACTGCCCCGCGCTTCCCGGCATTGCAAATAGGCCCCCGGGAAGCCCCGCCGGCCCTAGGGGCTTGTCGGGCGGGGCCGACGCACGGTGGGTGAGTGGGGAGGGCTGCTGCTGGCACACACCCACTCCTGAAGCCCACTGGGGCGGTCCAAGGGCGAGGAGCTCGGAGCTCGGTCAGGGCTGTCCCAGCAGAACTTTTTGAGGGTGGACGGACACGCCCGCGGGCAATCAGGTGTTGCGGGCAGGCCCCGGGGGCAGGCCCTGCTGAGTCCCCGAGCGCCACCTGGGTTCCTGCCACCACCCTTGGGCCGGGATGAGGTGCCACCTTGTGCGTAGAAGCCCTGCACACAGGCAAGAAGCCCCCCAGGCCCGCGGCGCACCCGACCCTGGAGCCCCCTGGCCGGCTGCAGCCACAGGGAACGCGGGTTCTGAGTTGGCAGGCCCCATTCCCGAAGCATCCACGGGCACTTCCCGAAGGGCTGACACCTGCTGCGCCTCAGCAGCCAGCCAACCTCCCTCCCTCTGGCCGGGCACTGCAAGCCACACAGCCACTTGTGTCCCCTGTGTCCCTCCCTGGAGGCCGCAGCGCGTTTTGGGTTTTGGCGCGGACGGGCCCCTCTCGGCTTCTGTAGTCCATTTGCCCCCGGAGCCTGCCAGACCCCTGGCTCTAGGAGGCTGCCCAGGGGCGCTGCCAACAGCCCCCAGGTGCTGGCTAGCCGCAGCAGCCGGCCACGGGGGAGCACACACACCTGCGGGTGTCCCCAGGCCGCACACACGGACTGCCCCGCGCTTCCCGGCGTTGCAAATATGTCCCCCGGGAAGCCCCGCCGGCCCTAGGGGCTTGTCGGGCGGGGCCGACGCACGGTGGGTGAGTGGGGAGGGCTGCTGCTGGCACACACCCACTCCTGAAGCCCACTGGGGCGGTCCAAGGGCGAGGAGCTCGGAGCTCGGTCAGGGCTGTCCCAGCAGAACTTTTTGAGGGTGGACGGACACGCCCGCGGGCAATCAGGTGTTGCGGGCAGGCCCCGGGGGCAGGCCCTGCTGAGTCCCCGAGCGCCACCTGGGTTCCTGCCAGCACCCTTGGGCCGGGATGAGGTGCCACCTTGTGCGTAGAAGCCCTGCACACAGGCAAGAAGCCCCCCAGGCCCGCGGCGCACCCGACCCTGGAGCCCCCTGGCCGGCTGCAGCCACAGGGAACGGGGGTTCTGAGTTGGCAGGCCCCATTCCCGAAGCATCCACGGGCACTTCCCGAAGGGCTGACACCTGCTGCGCCTCAGCAGCCAGCCAACCTCCCTCCCTCTGGCCGGGCACTGCAAGCCACACAGCCACTTGTGTCCCCTGTGTCCCTCCCTGGAGGCCGCAGCGCGTTTTGGGTTTTGGCGCGGACGGGCCCCTCTCGGCTTCCGTAGTCCATTTGCCCCCGGAGCCTGCCAGACCCCTGGCTCTAGGAGGCTGCCCAGGGGCGCTGCCAACAGCCCCCAGGTACTGGCTAGCCGCCTCGGCCCGCCATGGGGGGAGCACACACACCTGCGGGTGTCCCCGGGCCGCACACACGAACTTCCCCGTGCTTCCCGGCGTTGAATATAGGCCCCCCGGGAAGCCCCACCCGCCCTAGGGGCTTGTCGGGTGGGGCCGACGCACGGTGGGTGAGTGGGGAGGGCTGCTGCTGGCACACACCCACTCCTGAAACCCACTGGGGCGGTCCAAGGGCGAGGAGCTCGGAGCTCGGTCAGGGCTGTCCCAGCAGAACTTTTTGAGGGTGGACGGACACGCCCGCGGGCAATCAGGTGTTGCGGGCAGGCCCCGGGGGCAGGCCCTGCTGAGTCCCCGAGCGCCACCTGGGTTCCTGCCACCACCCTTGGGCCGGGATGAGGTGCCACCTTGTGCGTAGAAGCCCTGCACACAGGCAAGAAGCCCCCCAGGCCCGCGGCGCACCCGACCCTGGAGCCCCCTGGCCGGCTGCAGCCACAGGGAACGGGGGTTCTGAGTTGGCAGGCCCCATTCCCGAAGCATCCACGGGCACTTCCCGAAGGGCTGACACCTGCTGCGCCTCAGCAGCCAGCCAACCTCCCTCCCTCTGGCCGGGCACTGCAAGCCACACAGCCACTTGTGTCCCCTGTGTCCCTCCCTGGAGGCCGCAGCGCGTTTTGGGTTTTGGCGCGGACGGGCCCCTCTCGGCTTCCGTTGTCCAATTGCCCCCGGAGCCTGCCAGACCCCTGGCTCTAGGAGGCTGCCCAGGGGCGCAGCCAACAGCCCCCAGGTGCTGGCTAGCCGCAGCAGCCGGCCACGGGGGAGCACACACACCTGCGGGTGTCCCCAGGCCGCACACACGGACTGCCCCGCGCTTCCCGGCGTTGCAAATAGGTCCCCCGGGAAGCCCTGCCGGCCCTAGGGGCTTGTCGGGCGGGGCCGACGCACGGTGGGTGAGTGGGGAGGGCTGCTGCTGGCACACACCCACTCCTGAAGCCCACTGGGGCGGTCCAAGGGCGAGGAGCTCGGAGCTCGGTCAGGGCTGTCCCAGCAGAACTTTTTGAGGGTGGACGGACACGCCCGCGGGCAATCAGGTGTTGCGGGCAGGCCCCGGGGGCAGGCCCTGCTGAGTCCCCGAGCGCCACCTGGGTTCCTGCCACCACCCTTGGGCCGGGATGAGGTGCCACCTTGTGCGTAGAAGCCCTGCACACAGGCAAGAAGCCCCCCAGGCCCGCGGCGCACCCGACCCTGGAGCCCCCTGGCCAGCTGCAGCCACAGGGAACGGGGGTTCTGAGTTGGCAGGCCCCATTCCCGAAGCATCCACGGGCACTTCCCGAAGGGCTGACACCTGCTGCGCCTCAGCAGCCAGCCAACCTCCCTCGCTCTGGCCGGGCACTGCAAGCCACACAGCCACTTGTGTCCCCTGTGTCCCTCCCTGGAGGCCGCAGCGCGTTTTGGGTTTTGGCGCGGACGGGCCCCTCTCGGCTTCCGTAGTCCATTTGCCCCCGGAGCCTGCCAGACCCCTGGCTCTAGGAGGCTGTCCAGGGGCGCTGCCAACAGCCCCCAGATGCTGGCTAGCCGCAGCAGCCGGCCACGGGGGAGCACACACACCTGCGGGTGTCCCCAGGCCGCACACACGGACTGCCCCGCGCTTCCCGGCGTTGCAAATAGGTCCCCCGGGAAGCCCCGCCGGCCCTAGGGGCTTGTCGGGCGGGGCCGACGCAGGGTGGGTGAGTGGGGAGGGCTGCTGCTGGCACACACCCACTCCTGAAGCCCACTGGGGCGGTCCAAGGGCGTGGAGCTCGGAGCTCGGTCAGGGCTGTCCCAGCAGAACTTTTTGAGGGTGGACGGACACGCCCGCGGGCAATCAGGTGTTGCGGGCAGGCCCCGGGGGCAGGCCCTGCTGAGTCCCCGAGCGCCACCTGGGTTCCTGCCACCACCCTTGGGCCGGGATGAGGTGCCAACTTGTGCGTAGAAGCCCTGCACACAGGCAAGAAGCCCCCCAGGCCCGCGGCGCACCCGACCCTGGAGCCCCCTGGCCGGCTGCAGCCACAGGGAACGGGGGTTCTGAGTTGGCAGGCCCCATTCCCGAAGCATCCACGGGCACTTCCCGAAGGGCTGACACCTGCTGCGCCTCAGCAGCCAGCCAACCTCCCTCCCTCTGGCCGGGCACTGCAAGCCACACAGCCACTTGTGTCCCCTGTGTCCCTCCCTGGAGGCAGCAGCGCGTTTTGGGTTTTGGCGCGGACGGGCCCCTCTCGGCTTCCGTAGTCCATTTGCCCCCGGAGCCTGCCAGACCCCTGGCTCTAGGAGGCTGCCCAGGGGCGCTGCCAACAGCCCCCAGGTGCTGGCTAGCCGCAGCAGCCGGCCACGGGGGAGCACACACACCTGCGGGTGTCCCCAGGCCGCACACACGGACTGCCCCGCGCTTCCCGGCGTTGCAAATAGGTCCCCCGGGAAGCCCCGCCGGCCCTAGGGGCTTGTCGGGCGGGGCCGACGCACGGTGGGTGAGTGGGGAGGGCTGCTGCTGGCACACACCCACTCCTGAAGCCCACTGGGGCGGTCCAAGGGCGAGGAGCTCGGAGCTCGGTCAGGGCTGTCCCAGCAGAACTTTTTGAGGGTGGACGGACACGCCCGCGGGCAATCAGGTGTTGCGGGCAGGCCCCGGGGGCAGGCCCTGCTGAGTCCCCGAGCGCCACCTGGGTTCCTGCCACCACCCTTGGGCCGGGATGAGGTGCCACCTTGTGCGTAGAAGCCCTGCACACAGGCAAGAAGCCCCCCAGGCCCGCGGCGCACCCGACCCTGGAGCCCCCTGGCCGGCTGCAGCCACAGGGAACGCGGGTTCTGAGTTGGCAGGCCCCATTCCCGAAGCATCCACGGGCACTTCCCGAAGGGCTGACACCTGCTGCGCCTCAGCAGCCAGCCAACCTCCCTCCCTCTGGCCGGGCACTGCAAGCCACACAGCCACTTGTGTCCCCTGTGTCCCTCCCTGGAGGCCACAGCGCGTTTTGGGTTTTGGCGCGGATGGGCCCCTCTCGGCTTCCGTAGTCCATTTGCCCCCGGAGCCTGCCAGACCCCTGGCTCTAGGAGGCTGCCCAGGGGCGCTGCCAACAGCCCCCAGGTGCTGGCTAGCCGCGTCGTCCGGCCATGGGGGGAGCACACACACCTGCGGGTGTCCCCGGGCCGCACACACGAACTGCCCCGCGCTTCCCGGCGTTGCAAATAGGTCCCCCGGGAAGCCCCACCCGACCTAGGGGCTTGTCGGGTGGGGCCGACGCACGGTGGGTGAGTGGGGAGGGCTGCTGCTGGCACACACCCACTCCTGAAGCCCACTGGGGCGGTCCAAGGGCGAGGAGCTCGGAGCTCGGTCAGGGCTGTCCCAGCAGAACTTTTTGAGGGTGGACGGACACGCCCGCGGGCAATCAGGTGTTGCGGGCAGGCCCCGGGGGCAGGCCCTGCTGAGTCCCCGAGCGCCACCTGGGTTCCTGCCACCACCCTTGGGCCGGGATGAGGTGCCACCTTGTGCGTAGAAGCCCTGCACACAGGCAAGAAGCCCCCCAGGCCCGCGGCGCACCCGACCCTGGAGCCCCCTGGCCGGCTGCAGCCACAGGGAACGGGGGTTCTGAGTTGGCAGGCCCCATTCCCGAAGCATCCACGGGCACTTCCCGAAGGGCTGACACCTGCTGCGCCTCAGCAGCCAGCCAACCTCCCTCCCTCTGGCCGGGCACTGCAAGCCACACAGCCACTTGTGTCCCCTGTGTCCCTCCCTGGAGGCCGCAGCGCGTTTTGGGTTTTGGCGCGGACGGGCCCCTCTCGGCTTCCGTAGTCCATTTGCCCCCGGAGCCTGCCAGACCCCTGGCTCTAGGAGGCTGCCCAGGGGCGCTGCCAACAGCCCCCAGGTGCTGGCTAGCCGCAGCAGCCGGCCACGGGGGAGCACACACACCTGCGGGTGTCCCCAGGCCGCACACACGGACTGCCCCGCGCTTCCCGGCGTTGCAAATAGGTCCCCCGGGAAGCCGCGCCGGCCCTAGGGGCTTGTCGGGCGGGGCCGACGCACGGTGGGTGAGTGGGGAGGGCTGCTGCTGGCACACACCCACTCCTGAAGCCCACTGGGGCGGTCCAAGGGCGAGGAGCTCGGAGCTCGGTCAGGGCTGTCCCAGCAGAACTTTTTGAGGGTGGACGGACACGCCCGCGGGCAATCAGGTGTTGCGGGCAGGCCCCGGGGGCAGGCCCTGCTGAGTCCCCGAGCGCCACCTGGGTTCCTGCCACCACCCTTGGGCCGGGATGAGGTGCCACCTTGTGCGTAGAAGCCCCGCACACAGGCAAGAAGCCCCCCAGGCCCGCGGCGCACCCGACCCTGGAGCCCCCTGGCCAGCTGCAGCCACAGGGAACGGGGGTTCTTTGTTGGCAGGCCCCATTCCCGAAGCATCCACGGGCACTTCCCGAAGGGCTGACACCTGCTGCGCCTCAGCAGCCAGCCAACCTCCCTCCCTCTGGCCGGGCACTGCAAGCCACACAGCCACTTGTGTCCCCTGTGTCCCTCCCTGGAGGCCGCAGCGCGTTTTGGGTTTTGGCGCGGACGGGCCCCTCTCGGCTTCCGTAGTCCATTTGCCCCCGGAGCCTGCCAGACCCCTGGCTCTAGGAGGCTGCCCAGGGGCGCTGCCAACAGCCCCCAGGTGCTGGCTAGCCGCCTCGGCCGGCCATGGGGGGAGCACACACACCTGCGGGTGTCCCCGGGCCGCACACACGAACTGCCCCGCGCTTCCCGGCGTTGCAAATAGGCCCAACGGGAAGCCCCACCCGCACTAGGGGCTTGTCGGGTGGGGCCGACGCACGGTGGGTGAGTGGGGAGGGCTGCTGCTGGCACACACCCACTCCTGAAGCCCACTGGGGCGGTCCAAGGGCGAGGAGCTCGGAGCTCAGTCAGGGCTGTCCCTGCAGAACTTTTTGAGGGTGGACGGACACGCCCGCGGGCAATCAGGTGTTGCGGGCAGGCCCCGGGGGCAGGCCCTGCTGAGTCCCCGAGCGCCACCTGGGTTCCTGCCACCACCCTTGGGCCGGGATGAGGTGCCACCTTGTGCGTAGAAGCCCTGCACACAGGCAAGAAGCCCCCCAGGCCCGCGGCGCACCCGACCCTGGAGGCCCCTGGCCGGCTGCAGCCACAGGGAACGGGGGTTCTGAGTTGGCAGGCCCCATTCCCGAAGCATCCACGGGCACTTCCCGAAGGGCTGACACCTGCTGCGCCTCAGCAGCCAGCCAACCTCCCTCCCTCTGGCCGGGCACTGCAAGCCACACAGCCACTTGTGTCCCCTGTGTCCCTCCCTGGAGGCCGCAGCGCGTTTTGGGTTTTGGCGCGGACGGGCCCCTCTCGGCTTCCGTAGTCCATTTGCCCCCGGAGCCTGCCAGACCCCTGGCTCTAGGAGGCTGCCCAGGGGCGCTGCCAACAGCCCCCAGGTGCTGGCTAGCCGCAGCAGCCGGCCACGGGGGAGCACACACACCTGCGGGTGTCCCCAGGCCGCACACACGGACTGCCCCGCGCTTCCCGGCGTTGCAAATAGGTCCCCCGGGAAGCCCCGCCCACCCTAGGGGCTTGTCGGGCGGGGCCGACGCACGGTGGGTGAGTGGGGAGGGCTGCTGCTGGCACACACCCACTCCTGAAGCCCACTGGGGCGGTCCAAGGGCGAGGAGCTCGGAGCTCGGTCAGGGCTGTCCCAGCAGAACTTTTTGAGGGTGGACGGACACGCCCGCGGGCAATCAGGTGTTGCGGGCAGGCCCCGGGGGCAGGCCCTGCTGAGTCCCCGAGCGCCACCTGGGTTCCTGCCACCACCCTTGGGCCGGGATGAGGTGCCACCTTGTGCGTAGAAGCCCTGCACACAGGCAAGAAGCCCCCCAGGCCCGCGGCGCACCCGACCCTGGAGCCCCCTGGCCGGCTGCAGCCACAGGGAACGGGGGTTCTTTGTTGGCAGGCCCCATTCCCCAAGCATCCACGGGCACTTCCCGAAGGGCTGACACCTGCTGCGCCTCAGCAGCCAGCCAACCTCCCTCCCTCTGGCCGGGCACTGCAAGCCACACAGCCACTTGTGTCCCCTGTGTCCCTCCCTGGAGGCCGCAGCGCGTTTTGGGTTTTGGCGCAGACGGGCCCCTCTCGGCTTCCGTAGTCCATTTGCCCCCGGAGCCTGCCAGACCCCTGGCTCTAGGAGGCTGCCCAGGGGCGCTGCCAACAGCCCCCAGGTGCTGGCTAGCCGCCTCGGCCGGCCATGGGGAGAGCACACACACCTGCGGGTGTCCCCGGGCCGCACACACGAACTGCCCCGCGCTTCCCGGCGTTGCAAATAGGCCCAACGGGAAGCCCCACCCGCCCTAGGGGCTTGTCGGGTGGGGCCGACGCACGGTGGGTGAGTGGGGAGGGCTGCTGCTGGCACACACCCACTCCTGAAGCCCACTGGGGCGGTCCAAGGGCGAGGAGCTCGGAGCTCGGTCAGGGCTGTCCCAGCAGAACTTTTTGAGGGTGGACGGACATGCCCGCGGGCAATCAGGTGTTGCGGGCAGGCCCCGGGGGCAGGCCCTGCTGAGTCCCCGAGCGCCACCTGGGTTCCTGCCACCACCCTTGGGCCGGGATGAGGTGCCACCTTGTGCGTAGAAGCCCCGCACACAGGCAAGAAGCCCCCCAGGCCCGCGGCGCACCCGACCCTGGAGCCCCCTGGCCGGCTGCAGCCACAGGGAACGGGGGTTCTGAGTTGGCAGGCCCCATTCCCGAAGCATCCACGGGCACTTCCCGAAGGGCTGACACCTGCTGCGCCTCAGCAGCCAGCCAACCTCCCTCCCTCTGGCCGGGCACTGCAAGCCACACAGCCACTTGTGTCCCCTGTGTCCCTCCCTGGAGGCCGCAGCGCGTTTTGGGTTTTGGCGCGGACGGGCCCCTCTCGGCTTCCGTAGTCCATTTGCCCCCAGAGCCTGCCAGACCCCTGGCTCTAGGAGGCTGCCCAGGGGCGCTGCCAACAGCCCCCAGGTGCTGGCTAGCCGCAGCAGCCGGCCACGGGGGAGCACACACACCTGCGGGTGTCCCCAGGCCGCACACACGGACTGCCCCGCGCTTCCCGGCGTTGCAAATAGGTCCCCCGGGAAGCCCCGCCGGCCCTAGGGGCTTGTCGGGCGGGGCCGACGCACGGTGGGTGAGTGGGGAGGGCTGCTGCTGGCACACACCCACTCCTGAAGCCCACTGGGGAGGTCCAAGGGCGAGGAGCTCGGAGCTCGGTCAGGGCTGTCCCAGCAGAACTTTTTGAGGGTGGACGGACACGCCCGCGGGCAATCAGGTGTTGCGGGCAGGCCCCGGGGGCAGGCCCTGCTGAGTCCCCGAGCGCCACCTGGGTTCCTGCCACCACCCTTGGGCCGGGATGAGGTGCCACCTTGTGCGTAGAAGCCCTGCACACAGGCAAGAAGCCCCCCAGGCCCGCGGCGCACCCGACCCTGGAGCCCCCTGGCTGGCTGCAGCCACAGGGAACGGGGGTTCTGAGTTGGCAGGCCCCATTCCCGAAGCATCCACGGGCACTTCCCGAAGGGCTGACACCTGCTGCGCCTCAGCAGCCAGCCAACCTCCCTCCCTCTGGCCGGGCACTGCAAGCCACACAGCCACTTGTGTCCCCTGTGTCCCTCCCTGGAGGCCGCAGCGCGTTTTGGGTTTTGGCGCGGACGGGCCCCTCTCGGCTTCCGTAGTCCATTTGCCCCCGGAGCCTGCCAGACCCCTGGCTCTAGGAGGCTGCCCAGGGGCGCTGCCAACAGCCCCCAGGTGCTGGCTAGCCGCCTCGGCCGGCCATGGGGGGAGCACACACACCTGCGGGTGTCCCCGGGCCGCACACACGAACTGCCCCGCGCTTCCCGGCGTTGCAAATAGGCCCAACGGGAAGCCCCACCCGCACTAGGGGCTTGTCGGGTGGGGCCGACGCACGGTGGGTGAGTGGGGAGGGCTGCTGCTGGCACACACCCACTCCTGAAGCCCACTGGGGCGGTCCAAGGGCGAGGAGCTCGGAGCTCAGTCAGGGCTGTCCCAGCAGAACTTTTTGAGGGTGGACGGACACGCCCGCGGGCAATCAGGTGTTGCGGGCAGGCCCCGGGGGCAGGCCCTGCTGAGTCCCCGAGCGCCACCTGGGTTCCTGCCACCACCCTTGGGCCGGGATGAGGTGCCACCTTGTGCGTAGAAGCCCTGCACACAGGCAAGAAGCCCCCCAGGCCCGCGGCGCACCCGACCCTGGAGGCCCCTGGCCGGCTGCAGCCACAGGGAACGGGGGTTCTGAGTTGGCAGGCCCCATTCCCGAAGCATCCACGGGCACTTCCCGAAGGGCTGACACCTGCTGCGCCTCAGCAGCCAGCCAACCTCCCTCCCTCTGGCCGGGCACTGCAAGCCACACAGCCACTTGTGTCCCCTGTGTCCCTCCCTGGAGGCCGCAGCGCGTTTTGGGTTTTGGCGCGGACGGGCCCCTCTCGGCTTCCGTAGTCCATTTGCCCCCGGAGCCTGCCAGACCCCTGGCTCTAGGAGGCTGCCCAGGGGCGCAGCCAACAGCCCCCAGGTGCTGGCTAGCCGCAGCAGCCGGCCACGGGGGAGCACACACACCTGCGGGTGTCCCCAGGCCGCACACACGGACTGCCCCGCGCTTCCCGGCGTTGCAAATAGGTCCCCCGGGAAGCCCCGCCGTCCCTAGGGGCTTGTCGGGCGGGGCCGACGCACGGTGGGTGAGTGGGGAGGGCTGCTGCTGGCACACACCCACTCCTGAAGCCCACTGGGGCGGTCCAAGGGCGATGAGCTCGGAGCTCGGTCAGGGCTGTCCCAGCAGAACTTTTTGAGGGTGGACGGACACGCCCGCGGGCAATCAGGTGTTGCGGGCAGGCCCCGGGGGGGGGGGCAGGCCCTGCTGAGTCCCCGAGCGCCACCTGGGTTCCTACCACCACCCTTGGGCCGGGATGAGGTGCCACCTTGTGCGTAGAAGCCCTGCACACAGGCAAGAAGCCCCCCAGGCCCGCGGCGCACCCGACCCTGGAGCCCCCTGGCCGGATGCAGCCACAGGGAACGGGGGTTCTGAGTTGGCAGGCCCCATTCCCGAAGCATCCACGGGCACTTCCCGAAGGGCTGACACCTGCTGCGCCTCAGCAGCCAGCCAACCTCCCTCCCTCTGGCCGGGCACTGCAAGCCACACAGCCACTTGTGTCCCCTGTGTCCCTCCCTGGAGGCCGCAGCGCGTTTTGGGTTTTGGCGCAGACGGGACCCTCTCGGCTTCCGTAGTCCATTTGCCCCCGGAGCCTGCCAGACCCCTGGCTCTAGGAGGCTGCCCAGGGGCGCTGCCAACAGCCCCCAGGTGCTGGCTAGCCGCCTCGGCCGGCCATGGGGAGAGCACACACACCTGCGGGTGTCCCCGGGCCGCACACACGAACTGCCCCGCGCTTCCCGGCGTTGCAAATAGGCCCAACGGGAAGCCCCACCCGCCCTAGGGGCTTGTCGGGTGGGGCCGACGCACGGTGGGTGAGTGGGGAGGGCTGCTGCTGGCACACACCCACTCCTGAAGCCCACTGGGGCGGTCCAAGGGCGAGGAGCTCGGAGCTCGGTCAGGGCTGTCCCAGCAGAACTTTTTGAGGGTGGACGGACATGCCCGCGGGCAATCAGGTGTTGCGGGCAGGCCCCGGGGGCAGGCCCTGCTGAGTCCCCGAGCGCCACCTGGGTTCCTGCCACCACCCTTGGGCCGGGATGAGGTGCCACCTTGTGCGTAGAAGCCCCGCACACAGGCAAGAAGCCCCCCAGGCCCGCGGCGTACCCGACCCTGGAGCCCCCTGGCCGGCTGCAGCCACAGGGAACGGGGGTTCTGAGTTGGCAGGCCCCATTCCCGAAGCATCCACGGGCACTTCCCGAAGGGCTGACACCTGCTGCGCCTCAGCAGCCAGCCAACCTCCCTCCCTCTGGCCGGGCACTGCAAGCCACACAGCCACTTGTGTCCCCTGTGTCCCTCCCTGGAGGCCGCAGCGCGTTTTGGGTTTTGGCGCGGACGGGCCCCTCTCGGCTTCCGTATTCCATTTGCCCCCAGAGCCTGCCAGACCCCTGGCTCTAGGAGGCTGCCCAGGGGCGCTGCCAACAGCCCCCAGGTGCTGGCTAGCCGCAGCAGCCGGCCACGGGGGAGCACACACACCTGCGGGTGTCCCCAGGCCGCACACACGGACTGCCCCGCGCTTCCCGGCGTTGCAAATAGGTCCCCCGGGAAGCCCCGCCGGCCCTAGGGGCTTGTCGGGCGGGGCCGACGCACGGTGGGTGAGTGGGGAGGGCTGCTGCTGGCACACACCCACTCCTGAAGCCCACTGGGGAGGTCCAAGGGCGAGGAGCTCGGAGCTCGGTCAGGGCTGTCCCAGCAGAACTTTTTGAGGGTGGACGGACACGCCCGCGGGCAATCAGGTGTTGCGGGCAGGCCCCGGGGGCAGGCCCTGCTGAGTCCCCGAGCGCCACCTGGGTTCCTGCCACCACCCTTGGGCCGGGATGAGGTGCCACCTTGTGCGTAGAAGCCCTGCACACAGGCAAGAAGCCCCCCAGGCCCGCGGCGCACCCGACCCTGGAGCCCCCTGGCCGGCTGCAGCCACAGGGAACGGGGGTTCTGAGTTGGCAGGCCCCATTCCCGAAGCATCCACGGGCACTTCCCGAAGGGCTGACACCTGCTGCGCCTCAGCAGCCAGCCAACCTCCCTCCCTCTGGCCGGGCACTGCAAGGCACACAGCCACTTGTGTCCCCTGTGTCCCTCCCTGGAGGCCGCAGCGCGTTTTGGGTTTTGGCGCGGACGGGCCCCTCTCGGCTTCCGTAGTCCATTTGCCCCCGGAGCCTGCCAGACCCCTGGCTCTAGGAGGCTGCCCAGGGGCGCTGCCAACAGCCCCCAGGTGCTGGCTAGCCGCCTCGGCCGGCCATGGGGGGAGCACACACACCTGCGGGTGTCCCCGGGCCGCACACACGAACTGCCCCGCGCTTCCCGGCGTTGCAAATAGGCCCAACGGGAAGCCCCACCCGCACTAGGGGCTTGTCGGGTGGGGCCGACGCACGGTGGGTGAGTGGGGAGGGCTGCTGCTGGCACACACCCACTCCTGAAGCCCACTGGGGCGGTCCAAGGGCGAGGAGCTCGGAGCTCAGTCAGGGCTGTCCCAGCAGAACTTTTTGAGGGTGGACGGACACGCCCGCGGGCAATCAGGTGTTGCGGGCAGGCCCCGGGGGCAGGCCCTGCTGAGTCCCCGAGCGCCACCTGGGTTCCTGCCACCACCCTTGGGCCGGGATGAGGTGCCACCTTGTGCGTAGAAGCCCTGCACACAGGCAAGAAGCCCCCCAGGCCCGCGGCGCACCCGACCCTGGAGGCCCCTGGCCGGCTGCAGCCACAGGGAACGGGGGTTCTGAGTTGGCAGGCCCCATTCCCGAAGCATCCACGGGCACTTCCCGAAGGGCTGACACCTGCTGCGCCTCAGCAGCCAGCCAACCTCCCTCCCTCTGGCCGGGCACTGCAAGCCACACAGCCACTTGTGTCCCCTGTGTCCCTCCCTGGAGGCCGCAGCGCGTTTTGGGTTTTGGCGCGGACGGGCCCCTCTCGGCTTCCGTAGTCCATTTGCCCCCGGAGCCTGCCAGACCCCTGGCTCTAGGAGGCTGCCCAGGGGCGCAGCCAACAGCCCCCAGGTGCTGGCTAGCCGCAGCAGCCGGCCACGGGGGAGCACACACACCTGCGGGTGTCCCCAGGCCGCACACACGGACTGCCCCGCGCTTCCCGGCGTTGCAAATAGGTCCCCCGGGAAGCCCCGCCGTCCCTAGGGGCTTGTCGGGCGGGGCCGACGCACGGTGGGTGAGTGGGGAGGGCTGCTGCTGGCACACACCCACTCCTGAAGCCCACTGGGGCGGTCCAAGGGCGATGAGCTCGGAGCTCGGTCAGGGCTGTCCCAGCAGAACTTTTTGAGGGTGGACGGACACGCCCGCGGGCAATCAGGTGTTGCGGGCAGGCCCCGGGGGGGGGCAGGCCCTGCTGAGTCCCCGAGCGCCACCTGGGTTCCTGCCACCACCCTTGGGCCGGGATGAGGTGCCACCTTGTGCGTAGAAGCCCTGCACACAGGCAAGAAGCCCCCAAGGCCCGCGGCGCACCCGACCCTGGAGCCCCCTGGCCGGATGCAGCCACAGGGAACGGGGGTTCTGAGTTGGCAGGCCCCATTCCCGAAGCATCCACGGGCACTTCCCGAAGGGCTGACACCTGCTGCGCCTCAGCAGCCAGCCAACCTCCCTCCCTCTGGCCGGGCACTGCAAGCCACACAGCCACTTGTGTCCCCTGTGTCCCTCCCTGGAGGCCACAGCGCGTTTTGGGTTTTGGCGCGGATGGGCCCCTCTCGGCTTCCGTAGTCCATTTGCCCCCGGAGCCTGCCAGACCCCTGGCTCTAGGAGGCTGCCCAGGGGCGCTGCCAACAGCCCCCAGGTGCTGGCTAGCCGCGTCGTCCGGCCATGGGGGGAGCACACACACCTGCGGGTGTCCCCGGGCCGCACACACGAACTGCCCCGCGCTTCCCGGCGTTGCAAATAGGTCCCCCGGGAAGCCCCACCCGACCTAGGGGCTTGTCGGGTGGGGCCGACGCACGGTGGGTGAGTGGGGAGGGCTGCTGCTTGCACACACCCACTCCTGAAGCCCACTGGGGCGGTCCAAGGGCGATGAGCTCGGAGCTCGGTCAGGGCTGTCCCAGCAGAACTTTTTGAGGGTGGACGGACACGCCCGCGGGCAATCAGGTGTTGCGGGCAGGCCCCGGGGGCAGGCCCTGCTGAGTCCCCGAGCGCCACCTGGGTTCCTGCCACCACCCTTGGGCCGGGATGAGGTGCCACCTTGTGCGTAGAAGCCCTGCACACAGGCAAGAAGCCCCCCAGGCCCGCGGCGCACCCGACCCTGGAGCCCCCTGGCCGGCTGCAGCCACAGGGAACGGGGGTTCTGAGTTGGCAGGCCCCATTCCCGAAGCATCCACGGGCACTTCCCGAAGGGCTGACACCTGCTGCGCCTCAGCAGCCAGCCAACCTCCCTCCCTCTGGCCGGGCACTGCAAGGCACACAGCCACTTGTGTCCCCTGTGTCCCTCCCTGGAGGCCGCAGCGCGTTTTGGGTTTTGGCGCGGACGGGCCCCTCTCGGCTTCCGTAGTCCATTTGCCCCCGGAGCCTGCCAGACCCCTGGCTCTAGGAGGCTGCCCAGGGGCGCTGCCAACAGCCCCCAGGTGCTGGCTAGCCGCAGCAGCCGGCCACGGGGGAGCACACACACCTGCGGGTGTCCCCAGGCCGCACACACGGACTGCCCCGCGCTTCCCGGCTTTGCAAATAGGTCCCCCGCGAAGCCCCGCTGGCCCTAGGGGCTTGTCGGGCGGGGCCGACGCACGGTGGGTGAGTGGGGAGGGCTGCTGCTGGCACACACCCACTCCTGAAGCCCACTGGGGCGGTCCAAGGGCGAGGAGCTCGGAGCTCGGTCAGGGCTGTCCCAGCAGAACTTTTTGAGGTTGGACGGACACGCCCGCGGGCAATCAGGTGTTGCGGGCAGGCCCCGGGGGCAGGCCCTGCTGAGTCCCCGAGCGCCACCTGGGTTCCTGCCACCACCCTTGGGCCGGGATGAGGTGCCACCTTGTGCGTAGAAGCCCTGCACACAGGCAAGAAGCCCCCCAGGCCCGCGGCGCACCCGACCCTGGAGCCCCCTGGCCGGCTGCAGCCACAGGGAACGGGGGTTCTGAGTTGGCAGGCCCCATTCCCGAAGCATCCACGGGCACTTCCCGAAGGGCTGACACCTGCTGCGCCTTAGCAGCCAGCCAACCTCCCTCCCTCTGGCCGGGCACTGCAAGCCACACAGCCACTTGTGTCCCCTGTGTCCCTCCCTGGAGGCCGCAGCGCGTTTTGGGTTTTGGCGCGGACGGGCCCCTCTCGGCTTCCGTAGTCCATTTGCCCCCGGAGCCTGCCAGACCCCTGGCTCTAGGAGGCTGCCCAGGGGCGCTGCCAACAGCCCCCAGGTGCTGGCTAGCCGCAGCAGCCGGCCACGGGGGAGCACACACACCTGCGGGTGTCCCCAGGCCTCACACACGGACTGCCCCGCGCTTCCCGGCGTTGCAAATAGGTCCCCCGGGAAGCCCCGCCGGCCCTAGGGGCTTGTCGGGCGGGGCCGACGCACGGTGGGTGAGTGGGCAGGGCTGCTGCTGGCACACACCCACTCCTGAAGCCCACTGGGGCGGTCCAAGGGCGAGGAGCTCGGAGCTCGGTCAGGGCTGTCCCAGCAGAACTTTTTGAGGGTGGACGGACACGCCCGCGGGCAATCAGGTGTTGCGGGCAGGCCCCGGGGGCAGGCCCTGCTGAGTCCCCGAGCGCCACCTGGGTTCCTGCCACCACCCTTGGGCCGGGATGAGGTGCCACCTTGTGCGTAGAAGCCCTGCACACAGGCAAGAAGCCCCCCAGGCCCGCGGCGCACCCGACCCTGGAGCCCCCTGGGCGGCTGCAGCCACAGGGAACGGGGGTTCTTTGTTGGCAGGCCCCATTCCCGAAGCATCCACGGGCACTTCCCGAAGGGCTGACACCTGCTGCGCCTCAGCAGCCAGCCAACCTCCCTCCCTCTGGCCGGGCACTGCAAGCCACACAGCCACTTGTGTCCCCTGTGTCCCTCCCTGGAGGCCGCAGCGCGTTTTGGGTTTTGGCGCGGACGGGCCCCTCTCGGCTTCCGTAGTCCATTTGCCCCCGGAGCCTGCCAGACCCCTGGCTCTAGGAGGCTGCCCAGGGGCGCTGCCAACAGCCCCCAGGTGCTGGCTAGCCGCAGCAGCCGGCCACGGGGGAGCACACACACCTGCGGGTGTCCCCGGGCCGCACACACGAACCTCCCCGCGCTTCCCGGCGTTGCAAATAGGCCCAACAGGAAGCCCCACCCGCCCTAGGGGCTTGTCGGGTGGGGCCGACGCACGGTGGGTGAGTGGGGAGGGCTGCTGCTGGCACACACCCACTCCTGAAGCCCACTGGGGCGGTCCAAGGGCGAGGAGCTCGGAGCTCAGTCAGGGCTGTCCCAGCAGAACTTTTTGAGGGTGGACGGACACGCCCGCGGGCAATCAGGTGTTGCGGGCAGGCCCCGGGGGCAGGCCCTGCTGAGTCCCCGAGCGCCACCTGGGTTCCTGCCACCACCCTTGGGCCGGGATGAGGTGCCACCTTGTGCGTAGAAGCCCTGCACACAGGCAAGAAGCCCCCCAGGCCCGCGGCGCACCCGACCCTGGAGGCCCCTGGCCGGCTGCAGCCACAGGGAACGGGGGTTCTGAGTTGGCAGGCCCCATTCCCGAAGCATCCACGGGCACTTCCCGAAGGGCTGACACCTGCTGCGCCTCAGCAGCCAGCCAACCTCCCTCCCTCTGGCCGGGCACTGCAAGCCACACAGCCACTTGTGTCCCCTGTGTCCCTCCCTGGAGGCCGCAGCGCGTTTTGGGTTTTGGCGCGGACGGGCCCCTCTCGGCTTCCGTAGTCCATTTGCCCCCGGAGCCTGCCAGACCCCTGGCTCTAGGAGGCTGCCCAGGGGCGCAGCCAACAGCCCCCAGGTGCTGGCTAGCCGCAGCAGCCGGCCACGGGGGAGCACACACACCTGCGGGTGTCCCCAGGCCGCACACACGGACTGCCCCGCGCTTCCCGGCGTTGCAAATAGGTCCCCCGGGAAGCCCCGCCATCCCTAGGGGCTTGTCGGGCGGGGCCGACGCACGGTGGGTGAGTGGGGAGGGCTGCTGCTGGCACACACCCACTCCTGAAGCCCACTGGGGCGGTCCAAGGGCGATGAGCTCGGAGCTCGGTCAGGGCTGTCCCAGCAGAACTTTTTGAGGGTGGACGGACACGCCCGCGGGCAATCAGGTGTTGCGGGCAGGCCCCGGGGGGGGGGGCAGGCCCTGCTGAGTCCCCGAGCGCCACCTGGGTTCCTGCCACCACCCTTGGGCCGGGATGAGGTGCCACCTTGTGCGTAGAAGCCCTGCACACAGGCAAGAAGCCCCCCAGGCCCGCGGCGCACCCGACCCTGGAGCCCCCTGGCCGGATGCAGCCACAGGGAACGGGGGTTCTGAGTTGGCAGGCCCCATTCCCGAAGCATCCACGGGCACTTCCCGAAGGGCTGACACCTGCTGCGCCTCAGCAGCCAGCCAACCTCCCTCCCTCTGGCCGGGCACTGCAAGCCACACAGCCACTTGTGTCCCCTGTGTCCCTCCCTGGAGGCCACAGCGCGTTTTGGGTTTTGGCGCGGATGGGCCCCTCTCGGCTTCCGTAGTCCATTTGCCCCCGGAGCCTGCCAGACCCCTGGCTCTAGGAGGCTGCCCAGGGGCGCTGCCAACAGCCCCCAGGTGCTGGCTAGCCGCGTCGTCCGGCCATGGGGGGAGCACACACACCTGCGGGTGTCCCCGGGCCGCACACACGAACTGCCCCGCGCTTCCCGGCGTTGCAAATAGGTCCCCCGGGAAGCCCCACCCGACCTAGGGGCTTGTCGGGTGGGGCCGACGCACGGTGGGTGAGTGGGGAGGGCTGCTGCTTGCACACACCCACTCCTGAAGCCCACTGGGGCGGTCCAAGGGCGAGGAGCTCGGAGCTCGGTCAGGGCTGTCCCAGCAGAACTTTTTGAGGGTGGACGGACACGCCCGCGGGCAATCAGGTGTTGCGGGCAGGCCCCGGGGGCAGGCCCTGCTGAGTCCCCGAGCGCCACCTGGGTTCCTGCCACCACCCTTGGGCCGGGATGAGGTGCCACCTTGTGCGTAGAAGCCCTGCACACAGGCAAGAAGCCCCCCAGGCCCGCGGCGCACCCGACCCTGGAGCCCCCTGGCCGGCTGCAGCCACAGGGAACGGGGGTTCTGAGTTGGCAGGCCCCATTCCCGAAGCATCCACGGGCACTTCCCGAAGGGCTGACACCTGCTGCGCCTCAGCAGCCAGCCAACCTCCCTCCCTCTGGCCGGGCACTGCAAGGCACACAGCCACTTGTGTCCCCTGTGTCCCTCCCTGGAGGCCGCAGCGCGTTTTGGGTTTTGGCGCGGACGGGCCCCTCTCGGCTTCCGTAGTCCATTTGCCCCCGGAGCCTGCCAGACCCCTGGCTCTAGGAGGCTGCCCAGGGGCGCTGCCAACAGCCCCCAGGTGCTGGCTAGCCGCAGCAGCCGGCCACGGGGGAGCACACACACCTGCGGGTGTCCCCAGGCCGCACACACGGACTGCCCCGCGCTTCCCGGCTTTGCAAATAGGTCCCCCGGGAAGCCCCGCTGGCCCTAGGGGCTTGTCGGGCGGGGCCGACGCACGGTGGGTGAGTGGGGAGGGCTGCTGCTGGCACACACCCACTCCTGAAGCCCACTGGGGCGGTCCAAGGGCGAGGAGCTCGGAGCTCGGTCAGGGCTGTCCCAGCAGAACTTTTTGAGGGTGGACGGACACGCCCGCGGGCAATCAGGTGTTGCGGGCAGGCCCCGGGGGCAGGCCCTGCTGAGTCCCCGAGCGCCACCTGGGTTCCTGCCACCACCCTTGGGCCGGGATGAGGTGCCACCTTGTGCGTAGAAGCCCTGCACACAGGCAAGAAGCCCCCCAGGCCCGCGGCGCACCCGACCCTGGAGGCCCCTGGCCGGCTGCAGCCACAGGGAACGGGGGTTCTGAGTTGGCAGGCCCCATTCCCGAAGCATCCACGGGCACTTCCCGAAGGGCTGACACCTGCTGCGCCTCAGCAGCCAGCCAACCTCCCTCCCTCTGGCCGGGCACTGCAAGCCACACAGCCACTTGTGTCCCCTGTGTCCCTCCCTGGAGGCCGCAGCGCGTTTTGGGTTTTGGCGCGGACGGGCCCCTCTCGGCTTCCGTAGTCCATTTGCCCCCGGAGCCTGCCAGACCCCTGGCTCTAGGAGGCTGCCCAGGGGCGCTGCCAACAGCCCCCAGGTGCTGGCTAGCCGCAGCAGCCGGCCACGGGGGAGCACACACACCTGCGGGTGTCCCCAGGCCTCACACACGGACTGCCCCGCGCTTCCCGGCGTTGCAAATAGGTCCCCCGGGAAGCCCCGCCGGCCCTAGGGGCTTGTCGGGCGGGGCCGACGCACGGTGGGTGAGTGGGCAGGGCTGCTGCTGGCACACACCCACTCCTGAAGCCCACTGGGGCGGTCCAAGGGCGAGGAGCTCGGAGCTCGGTCAGGGCTGTCCCAGCAGAACTTTTTGAGGGTGGACGGACACGCCCGCGGGCAATCAGGTGTTGCGGGCAGGCCCCGGGGGCAGGCCCTGCTGAGTCCCCGAGCGCCACCTGGGTTCCTGCCACCACCCTTGGGCCGGGATGAGGTGCCACCTTGTGCGTAGAAGCCCTGCACACAGGCAAGAAGCCCCCCAGGCCCGCGGCGCACCCGACCCTGGAGCCCCCTGGGCGGCTGCAGCCACAGGGAACGGGGGTTCTTTGTTGGCAGGCCCCATTCCCGAAGCATCCACGGGCACTTCCCGAAGGGCTGACACCTGCTGCGCCTCAGCAGCCAGCCAACCTCCCTCCCTCTGGCCGGGCACTGCAAGCCACACAGCCACTTGTGTCCCCTGTGTCCCTCCCTGGAGGCCGCAGCGCGTTTTGGGTTTTGGCGCGGACGGGCCCCTCTCGGCTTCCGTAGTCCATTTGCCCCCGGAGCCTGCCAGACCCCTGGCTCTAGGAGGCTGCCCAGGGGCGCTGCCAACAGCCCCCAGGTGCTGGCTAGCCGCAGCAGCCGGCCACGGGGGAGCACACACACCTGCGGGTGTCCCCGGGCCGCACACACGAACTGCCCCGCGCTTCCCGGCGTTGCAAATAGGCCCAACAGGAAGCCCCACCCGCCCTAGGGGCTTGTCGGGTGGGGCCGACGCACGGTGGGTGAGTGGGGAGGGCTGCTGCTGGCACACACCCACTCCTGAAGCCCACTGGGGCGGTCCAAGGGCGAGGAGCTCGGAGCTCGGTCAGGGCTGTCCCAGCAGAACTTTTTGAGGGTGGACGGACACGCCCGCGGGCAATCAGGTGTTGCGGGCAGGCCCCGGGGGCAGGCCCTGCTGAGTCCCCGAGCGCCACCTGGGTTCCTGCCACCACCCTTGGGCCGGGATGAGGTGCCACCTTGTGCGTAGAAGCCCCGCACACAGGCAAGAAGCCCCCCAGGCCCGCGGCGCACCCGACCCTGGAGCCCCCTGGCCGGATGCAGCCACAGGGAACGGGGGTTCTTTGTTGGCAGGCCCCATTCCCGAAGCATCCACGGGCACTTCCCGAAGGGCTGACACCTGCTGCGCCTCAGCAGCCAGCCAACCTCCCTCCCTCTGGCCGGGCACTGCAAGCCACACAGCCACTTGTGTCCCCTGTGTCCCTCCCTGGAGGCCGCAGCGCGTTTTGGGTTTTGGCGCGGACGGGCACCTCTCGGCTTCCGTAGTCCATTTGCCCCCGGAGCCTGCCAGACCCCTGGCTCTAGGAGGCTGCCCAGGGGCGCTGCCAACAGCCCCCAGGTGCTGGCTAGCCGCCTCGGCCGGCCATGGGGAGAGCACACACACCTGCGGGTGTCCCCGGGCCGCACACACGAACTGCCCCGCGCTTCCCGGCGTTGCAAATAGGCCCAACGGGAAGCCCCACCCGCCCTAGGGGCTTGTCGGGTGGGGCCGACGCACGGTGGGTGAGTGGGGAGGGCTGCTGCTAGCACACACACACTCCTGAAGCCCACTGGGGCGGTCCAAGGGCGAGGAGCTCGGAGCTCGGTCAGGGCTGTCCCAGCAGAACTTTTTGAGGGTGGACGGACATGCCCGCGGGCAATCAGGTGTTGCGGGCAGGCCCCGGGGGCAGGCCCTGCTGAGTCCCCGAGCGCCACCTGGGTTCCTGCCACCACCCTTGGGCCGGGATGAGGTGCCACCTTGTGCGTAGAAGCCCCGCACACAGGCAAGAAGCCCCCCAGGCCCGCGGCGCACCCGACCCTGGAGCCCCCTGGCCGGCTGCAGCCACAGGGAACGGGGGTTCTGAGTTGGCAGGCCCCATTCCCGAAGCATCCACGGGCACTTCCCGAAGGGCTGACACCTGCTGCGCCTCAGCAGCCAGCCAACCTCCCTCCCTCTGGCCGGGCACTGCAAGCCACACAGCCACTTGTGTCCCCTGTGTCCCTCCCTGGAGGCCGCAGCGCGTTTTGGGTTTTGGCGCGGACGGGCCCCTCTCGGCTTCCGTAGTCCATTTGCCCCCGGAGCCTGCCAGACCCCTGGCTCTAGGAGGCTGCCCAGGGGCGCTGCCAACAGCCCCCAGGTGCTGGCTAGCCGCAGCAGCCGGCCACGGGGGAGCACACACACCTGCGGGTGTCCCCAGGCCGCACACACGGACTGCCCCGCGCTTCCCGGCGTTGCAAATAGGTCCCCCGGGAAGCCCCGCCGGCCCTAGGGGCTTGTCGGGCGGGGCCGACGCACGGTGGGTGAGTGGGGAGGGCTGCTGCTGGCACACACCCACTCCTGAAGCCCACTGGGGCGGTCCAAGGGCGAGGAGCTCGGAGCTCGGTCAGGGCTGTCCCAGCAGAACTTTTTGAGGGTGGACGGACACGCCCGCGGGCAATCAGGTGTTGCGGGCAGGCCCCGGGGGCAGGCCCTGCTGAGTCCCCGAGCGCCACCTGGGTTCCTGCCACCACCCTTGGGCCGGGATGAGGTGCCACCTTGTGCGTAGAAGCCCCGCACACAGGCAAGAAGCCCCCCAGGCCCGCGGCGCACCCGACCCTGGAGCCCCCTGGCCGGCTGCAGCCACAGGGAACGGGGGTTCTGAATTGGCAGGCCCCATTCCCGAAGCATCCACGGGCACTTCCCGAAGGGCTGACACCTGCTGCGCCTCAGCAGCCAGCCAACCTCCCTCCCTCTGGCCGGGCACTGCAAGCCACGCAGCCACTTGTGTCCCCTGTGTCCCTCCCTGGAGGCAGCAGCGCGTTTTGGGTTTTGGCGCGGACGGGCCCCTCTCGGCTTCCGTAGTCCATTTGCCCCCGGAGCCTGCCAGACCCCTGGCTCTAGGAGGCTGCCCAGGGGCGCTGCCAACAGCCCCCAGGTGCTGGCTAGCCGCAGCAGCCGGCCACGGGGGAGCACACACACCTGCGGGTGTCCCCAGGCCGCACACACGGACTGCCCCGCGCTTCCCGGCGTTGCAAATAGGTCCCCCGGGAAGCCCCGCCGGCCCTAGGGGCTTGTCGGGCGGGGCCGACGCACGGTGGGTGAGTGGGGAGGGCTGCTGCTGGCACACACCCACTCCTGAAGCCCACTGGGGCGGTCCAAGGGCGAGGAGCTCGGAGCTCGGTCAGGGCTGTCCCAGCAGAACTTTTTGAGGGTGGACGGACACGCCCGCGGGCAATCAGGTGTTGCGGGCAGGCCCGGGGGGGGGGGCAGGCCCTGCTGAGTCCCCGAGCGCCACCTGGGTTCCTGCCACCACCCTTGGGCCAGGATGAGGTGCCACCTTGTGCGTAGAAGCCCTGCACACAGGCAAGAAGCCCCCCAGTCCCGCGGCGCACCCGACCCTGGAGCCCCCTGGCCGGATGCAGCCACAGGGAACGGGGGTTCTGAGTTGGCAGGCCCCATTCCCGAAGCATCCACGGGCACTTCCCGAAGGGCTGACACCTGCTGCGCCTCAGCAGCCAGCCAACCTCCCTCCCTCTGGCCGGGCACTGCAAGGCACACAGCCACTTGTGTCCCCTGTGTCCCTCCCTGGAGGCCGCAGCGCGTTTTGGGTTTTGGCGCGGACGGGCCCCTCTCGGCTTCCGTAGTCCATTTGCCCCCAGAGCCTGCCAGACCCCTGGCTCTAGGAGGCTGCCCAGGGGCGCTGCCAACAGCCCCCAGGTGCTGGCTAGCCGCAGCAGCCGGCCACGGGGGAGCACACACACCTGCGGGTGTCCCCAGGCCGCACACACGGACTGCCCCGCGCTTCCCGGCGTTGCAAATAGTACCCCCGGGAAGCCCCGCCGGCCCTAGGGGCTTGTCGGGCGGAGCCGACGCACGGTGGGTGCGTGGGGAGGGCTGCTGCTGGCACACACCCACTCCTGAAGCCCACTGGGGCGGTCCAAGGGCGAGGAGCTCGGAGTTCGGTCAGGGCTGTCCCAGCAGAACTTTTTGAGGGTGGACGGACACGCCCGCGGGCAATCAGGTGTTGCGGGCAGGCCCCGGGGGCAGGCCCTGCTGAGTCCCCGAGCGCCACCTGGGTTCCTGCCACCACCCTTGGGCCGGGATGAGGTGCCACCTTGTGCGTAGAAGCCCTGCACACAGGCAAGAAGCCCCCCAGGCCCGCGGCGCACCCGACCCTGGAGCCCCCTGGCCGGCTGCAGCCACAGGGAACGGGGGTTCTGAGTTGGCAGGCCCCATTCCCGAAGCATCCACGGGCACTTCCCGAAGGGCTGACACCTGCTGCGCCTCAGCAGCCAGCCAACCTCCCTCCCTCTGGCCGGGCACTGCAAGCCACACAGCCACTTGTGTCCCCTGTGTCCCTCCCTGGAGGCCGCAGCGCGTTTTGGGTTTTGGCGCGGACGGGCCCCTCTCGGCTTCCGTAGTCCATTTGCCCCCGGAGCCTGCCAGACCCCTGGCTCTAGGAGGCTGCCCAGGGGCGCTGCCAACAGCCCCCAGGTGCTGGCTAGCCGCAGCAGCCGGCCACGGGGGAGCACACACACCTGCGGGTGTCCCCAGGCCGCACACACGGACTGCCCCGCGCTTCCCGGCGTTGCAAATAGGTCCCCCGGGAAGCCCCGCCGGCCCTAGGGGCTTGTCGGGCGGGGCCGACGCACGGTGGGTGAGTGGGGAGGGCTGCTGCTGGCACACACCCACTCCTGAAGCCCATTGGGGCGGTCCAAGGGCGAGGAGCTCGGAGTTCGGTCAGGGCTGTCCCAGCAGAACTTTTTGAGGGTGGACGGACACGCCCGCGGGCAATCAGGTGTTGCGGGCAGGCCCCGGGGGCAGGCCCTGCTGAGTCCCCGAGCGCCACCTGGGTTCCTGCCACCACCGTTGGGCCGGGATGAGGTGCCACCTTGTGCGTAGAAGCCCTGCACACAGGCAAGAAGCCCCCCAGGCCCGCGGCGCACCCGACCCTGGAGCCCCCTGGCCGGCTGCAGCCACAGGGAACGGGGGTTCTGAGTTGGCAGGCCCCATTCCCGAAGCATCCACGGGCACTTCCCGAAGGGCTGACACCTGCTGCGCCTCAGCAGCCAGCCAACCTCCCTCCCTCTGGCCGGGCACTGCAAGCCACACAGCCACTTGTGTCCCCTGTGTCCCTCCCTGGAGGCCGCAGCGCGTTTTGGGTTTTGGCGCGGGCGGGCCCCTCTCGGCTTCCGTAGTCCATTTGCCCCCAGAGCCTGCCAGACCCCTGGCTCTAGGAGGCTGCCCAGGGGCGCTGCCAACAGCCCCCAGGTGCTGGCTAGCCGCAGCAGCCGGCCACGGGGGAGCACACACAGCTGCGGGTGTCCCCAGGCCGCACACACGGACTGCCCCGCGCTTCCCGGCGTTGCAAATAGGTCCCCCGGGAAGCCCCGCCGGCCCTAGGGGCTTGTCGGGCGGGGCCGACGCACGGTGGGTGAGTGGGGAGGGCTGCTGCTGGCACACACCCACTCCTGAAGCCCACTGGGGCGGTCCAAGGGCGAGGAGCTCGGAGCTCGGTCAGGGCTGTCCCAGCAGAACTTTTTGAGGGTGGACGGACACGCCCGCGGGCAATCAGGTGTTGCGGGCAGGCCCGGGGGGGGGGCAGGCCCTGCTGAGTCCCCGAGCGCCACCTGGGTTCCTGCCACCACCCTTGGGCCGGGATGAGGTGCCACCTTGTGCGTAGAAGCCCTGCACACAGGCAAGAAGCCCCCCAGGCCCGCGGCGCACCCGACCCTGGAGCCCCCTGGCCGGCTGCAGCCACAGGGAACGGGGGTTCTGAGTTGGCAGGCCCCATTCCCGAAGCATCCACGGGCACTTCCCGAAGGGCTGACACCTGCTGCGCCTCAGCAGCCAGCCAACCTCCCTCCCTCTGGCCGGGCACTGCAAGCCACACAGCCACTTGTGTCCCCTGTGTCCCTCCCTGGAGGCCGCAGCGCGTTTTGGGTTTTGGCGCGGACGGGCCCCTCTCGGCTTCCGTAGTCCATTTGCCCCCAGAGCCTGCCAGACCCCTGGCTCTAGGAGGCTGCCCAGGGGCGCTGCCAACAGCCCCCAGGTGCTGGCTAGCCGCAGCAGCCGGCCACGGGGGAGCACACACACCTGCGGGTGTCCCCAGGCCGCACACACGGACTGCCCCGCGCTTCCCGGCGTTGCAAATAGGTCCCCCGGGAAGCCCCGCCGGCCCTAGGGGCTTGTCGGGCGGGGCCGACGCACGGTGGGTGAGTGGGGAGGGCTGCTGCTGGCACACACCCACTCCTGAAGCCCACTGGGGCGGTCCAAGGGCGAGGAGCTCGGAGTTCGGTCAGGGCTGTCCCAGCAGAACTTTTTGAGGGTGGACGGACACACCCGCGGGCAATCAGGTGTTGCGGGCAGGCCCCGGGGGCAGGCCCTGCTGAGTCCCCGAGCGCCACCTGGGTTCCTGCCACCACCCTTGGGCCGGGATGAGGTGCCACCTTGTGCGTAGAAGCCCTGCACACAGGCAAGAAGCCCCCCAGGCCCGCGGCGCACCCGACCCTGGAGCCCCCTGGCCGGCTGCAGCCACAGGGAACGGGGGTTCTGAGTTGGCAGGCCCCATTCCCGAAGCATCCACGGGCACTTCCCGAAGGGCTGACACCTGCTGCGCCTCAGCAGCCAGCCAACCTCCCTCCCTCTGGCCGGGCACTGCAAGCCACACAGCCACTTGTGTCCCCTGTGTCCCTCCCTGGAGGCAGCAGCGCGTTTTGGGTTTTGGCGCGGACGGGCCCCTCTCGGCTTCCATAGTCCATTTGCCCCCGGAGCCTGCCAGACCCCTGGCTCTAGGAGGCTGCCCAGGGGCGCTGCCAACAGCCCCCAGGTGCTGGCTAGCCGCAGCAGCCGGCCACGGGGGAGCACACACAGCTGCGGGTGTCCCCAGGCCGCACACACGGACTGCCCCGCGCTTCCCGGCGTTGCAAATAGGTCCCCCGGGAAGCCCCGCCGGCCCTAGGGGCTTGTCGGGCGGGGCCGACGCACGGTGGGTGAGTGGGGAGGGCTGCTGCTGGCACACACCCACTCCTGAAGCCCACTGGGGCGGTCCAAGGGCGAGGAGCTCGGAGCTCGGTCAGGGCTGTCCCAGCAGAACTTTTTGAGGGTGGACGGACACGCCCGCGGGCAATCAGGTGTTGCGGGCAGGCCCGGGGGGGGGGGGGCAGGCCCTGCTGAGTCCCCGAGCGCCACCTGGGTTCCTGCCACCACCCTTGGGCCGGGATGAGGTGCCACCTTGTGCGTAGAAGCCCTGCACACAGGCAAGAAGCCCCCCAGGCCCGCGGCGCACCCGACCCTGGAGCCCCCTGGCCGGCTGCAGCCACAGGGAACGGGGGTTCTGAGTTGGCAGGCCCCATTCCCGAAGCATCCACGGGCACTTCCCGAAGGGCTGACACCTGCTGCGCCTCAGCAGCCAGCCAACCTCCCTCCCTCTGGCCGGGCACTGCAAGCCACACAGCCACTTGTGTCCCCTGTGTCCCTCCCTGGAGGCCGCAGCGCGTTTTGGGTTTTGGCGCGGACGGGCCCCTCTCGGCTTCCGTAGTCCATTTGCCCCCGGAGCCTGCCAGACCCCTGGCTCTAGGAGGCTGCCCAGGGGCGCTGCCAACAGCCCCCAGGTGCTGGCTAGCCGCAACAGACGGCCACGGGGGAGCACACACACCTGCGGGTGTCTCCAGGCCGCACACACGGACTGCCCCGCGCTTCCCGGCGTTGCAAATAGGTCCCCCGGGAAGCCCCGCCGGCCCTAGGGGCTTGTCGGGCGGGGCCGACGCACGGTGGGTGAGTGGGGAGGGCTGCTGCTGGCACACACCCACTCCTGAAGCCCACTGGGGCGGTCCAAGGGCGAGGAGCTCGGAGCTCGGTCAGGGCTGTCCCAGCAGAACTTTTTGAGGGTGGACGGACACGCCCGCGGGCAATCAGGTGTTGCGGGCAGGCCCCGGGGGCAGGCCCTGATGAGTCCCCGAGCGCCACCTGGGTTCCTGCCACCACCGTTGGGCCGGGATGAGGTGCCACCTTGTGCGTAGAAGCCCTGCACACAGGCAAGAAGCCCCCCAGGCCCGCGGCGCACCCGACCCTGGAGCCCCCTGGCCGGCTGCAGCCACAGGGAACGCGGGTTCTGAGTTGGCAGGCCCCATTCCCGAAGCATCCACGGGCACTTCCCGAAGGGCTGACACCTGCTGCGCCTCAGCAGCCAGCCAACCTCCCTCCCTCTGGCCGGGCACTGCAAGCCACACAGCCACTTGTGTCCCCTGTGTCCCTCCCTGGAGGCCGCAGCGCGTTTTGGGTTTTGGCGCGGGCGGGCCCCTCTCGGCTTCCGTAGTCCATTTGCCCCCGGAGCCTGCCAGACCCCTGGCTCTAGGAGGCTGCCCAGGGGCGCTGCCAACAGCCCCCAGGTGCTGGCTAGCCGCAGCAGCCGGCCACGGGGGAGCACACACACCTGCGGGTGTCCCCAGGCCGCACACACGGACTGCCCCGCGCTTCCCGGCCTTGCAAATAGGTCCCCCGGGAAGCCCCGCCGGCCCTAGGGGCTTGTCGGGCGGGGCCGACGCACGGTGGGTGAGTGGGGAGGGCTGCTGCTGGCACACACCCACTCCTGAAGCCCACTGGGGCGGTCCAAGGGCGAGGAGCTCGGAGCTCGGTCAGGGCTGTCCCAGCAGAACTTTTTGAGGGTGGACGGACACGCCCGCGGGCAATCAGGTGTTGCGGGCAGGCCCGGGGGGGGGCAGGCCCTGCTAAGTCCCCGAGCGCCACCTGGGTTCCTGCCACCACCCTTGGGCCAGGATGAGGTGCCACCTTGTGCGTAGAAGCCCTGCACACAGGCAAGAAGCCCCCCAGGCCCGCGGCGCACCCGACCCTGGAGCCCCCTGGCCGGCTGCAGCCACAGGGAACGGGGGTTCTGAGTTGGCAGGCCCCATTCCCGAAGCATCCACGGGCACTTCCCGAAGGGCTGACACCTGCTGCGCCTCAGCAGCCAGCCAACCTCCCTCCCTCTGGCCGGGCACTGCAAGCCACACAGCCACTTGTGTCCCCTGTGTCCCTCCCTGGAGGCCGCAGCGCGTTTTGGGTTTTGGCGCGGACGGGCCCCTCTCGGCTTCCGTAGTCCATTTGCCCCCGGAGCCTGCCAGACCCCTGGCTCTAGGAGGCTGCCCAGGGGCGCTGCCAACAGCCCCCAGGTGCTGGCTAGCCGCAGCAGCCGGCCACGGGGGAGCACACACACCTGCGGGTGTCCCCAGGCCGCACACACGAACTGCCCCGCGCTTCCCGGCGTTGCAAATAGGTCCCCTGGGAAGCCCCGCCGGCCCTAGGGGCTTGTCGGGCGGGGCCGACGCACGGTGGGTGAGTGGGGAGGGCTGCTGCTGGCACACACCCACTCCTGAAGCCCACTGGGGCGGTCCAAGGGCGAGGAGCTCGGAGTTCGGTCAGGGCTGTCCCAGCAGAACTTTTTGAGGGTGGACGGACACGCCCGCGGGCAATCAGGTGTTGCGGGCAGGCCCCGGGGGCAGGCCCTGCTGAGTCCCCGAGCGCCACCTGGGTTCCTGCCACCACCCTTGGGCCGGGATGAGGTGCCACCTTGTGCGTAGAAGCCCTGCACACAGGCAAGAAGCCCCCCAGGCCCGCGGCGCACCCGACCCTGGAGCCCCCTGGCCGGCTGCAGCCACAGGGAACGCGGGTTCTGAGTTGGCAGGCCCCATTCCCGAAGCATCCACGGGCACTTCCCGAAGGGCTGACACCTGCTGCGCCTCAGCAGCCAGCCAACCTCCCTCCCTCTGGCCGGGCACTGCAAGCCACACAGCCACTTGTGTCCCCTGTGTCCCTCCCTGGAGGCCGCAGCGCGTTTTGGGTTTTGGCGCGGACGGGCCCCTCTCGGCTTCCGTAGTCCATTTGCCCCCGGAGCCTGCCAGACCCCTGGCTCTAGGAGGCTGCCCAGGGGCGCTGCCAACAGCCCCCAGGTGCTGGCTAGCCGCGTCGGCCGGCCATGGGGGGAGCACACACACCTGCGGGTGTCCCCGGGCCGCACACACGAACTGCCCCGCGCATCCCGGCGTTGCGAATAGGCCCAACGGGAAGCCCCACCCTCCCTAGGGGCTTGTCGGGTGGGGCCGACGCACGGTGGGTGAGTGGGGAGGGCTGCTGCTGGCACACACCCACTCCTGAAGCCCACTGGGGCGGTCCAAGGGCGAGGAGCTCGGAGCTCGGTCAGGGCTGTCCCAGCAGAACTTTTTGAGGGTGGACGGACACGCCCGCGGGCAATCAGGTGTTGCGGGCAGGCCCCGGGGGCAGGCCCTGCTGAGTCCCCGAGCGCCACCTGGGTTCCTGCCACCACCCTTGGGCCGGGATGAGGTGCCACCTTGTGCGTAGAAGCCCCGCACACAGGCAAGAAGCCCCCCAGGCCCGCGGCGCACCCGACCCTGGAGCCCCCTGGCCGGCTGCAGCCACAGGGAACGGGGGTTCTGAGTTGGCAGGCCCCATTCCCGAAGCATCCACGGGCACTTCCCGAAGGGCTGACACCTGCTGCGCCTCAGCAGCCAGCCAACCTCCCTCCCTCTGGCCGGGCACTGCAAGCCACACAGCCACTTGTGTCCCCTGTGTCCCTCCCTGGAGGCCGCAGCGCGTTTTGGGTTTTGGCGCGGACGGGCCCCTCTCGGCTTCCGTAGTCCATTTGCCCCCGGAGCCTGCCAGACCCCTGGCTCTAGGAGGCTGCCCAGGGGCGCTGCCAACAGCCCCCAGGTGCTGGCTAGCCGCAGCAGCCGGCCACGGGGGAGCACACACACCTGCGGGTGTCCCCAGGCCGCACACACGGACTGCCCCGCGCTTCCCGGCGTTGCAAATAGGTCCCCCGGGAAGCCCCGCCGGCCCTAGGGGCTTGTCGGGCGGGGCCGACGCACGGTGGGTGAGTGGGGAGGGCTGCTGCTGGCACACACCCACTCCTGAAGCCCACTGGGGTGGTCCAAGGGCGAGGAGCTCGGAGCTCGGTCAGGGCTGTCCCAGCAGAACTTTTTGAGGGTGGACGGACACGCCCGCGGGCAATCAGGTGTTGCGGGCAGGCCCCGGGGGCAGGCCCTGCTGAGTCCCCGAGCGCCACCTGGGTTCCTGCCACCACCGTTGGGCCGGGATGAGGTGCCACCTTGTGCGTAGAAGCCCTGCACACAGGCAAGAAGCCCCCCAGGCCCGCGGCGCACCCGACCCTGGAGCCCCCTGGCCGGCTGCAGCCACAGGGAACGGGGGTTCTGAGTTGGCAGGCCCCATTCCCGAAGCATCCACGGGCACTTCCCGAAGGGCTGACACCTGCTGCGCCTCAGCAGCCAGCCAACCTCCCTCCCTCTGGCCGGGCACTGCAAGCCACACAGCCACTTGTGTCCCCTGTGTCCCTCCCTGGAGGCCGCAGCGCGTTTTGGGTTTTGGCGCGGACGGGCCCCTCTCGGCTTCCGTAGTCCATTTGCCCCCGGAGCCTGCCAGACCCCTGGCTCTAGGAGGCTGCCCAGGGGCGCTGCCAACAGCCCCCAGGTGCTGGCTAGCCGCAGCAGCCGGCCACGGGGGAGCACACACACCTGCGGGTGTCCCCAGGCCGCACACACGGACTGCCCCGCGCTTCCCGGCGTTGCAAATAGGTCCCCCGGGAAGCCCCGCCGGCCCTAGGGGCTTGTCGGGCGGGGCCGACGCACGGTGGGTGAGTGGGGAGGGCTGCTGCTGGCACACACCCACTCCTGAAGCCCACTGGGGTGGTCCAAGGGCGAGGAGCTCGGAGCTCGGTCAGGGCTGTCCCAGCAGAACTTTTTGAGGGTGGACGGACACGCCCGCGGGCAATCAGGTGTTGCGGGCAGGCCCCGGGGGCAGGCCCTGATGAGTCCCCGAGCGCCACCTGGGTTCCTGCCACCACCGTTGGGCCGGGATGAGGTGCCACCTTGTGCGTAGAAGCCCTGCACACAGGCAAGAAGCCCCCCAGGCCCGCGGCGCACCCGACCCTGGAGCCCCCTGGCCGGCTGCAGCCACAGGGAACGGGGGTTCTGAGTTGGCAGGCCCCATTCCCGAAGCATCCACGGGCACTTCCCGAAGGGCTGACACCTGCTGCGCCTCAGCAGCCAGCCAACCTCCCTCCCTCTGGCCGGGCACTGCAAGCCACACAGCCACTTGTGTCCCCTGTGTCCCTCCCTGGAGGCCGCAGCGCGTTTTGGGTTTTGGCGCGGGCGGGCCCCTCTCGGCTTCCGTAGTCCATTTGCCCCCGGAGCCTGCCAGACCCCTGGATCTAGGAGGCTGCCCAGGGGCGCTGCCAACAGCCCCCAGGTGCTGGCTAGCCGCAGCAGCCGGCCACGGGGGAGCACACACACCTGCGGGTGTCCCCAGGCCGCACACACGGACTGCCCCGCGCTTCCCGGCGTTGCAAATAGGTCCCCCGGGAAGCCCCGCCGGCCCTAGGGGCTTGTCGGGCGGGGCCGACGCACGGTGGGTGAGTGGGGAGGGCTGCTGCTGGCACACACCCACTCCTGAAGCCCACTGGGGCGGTCCAAGGGCGAGGAGCTCGGAGCTCGGTCAGGGCTGTCCCAGCAGAAATTTTTGAGGGTGGACGGACACGCCCGCGGGCAATCAGGTGTTGCGGGCAGGCCCGGGGGGGGGCAGGCCCTGCTGAGTCCCCGAGCGCCACCTGGGTTCCTGCCACCACCCTTGGGCCAGGATGAGGTGCCACCTTGTGCGTAGAAGCCCTGCACACAGGCAAGAAGCCCCCCAGGCCCGCGGCGCACCCGACCCTGGAGCCCCCTGGCCGGCTGCAGCCACAGGGAACGGGGGTTCTGAGTTGGCAGGCCCCATTCCCGAAGCATCCACGGGCACTTCCCGAAGGGCTGACACCTGCTGCGCCTCAGCAGCCAGCCAACCTCCCTCCCTCTGGCCGGGCACTGCAAGCCACACAGCCACTTGTGTCCCCTGTGTCCCTCCCTGGAGGCCGCAGCGCGTTTTGGGTTTTGGCGCGGACGGGCCCCTCTCGGCTTCCGTAGTCCATTTGCCCCCGGAGCCTGCCAGACCCCTGGCTCTAGGAGGCTGCCCAGGGGCGCTGCCAACAGCCCCCAGGTGCTGGCTAGCCGCAGCAGCCGGCCACGGGGGAGCACACACACCTGCGGGTGTCCCCAGGCCGCACACACGGACTGCCCCGCGCTTCCCGGCGTTGCAAATAGGTCCCCCGGGAAGCCCCGCCGGCCCTAGGGGCTTGTCGGGCGGGGCCGACGCACGGTGGGTGAGTGGGGAGGGCTGCTGCTGGCACACACCCACTCCTGAAGCCCACTGGGGCGGTCCAAGGGCGAGGAGCTCGGAGCTCGGTCAGGGCTGTCCCAGCAGAACTTTTTGAGGGTGGACGGACACGCCCGCGGGCAATCAGGTGTTGCGGGCAGGCTCGGGGGGGGGGCAGGCCCTGCTGAGTCCCCGAGCGCCACCTGGGTTCCTGCCACCACCCTTGGGCCAGGATGAGGTGCCACCTTGTGCGTAGAAGCCCTGCACACAGGCAAGAAGCCCCCCAGGCCCGCGGCGCACCCGACCCTGGAGCCCCCTGGCCGGCTGCAGCCACAGGGAACGGGGGTTCTGAGTTGGCAGGCCCCATTCCCGAAGCATCCACGGGCACTTCCCGAAGGGCTGACACCTGCTGCGCCTCAGCAGCCAGCCAACCTCCCTCCCTCTGGCCGGGCACTGCAAGGCACACAGCCACTTGTGTCCCCTGTGTCCCTCCCTGGAGGCCGCAGCGCGTTTTGGGTTTTGGCGCGGACGGGCCCCTCTCGGCTTCCGTAGTCCATTTGCCCCCGGAGCCTGCCAGACCCCTGGCTCTAGGAGGCTGCCCAGGGGCGCTGCCAACAGCCCCCAGGTGCTGGCTAGCCGCAGCAGCCGGCCACGGGGGAGCACACACACCTGCGGGTGTCCCCAGGCCGCACACACGGACTGCCCCGCGCTTCCCGGCGTTGCAAATAGGTCCCCCGGGAAGCCCCGCCGGCCCTAGGGGCTTGTCGGGCGGGGCCGACGCACGGTGGGTGCGTGGGGAGGGCTGCTGCTGGCACACACCCACTCCTGAAGCCCACTGGGGCGGTCCAAGGGCGAGGAGCTCGGAGTTCGGTCAGGGCTGTCCCAGCAGAACTTTTTGAGGGTGGACGGACACGCCCGCGGGCAATCAGGTGTTGCGGGCAGGCCCCGGGGGCAGGCCCTGCTGAGTCCCCGAGCGCCACCTGGGTTCCTGCCACCACCCTTGGGCCGGGATGAGGTGCCACCTTGTGCGTAGAAGCCCTGCACACAGGCAAGAAGCCCCCCAGGCCCGCGGCGCACCCGACCCTGGAGCCCCCTGGCCGGCTGCAGCCACAGGGAACGGGGGTTCTGAGTTGGCAGGCCCCATTCCCGAAGCATCCACGGGCACTTCCCGAAGGGCTGACACCTGCTGCGCCTCAGCAGCCAGCCAACCTCCCTCCCTCTGGCCGGGCACTGCAAGCCACACAGCCACTTGTGTCCCCTGTGTCCCTCCCTGGAGGCCGCAGCGCGTTTTGGGTTTTGGCGCGGACGGGCCCCTCTCGGCTTCCGTAGTCCATTTGCCCCCGGAGCCTGCCAGACCCCTGGCTCTAGGAGGCTGCCCAGGGGCGCTGCCAACAGCCCCCAGGTGCTGGCTAGCCGCAGCAGCCGGCCACGGGGGAGCACACACACCTGCGGGTGTCCCCAGGCCGCACACACGGACTGCCCCGCGCTTCCCGGCGTTGCAAATAGGTCCCCCGGGAAGCCCCGCCGGCCCTAGGGGCTTGTCGGGCGGGGCCGACGCACGGTGGGTGAGTGGGGAGGGCTGCTGCTGGCACACACCCACTCCTGAAGCCCACTGGGGCGGTCCAAGGGCGAGGAGCTCGGAGTTCGGTCAGGGCTGTCCCAGCAGAACTTTTTGAGGGTGGACGGACACGCCCGCGGGCAATCAGGTGTTGCGGGCAGGCCCCGGGGGCAGGCCCTGCTGAGTCCCCGAGCGCCACCTGGGTTCCTGCCACCACCGTTGGGCCGGGATGAGGTGCCACCTTGTGCGTAGAAGCCCTGCACACAGGCAAGAAGCCCCCCAGGCCCGCGGCGCACCCGACCCTGGAGCCCCCTGGCCGGCTGCAGCCACAGGGAACGGGGGTTCTGAGTTGGCAGGCCCCATTCCCGAAGCATCCACGGGCACTTCCCGAAGGGCTGACACCTGCTGCGCCTCAGCAGCCAGCCAACCTCCCTCCCTCTGGCCGGGCACTGCAAGCCACACAGCCACTTGTGTCCCCTGTGTCCCTCCCTGGAGGCCGCAGCGCGTTTTGGGTTTTGGCGCGGACGGGCCCCTCTCAGCTTCCGTAGTCCATTTGCCCCCGGAGCCTGCCAGACCCCTGGCTCTAGGAGGCTGCCCAGGGGCGCTGCCAACAGCCCCCAGGTGCTGGCTAGCCACAGCAGCCGGCCACGGGGGAGCACACACACCTGCGGGTGTCCCCGGGCCGCACACACGAACTGCCCCGCGCTTCCCGGCGTTGCAAATAGGCCCAACGGGAAGCCCCACCCGCCCTAGGGGCTTGTCGGGTGGGGCCGACGCACGGTGGGTGAGTGGGGAGGGCTGCTGCTGGCACACACCCACTCCTGAAGCCCACTGGGGCGGTCCAAGGGCGAGGAGCTCGGAGCTCGGTCAGGGCTGTCCCAGCAGAACTTTTTGAGGGTGGACGGACACGCCCGCGGGCAATCAGGTGTTGCGGGCAGGCCCCGGGGGCAGGCCCTGCTGAGTCCCCGAGCGCCACCTGGGTTCCTGCCACCACCCTTGGGCCGGGATGAGGTGCCACCTTGTGCGTAGAAGCCCCGCACACAGGCAAGAAGCCCCCCAGGCCCGCGGCGCACCCGACCCTGGAGCCCCCTGGCCGGCTGCAGCCACAGGGAACGGGGGTTCTGAGTTGGCAGGCCCCATTCCCGAAGCATCCACGGGCACTTCCCGAAGGGCTGACACCTGCTGCGCCTCAGCAGCCAGCCAACCTCCCTCCCTCTGGCCGGGCACTGCAAGCCACACAGCCACTTGTGTCCCCTGTGTCCCTCCCTGGAGGCCGCAGCGCGTTTTGGGTTTTGGCGCGGGCGGGCCCCTCTCGGCTTCCGTAGTCCATTTGCCCCCAGAGCCTGCCAGACCCCTGGCTCTAGGAGGCTGCCCAGGGGCGCTGCCAACAGCCCCCAGGTGCTGGCTAGCCGCAGCAGCCGGCCACGGGGGAGCACACACACCTGCGGGTGTCCCCAGGCCGCACACACGGACTGCCCCGCGCTTCCCGGCGTTGCAAATAGGTCCCCCGGGAAGCCCCGCCGGCCCTAGGGGCTTGTCGGGCGGGGCCGACGCACGGTGGGTGAGTGGGGAGGGCTGCTGCTGGCACACACCCACTCCTGAAGCCCACTGGGGCGGTCCAAGGGCGAGGAGCTCGGAGCTCGGTCAGGGCTGTCCCAGCAGAACTTTTTGAGGGTGGACGGACACGCCCGCGGGCAATCAGGTGTTGCGGGCAGGCCCCGGGGGCAGGCCCTGATGAGTCCCCGAGCGCCACCTGGGTTCCTGCCACCACCGTTGGGCCGGGATGAGGTGCCACCTTGTGCGTAGAAGCCCTGCACACAGGCAAGAAGCCCCCCAGGCCCGCGGCGCACCCGACCCTGG
Source organism: Lepus europaeus (assembly GCF_033115175.1). Lineage (NCBI taxonomy): Eukaryota > Metazoa > Chordata > Mammalia > Lagomorpha > Leporidae > Lepus > Lepus europaeus. The sequence continues at coordinate 281,163 of NW_026909305.1, forward strand.
AGCCCCCTGGCCGGCTGCAGCCACAGGGAACGCGGGTTCTGAGTTGGCAGGCCCCATTCCCGAAGCATCCACGGGCACTTCCCGAAGGGCTGACACCTGCTGCGCCTCAGCAGCCAGCCAACCTCCCTCCCTCTGGCCGGGCACTGCAAGCCACACAGCCACTTGTGTCCCCTGTGTCCCTCCCTGGAGGCCGCAGCGCGTTTTGGGTTTTGGCGCGGGCGGGCCCCTCTCGGCTTCCGTAGTCCATTTGCCCCCGGAGCCTGCCAGACCCCTGGATCTAGGAGGCTGCCCAGGGGCGCTGCCAACAGCCCCCAGGTGCTGGCTAGCCGCAGCAGCCGGCCACGGGGGAGCACACACACCTGCGGGTGTCCCCAGGCCGCACACACGGACTGCCCCGCGCTTCCCGGCGTTGCAAATAGGTCCCCCGGGAAGCCCCGCCGGCCCTAGGGGCTTGTCGGGTGGGGCCGACGCACGGTGGGTGAGTGGGGAGGGCTGCTGCTGGCACACACCCACTCCTGAAGCCCACTGGGGCGGTCCAAGGGCGAGGAGCTCGGAGCTCGGTCAGGGCTGTCCCAGCAGAACTTTTTGAGGGTGGACGGACACGCCCGCGGGCAATCAGGTGTTGCGGGCAGGCCCCGGGGGCAGGCCCTGCTGAGTCCCCGAGCGCCACCTGGGTTCCTGCCACCACCCTTGGGCCGGGATGAGGTGCCACCTTGTGCGTAGAAGCCCCGCACACAGGCAAGAAGCCCCCCAGGCCCGCGGCGCACCCGACCCTGGAGCCCCCTGGCCGGCTGCAGCCACAGGGAACGGGGGTTCTGAGTTGGCAGGCCCCATTCCCGAAGCATCCACGGGCACTTCCCGAAGGGCTGACACCTGCTGCGCCTCAGCAGCCAGCCAACCTCCCTCCCTCTGGCCGGGCACTGCAAGCCACACAGCCACTTGTGTCCCCTGTGTCCCTCCCTGGAGGCCGCAGCGCGTTTTGGGTTTTGGCGCGGACGGGCCCCTCTCGGCTTCCGTAGTCCATTTGCCCCCGGAGCCTGCCAGACCCCTGGCTCTAGGAGGCTGCCCAGGGGCGCTGCCAACAGCCCCCAGGTGCTGGCTAGCCGCAGCAGCCGGCCACGGGGGAGCAAACACACCTGCGGGTGTCCCCAGGCCGCACACACGGACTGCCCCGCGCTTCCCGGCGTTGCAAATAGGTCCCCCGGGAAGCCCCGCCGGCCCTAGGGGCTTGTCGGGCGGGGCCGACGCACGGTGGGTGAGTGGGGAGGGCTGCTGCTGGCACACACCCACTCCTGAAGCCCACTGGGGCGGTCCAAGGGCGAGGAGCTCGGAGCTCGGTCAGGGCTGTCCCAGCAGAACTTTTTGAGGGTGGACGGACACGCCCGCGGGCAATCAGGTGTTGCGGGCAGGCCCCGGGGGCAGGCCCTGCTGAGTCCCCGAGCGCCACCTGGGTTCCTGCCACCACCCTTGGGCCGGGATGAGGTGCCACCTTGTGCGTAGAAGCCCTGCACACAGGCAAGAAGCCCCCCAGGCCCGCGGCGCACCCGACCCTGGAGCCCCCTGGCCGGCTGCAGCCACAGGGAACGGGGGTTCTGAGTTGGCAGGCCCCATTCCCGAAGCATCCACGGGCACTTCCCGAAGGGCTGACACCTGCTGCGCCTCAGCAGCCAGCCAACCTCCCTCCCTCTGGCCGGGCACTGCAAGCCACACAGCCACTTGTGTCCCCTGTGTCCCTCCCTGGAGGCCGCAGCGCGTTTTGGGTTTTGGCGCGGACGGGCCCCTCTCGGCTTCCGTAGTCCATTTGCCCCCGGAGCCTGCCAGACCCCTGGCTCTAGGAGGCTGCCCAGGGGCGCTGCCAACAGCCCCCAGGTGCTGGCTAGCCGCAGCAGCCGGCCACGGGGGAGCACACACACCTGCGGGTGTCCCCAGGCCGCACACACGGACTGCCCCGCGCTTCCCGGCGTTGCAAATAGGTCCCCCGGGAAGCCCCGCCGGCCCTAGGGGCTTGTCGGGCGGGTCCGACGCACGGTGGGTGAGTGGGGAGGGCTGCTGCTGGCACACACCCACTCCTGAAGCCCACTGGGGCGGTCCAAGGGCGAGGAGCTCGGAGCTCGGTCAGGGCTGTCCCAGCAGAACTTTTTGAGGGTGGACGGACACGCCCGCGGGCAATCAGGTGTTGCGGGCAGGCCCCGGGGGCAGGCCCTGATGAGTCCCCGAGCGCCACCTGGGTTCCTGCCACCACCGTTGGGCCGGGATGAGGTGCCACCTTGTGCGTAGAAGCCCTGCACACAGGCAAGAAGCCCCCCAGGCCCGCGGCGCACCCGACCCTGGAGCCCCCTGGCCGGCTGCAGCCACAGGGAACGGGGGTTCTGAGTTGGCAGGCCCCATTCCCGAAGCATCCACGGGCACTTCCCGAAGGGCTGACACCTGCTGCGCCTCAGCAGCCAGCCAACCTCCCTCCCTCTGGCCGGGCACTGCAAGCCACACAGCCACTTGTGTCCCCTGTGTCCCTCCCTGGAGGCCGCAGCGCGTTTTGGGTTTTGGCGCGGGCGGGCCCCTCTCGGCTTCCGTAGTCCATTTGCCCCCGGAGCCTGCCAGACCCCTGGATCTAGGAGGCTGCCCAGGGGCGCTGCCAACAGCCCCCAGGTGCTGGCTAGCCGCAGCAGCCGGCCACGGGGGAGCACACACACCTGCGGGTTTCCCCAGGCCGCACACACGGACTGCCCCGCGCTTCCCGGCGTTGCAAATAGGTCCCCCGGGAAGCCCCGCCGGCCCTAGGGGCTTGTCGGGCGGGGCCGACGCACGGTGGGTGAGTGGGGAGGGCTGCTGCTGGCACACACCCACTCCTGAAGCCCACTGGGGCGGTCCAAGGGCGAGGAGCTCGGAGCTCGGTCAGGGCTGTCCCAGCAGAACTTTTTGAGGGTGGACGGACACGCCCGCGGGCAATCAGGTGTTGCGGGCAGGCCCGTGGGGGGGGCAGGCCCTGCTGAGTCCCCGAGCGCCACCTGGGTTCCTGCCACCACCCTTGGGCCAGGATGAGGTGCCACCTTGTGCGTAGAAGCCCTGCACACAGGCAAGAAGCCCCCCAGGCCCGCGGCGCACCCGACCCTGGAGCCCCCTGGCCGGCTGCAGCCACAGGGAACGCGGGTTCTGAGTTGGCAGGCCCCATTCCCGAAGCATCCACGGGCACTTCCCGAAGGGCTGACACCTGCTGCGCCTCAGCAGCCAGCCAACCTCCCTCCCTCTGGCCGGGCACTGCAAGCCACACAGCCACTTGTGTCCCCTGTGTCCCTCCCTGGAGGCCGCAGCGCGTTTTGGGTTTTGGCGCGGACGGGCCCCTCTCGGCTTCCGTAGTCCATTTGCCCCCGGAGCCTGCCAGACCCCTGGCTCTAGGAGGCTGCCCAGGGGCGCTGCCAACAGCCCCCAGGTGCTGGCTAGCCGCGTCGGCCGGCCATGGGGGGAGCACACACACCTGCGGGTGTCCCCGGGCCGCACACACGAACTGCCCCGCGCATCCCGGCATTGCAAATAGGCCCAACGGGAAGCCCCACCCTCCCTAGGGGCTTGTCGGGTGGGGCCGACGCACGGTGGGTGAGTGGGGAGGGCTGCTGCTGGCACACACCCACTCCTGAAGCCCACTGGGGCGGTCCAAGGGCGAGGAGCTCGGAGCTCGGTCAGGGCTGTCCCAGCAGAACTTTTTGAGGGTGGACGGACACGCCCGCGGGCAATCAGGTGTTGCGGGCAGGCCCCGGGGGCAGGCCCTGCTGAGTCCCCGAGCGCCACCTGGGTTCCTGCCACCACCCTTGGGCCGGGATGAGGTGCCACCTTGTGCGTAGAAGCCCCGCACACAGGCAAGAAGCCCCCCAGGCCCGCGGCGCACCCGACCCTGGAGCCCCCTGGCCGGCTGCAGCCACAGGGAACGGGGGTTCTGAGTTGGCAGGCCCCATTCCCGAAGCATCCACGGGCACTTCCCGAAGGGCTGACACCTGCTGCGCCTCAGCAGCCAGCCAACCTCCCTCCCTCTGGCCGGGCACTGCAAGCCACACAGCCACTTGTGTCCCCTGTGTCCCTCCCTGGAGGCCGCAGCGCGTTTTGGGTTTTGGCGCGGACGGGCCCCTCTCGGCTTCCGTAGTCCATTTGCCCCCAGAGCCTGCCAGACCCCTGGCTCTAGGAGGCTGCCCAGGGGCGCTGCCAACAGCCCCCAGGTGCTGGCTAGCCGCAGCAGCCGGCCACGGGGGAGCACACACACCTGCGGGTGTCCCCAGGCCGCACACACGGACTGCCCCGCGCTTCCCGGCGTTGCAAATAGGTCCCCCGGGAAGCCCCGCCGGCCCTAGGGGCTTGTCGGGCGGGGCCGACGCACGGTGGGTGAGTGGGGAGGGCTGCTGCTGGCACACACCCACTCCTGAAGCCCACTGGGGCGGTCCAAGGGCGAGGAGCTCGGAGCTCGGTCAGGGCTGTCCCAGCAGAACTTTTTGAGGGTGGACGGACACGCCCGCGGGCAATCAGGTGTTGCGGGCAGGCCCCGGGGGCAGGCCCTGATGAGTCCCCGAGCGCCACCTGGGTTCCTGCCACCACCGTTGGGCCGGGATGAGGTGCCACCTTGTGCGTAGAAGCCCTGCACACAGGCAAGAAGCCCCCCAGGCCCGCGGCGCACCCGACCCTGGAGCCCCCTGGCCGGCTGCAGCCACAGGGAACGGGGGTTCTGAGTTGGCAGGCCCCATTCCCGAAGCATCCACGGGCACTTCCCGAAGGGCTGACACCTGCTGCGCCTCAGCAGCCAGCCAACCTCTCTCCCTCTGGCCGGGCACTGCAAGCCACACAGCCACTTGTGTCCCCTGTGTCCCTCCCTGGAGGCCGCAGCGCGTTTTGGGTTTTGGCGCGGGCGGGCCCCTCTCGGCTTCCGTAGTCCATTTGCCCCCGGAGCCTGCCAGACCCCTGGATCTAGGAGGCTGCCCAGGGGCGCTGCCAACAGCCCCCAGGTGCTATCTAGCCGCAGCAGCCGGCCACGGGGGAGCACACACACCTGCGGGTGTCCCCAGGCCGCACACACGGACTGCCCCGCGCTTCCCGGCGTTGCATATAGGTCCCCCGGGAAGCCCCGCCGGCCCTAGGGGCTTGTCGGGCGGGGCCGACGCACGGTGGGTGAGTGGGGAGGGCTGCTGCTGGCACACACCCACTCCTGAAGCCCACTGGGGCGGTCCAAGGGCGAGGAGCTCGGAGCTCGGTCAGGGCTGTCCCAGCAGAAATTTTTGAGGGTGGACGGACACGCCCGCGGGCAATCAGGTGTTGCGGGCAGGCCCGGGGGGGGGGCAGGCCCTGCTGAGTCCCCGAGCGCCACCTGGGTTCCTGCCACCACCCTTGGGCCAGGATGAGGTGCCACCTTGTGCGTAGAAGCCCTGCACACAGGCAAGAAGCCCCCCAGGCCCGCGGCGCACCCGACCCTGGAGCCCCCTGGCCGGCTGCAGCCACAGGGAACGGGGGTTCTGAGTTGGCAGGCCCCATTCCCGAAGCATCCACGGGCACTTCCCGAAGGGCTGACACCTGCTGCGCCTCAGCAGCCAGCCAACCTCCCTCCCTCTGGCCGGGCACTGCAAACCACACAGCCACTTGTGTCCCCTGTGTCCCTCCCTGGAGGCCGCAGCGCGTTTTGGGTTTTGGCGCGGACGGGCCCCTCTCGGCTTCCGTAGTCCATTTGCCCCCGGAGCCTGCCAGACCCCTGGCTCTAGGAGGCTGCCCAGGGGCGCTGCCAACAGCCCCCAGGTGCTGGCTAGCCGCAGCAGCCGGCCACGGGGGAGCACACACACCTGCGGGTGTCCCCAGGCCGCACACACGGACTGCCCCGCGCTTCCCGGCGTTGCAAATAGGTCCCCCGGGAAGCCCCGCCGGCCCTAGGGGCTTGTCGGGCGGGGCCGACGCACGGTGGGTGAGTGGGGAGGGCTGCTGCTGGCACACACCCACTCCTGAAGCCCACTGGGGCGGTCCAAGGGCGAGGAGCTCGGAGTTCGGTCAGGGCTGTCCCAGCAGAACTTTTTGAGGGTGGACGGACACGCCCGCGGGCAATCAGGTGTTGCGGGCAGGCCCCGGGGGCAGGCCCTGCTGAGTCCCCGAGCGCCACCTGGGTTCCTGCCACCACCGTTGGGCCGGGATGAGGTGCCACCTTGTGCGTAGAAGCCCTGCACACAGGCAAGAAGCCCCCCAGGCCCGCGGCGCACCCGACCCTGGAGCCCCCTGGCCGGCTGCAGCCACAGGGAACGCGGGTTCTGAGTTGGCAGGCCCCATTCCCGAAGCATCCACGGGCACTTCCCGAAGGGCTGACACCTGCTGCGCCTCAGCAGCCAGCCAACCTCCCTCCCTCTGGCCGGGCACTGCAAGCCACACAGCCACTTGTGTCCCCTGTGTCCCTCCCTGGAGGCCGCAGCGCGTTTTGGGTTTTGGCGCGGACGGGCCCCTCTCGGCTTCCGTAGTCCATTTGCCCCCGGAGCCTGCCAGACCCCTGGCTCTAGGAGGCTGCCCAGGGGCGCTGCCAACAGCCCCCAGGTGCTGGCTAGCCGTGTCGGCCGGCCATGGGGGGAGCACACACACCTGCGGGTGTCCCCGGGCCGCACACACGAACTGCCCCGCGCATCCGGGCGTTGCAAATAGGCCCAACGGGAAGCCCCACCCTCCCTAGGGGCTTCTCGGGTGGGGCCGACGCACGGTGGGTGAGTGGGGAGGGCTGCTGCTGGCACACACCCACTCCTGAAGCCCACTGGGGCGGTCCAAGGGCGAGGAGCTCGGAGCTCGGTCAGGGCTGTCCCAGCAGAACTTTTTGAGGGTGGACGGACACGCCCGCGGGCAATCAGGTGTTGCGGGCAGGCCCCGGGGGCAGGCCCTGCTGAGTCCCCGAGCGCCACCTGGGTTCCTGCCACCACCCTTGGGCCAGGATGAGGTGCCACCTTGTGCGTAGAAGCCCCGCACACAGGCAAGAAGCCCCCCAGGCCCGCGGCGCACCCGACCCTGGAGCCCCCTGGCCGGCTGCAGCCACAGGGAACGGGGGTTCTGAGTTGGCAGGCCCCATTCCCGAAGCATCCACGGGCACTTCCCGAAGGGCTGACACCTGCTGCGCCTCAGCAGCCAGCCAACCTCCCTCCCTCTGGCCGGGCACTGCAAGCCACACAGCCACTTGTGTCCCCTGTGTCCCTCCCTGGAGGCAGCAGCGCGTTTTGGGTTTTGGCGCGGACGGGCCCCTCTCGGCTTCCGTAGTCCATTTGCCCCCGGAGCCTGCCAGACCCCTGGCTCTAGAGGGCTGCCCAGGGGCGCTGCCAACAGCCCCCAGGTGCAGGCTAGCCGCAGCAGCCGGCCACGGGGGAGCACACACACCTGCGGGTGTCCCCAGGCCGCACAAACGGACTGCCCCGCGCTTCCCGGCATTGCAAATAGGTCCCCCGGGAAGCCCCGCCGGCCCTAGGGGCTTGTCGGGCGGGGCCGACGCACGGTGGGTGAGTGGGGAGGGCTGCTGCTGGCACACACCCACTCCTGAAGCCCACTGGGGCGGTCCAAGGGCGAGGAGCTCGGAGCTCGGTCAGGGCTGTCCCAGCAGAACTTTTTGAGGGTGGACGGACACGCCCGCGGGCAATCAGGTGTTGCGGGCAGGCCCCGGGGGCAGGCCCTGCTGAGTCCCCGAGCGCCACCTGGGTTCCTGCCACCACCCTTGGGCCGGGATGAGGTGCCACCTTGTGCGTAGAAGCCCTGCACACAGGCAAGAAGCCCCCCAGGCCCGCGGCGCACCCGACCCTGGAGCCCCCTGGCCGGCTGCAGCCACAGGGAACGGGGGTTCTGAGTTGGCAGGCCCCATTCCCGAAGCATCCACGGGCACTTCCCGAAGGGCTGACACCTGCTGCGCCTCAGCAGCCAGCCAACCTCCCTCCCTCTGGCCGGGCACTGCAAGGCACACAGCCACTTGTGTCCCCTGTGTCCCTCCCTGGAGGCCGCAGCGCGTTTTGGGTTTTGGCGCGGACGGGCCCCTCTCGGCTTCCGTAGTCCATTTGCCCCCGGAGCCTGCCAGACCCCTGGCTCTAGGAGGCTGCCCAGGGGCGCTGCCAACAGCCGCCAGGTGCTGGCTAGCCGCAGCAGCCGGCCACGGGGGAGCACACACACCTGTGGGTGTCCCCAGGCCGCACACACGGACTGCCCCGCGCTTCCCGGCGTTGCAAATAGGTCCCCCGGGAAGCCCCGCCGGCCCTAGGGGCTTGTCGGGCGGGGCCGACGCACGGTGGGTGCGTGGGGAGGGCTGCTGCTGGCACACACCCACTCCTGAAGCCCACTGGGGCGGTCCAAGGGCGAGGAGCTCGGAGTTCGGTCAGGGCTGTCCCAGCAGAACTTTTTGAGGGTGGACGGACACGCCCGCGGGCAATCAGGTGTTGCGGGCAGGCCCCGGGGGCAGGCCCTGCTGAGTCCCCGAGCGCCACCTGGGTTCCTGCCACCACCCTTGGGCCGGGATGAGGTGCCACCTTGTGCGTAGAAGCCCTGCACACAGGCAAGAAGCCCCCCAGGCCCGCGGCGCACCCGACCCTGGAGCCCCCTGGCCGGCTGCAGCCACAGGGAACGGGGGTTCTGAGTTGGCAGGCCCCATTCCCGAAGCATCCACGGGCACTTCCCGAAGGGCTGACACCTGCTGCGCCTCAGCAGCCAGCCAACCTCCCTCCCTCTGGCCGGGCACTGCAAGCCACACAGCCACTTGTGTCCCCTGTGTCCCTCCCTGGAGGCCGCAGCGCGTTTTGGGTTTTGGCGCGGACGGGCCCCTCTCGGCTTCCGTAGTCCATTTGCCCCCGGAGCCTGCCAGACCCCTGGCTCTAGGAGGCTGCCCAGGGGCGCTGCCAACAGCCCCCAGGTGCTGGCTAGCCGCAGCAGCCGGCCACGGGGGAGCACACACACCTGCGGGTGTCCCCAGGCCGCACACACGGACTGCCCCGCGCTTCCCGGCGTTGCAAATAGGTCCCCCGGGAAGCCCCGCCGGCCCTAGGGGCTTGTCGGGCGGGGCCGACGCACGGTGGGTGAGTGGGGAGGGCTGCTGCTGGCACACACCCACTCCTGAAGCCCACTGGGGCGGTCCAAGGGCGAGGAGCTCGGAGTTCGGTCAGGGCTGTCCCAGCAGAACTTTTTGAGGGTGGACGGACACGCCCGCGGGCAATCAGGTGTTGCGGGCAGGCCCCGGGGGCAGGCCCTGCTGAGTCCCCGAGCGCCACCTGGGTTCCTGCCACCACCGTTGGGCCGGGATGAGGTGCCACCTTGTGCGTAGAAGCCCTGCACACAGGCAAGAAGCCCCCCAGGCCCGCGGCGCACCCGACCCTGGAGCCCCCTGGCCGGCTGCAGCCACAGGGAACGGGGGTTCTGAGTTGGCAGGCCCCATTCCCGAAGCATCCACGGGCACTTCCCGAAGGGCTGACACCTGCTGCGCCTCAGCAGCCAGCCAACCTCCCTCCCTCTGGCCGGGCACTGCAAGCCACACAGCCACTTGTGTCCCCTGTGTCCCTCCCTGGAGGCCGCAGCGCGTTTTGGGTTTTGGCGCGGACGGGCCCCTCTCAGCTTCCGTAGTCCATTTGCCCCCGGAGCCTGCCAGACCCCTGGCTCTAGGAGGCTGCCCAGGGGCGCTGCCAACAGCCCCCAGGTGCTGGCTAGCCACAGCAGCCGGCCACGGGGGAGCACACACACCTGCGGGTGTCCCCGGGCCACACACACGAACTGCCCCGCGCTTCCCGGCGTTGCAAATAGGCCCAACGGGAAGCCCCACCCGCCCTAGGGGCTTGTCGGGTGGGGCCGACGCACGGTGGGTGAGTGGGGAGGGCTGCTGCTGGCACACACCCACTCCTGAAGCCCACTGGGGCGGTCCAAGGGCGAGGAGCTCGGAGCTCGGTCAGGGCTGTCCCAGCAGAACTTTTTGAGGGTGGACGGACACGCCCGCGGGCAATCAGGTGTTGCGGGCAGGCCCCGGGGGCAGGCCCTGCTGAGTCCCCGAGCGCCACCTGGGTTCCTGCCACCACCCTTGGGCCGGGATGAGGTGCCACCTTGTGCGTAGAAGCCCCGCACACAGGCAAGAAGCCCCCCAGGCCCGCGGCGCACCCGACCCTGGAGCCCCCTGGCCGGCTGCAGCCACAGGGAACGGGGGTTCTGAGTTGGCAGGCCCCATTCCCGAAGCATCCACGGGCACTTCCCGAAGGGCTGACACCTGCTGCGCCTCAGCAGCCAGCCAACCTCCCTCCCTCTGGCCGGGCACTGCAAGCCACACAGCCACTTGTGTCCCCTGTGTCCCTCCCTGGAGGCCGCAGCGCGTTTTGGGTTTTGGCGCGGGCGGGCCCCTCTCGGCTTCCGTAGTCCATTTGCCCCCAGAGCCTGCCAGACCCCTGGCTCTAGTAGGCTGCCCAGGGGCGCTGCCAACAGCCCCCAGGTGCTGGCTAGCCGCAGCAGCCGGCCACGGGGGAGCACACACACCTGCGGGTGTCCCCAGGCCGCACACACGGACTGCCCCGCGCTTCCCGGCGTTGCAAATAGGTCCCCCGGGAAGCCCCGCCGGCCCTAGGGGCTTGTCGGGCGGGGCCGACGCACGGTGGGTGAGTGGGGAGGGCTGCTGCTGGCACACACCCACTCCTGAAGCCCACTGGGGCGGTCCAAGGGCGAGGAGCTCGGAGCTCGGTCAGGGCTGTCCCAGCAGAACTTTTTGAGGGTGGACGGACACGCCCTCGGGCAATCAGGTGTTGCGGGCAGGCCCCGGGGGCAGGCCCTGATGAGTCCCCGAGCGCCACCTGGGTTCCTGCCACCACCGTTGGGCCGGGATGAGGTGCCACCTTGTGCGTAGAAGCCCTGCACACAGGCAAGAAGCCCCCCAGGCCCGCGGCGCACCCGACCCTGGAGCCCCCTGGCCGGCTGCAGCCACAGGGAACGGGGGTTCTGAGTTGGCAGGCCCCATTCCCGAAGCATCCACGGGCACTTCCCGAAGGGCTGACACCTGCTGCGCCTCAGCAGCCAGCCAACCTCCCTCCCTCTGGCCGGGCACTGCAAGCCACACAGCCACTTGTGTCCCCTGTGTCCCTCCCTGGAGGCCGCAGCGCGTTTTGGGTTTTGGCGCGGACGGGCCCCTCTCGGCTTCCGTAGTCCATTTGCCCCCGGAGCCTGCCAGACCCCTGGCTCTAGGAGGCTGCCCAGGGGCGCTGCCAACAGCCCCCAGGTGCTGGCTAGCCGCAGCAGCCGGCCACGGGGGAGCACACACACCTGCGGGTGTCCCCAGGCCGCACACACGGACTGCCCCGCGCTTCCCGGCGTTGCAAATAGGTCCCCCGGGAAGCCCCGCCGGCCCTAGGGGCTTGTCGGGCGGGGCCGACGCACGGTGGGTGAGTGGGGAGGGCTGCTGCTGGCACACACCCACTCCTGAAGCCCACTGGGGCGGTCCAAGGGCGAGGAGCTCGGAGTTCGGTCAGGGCTGTCCCAGCAGAACTTTTTGAGGGTGGACGGACACGCCCGCGGGCAATCAGGTGTTGCGGGCAGGCCCCGGGGGCAGGCCCTGCTGAGTCCCCGAGCGCCACCTGGGTTCCTGCCACCACCGTTGGGCCGGGATGAGGTGCCACCTTGTGCGTAGAAGCCCTGCACACAGGCAAGAAGCCCCCCAGGCCCGCGGCGCACCCGACCCTGGAGCCCCCTGGCCGGCTGCAGCCACAGGGAACGGGGGTTCTGAGTTGGCAGGCCCCATTCCCGAAGCATCCACGGGCACTTCCCGAAGGGCTGACACCTGCTGCGCCTCAGCAGCCAGCCAACCTCCCTCCCTCTGGCCGGGCACTGCAAGCCACACAGCCACTTGTGTCCCCTGTGTCCCTCCCTGGAGGCCGCAGCGCGTTTTGGGTTTTGGCGCGGACGGGCCCCTCTCAGCTTCCGTAGTCCATTTGCCCCCGGAGCCTGCCAGACCCCTGGCTCTAGGAGGCTGCCCAGGGGCGCTGCCAACAGCCCCCAGGTGCTGGCTAGCCACAGCAGCCGGCCACGGGGGAGCACACACACCTGCGGGTGTCCCCGGGCCACACACACGAACTGCCCCGCGCTTCCCGGCGTTGCAAATAGGCCCAACGGGAAGCCCCACCCGCCCTAGGGGCTTGTCGGGTGGGGCCGACGCACGGTGGGTGAGTGGGGAGGGCTGCTGCTGGCACACACCCACTCCTGAAGCCCACTGGGGCGGTCCAAGGGCGAGGAGCTCGGAGCTCGGTCAGGGCTGTCCCAGCAGAACTTTTTGAGGGTGGACGGACACGCCCGCGGGCAATCAGGTGTTGCGGGCAGGCCCCGGGGGCAGGCCCTGCTGAGTCCCCGAGCGCCACCTGGGTTCCTGCCACCACCCTTGGGCCGGGATGAGGTGCCACCTTGTGCGTAGAAGCCCCGCACACAGGCAAGAAGCCCCCCAGGCCCGCGGCGCACCCGACCCTGGAGCCCCCTGGCCGGCTGCAGCCACAGGGAACGGGGGTTCTGAGTTGGCAGGCCCCATTCCCGAAGCATCCACGGGCACTTCCCGAAGGGCTGACACCTGCTGCGCCTCAGCAGCCAGCCAACCTCCCTCCCTCTGGCCGGGCACTGCAAGCCACACAGCCACTTGTGTCCCCTGTGTCCCTCCCTGGAGGCCGCAGCGCGTTTTGGGTTTTGGCGCGGGCGGGCCCCTCTCGGCTTCCGTAGTCCATTTGCCCCCAGAGCCTGCCAGACCCCTGGCTCTAGGAGGCTGCCCAGGGGCGCTGCCAACAGCCCCCAGGTGCTGGCTAGCCGCAGCAGCCGGCCACGGGGGAGCACACACACCTGCGGGTGTCCCCAGGCCGCACACACGGACTGCCCCGCGCTTCCCGGCGTTGCAAATAGGTCCCCCGGGAAGCCCCGCCGGCCCTAGGGGCTTGTCGGGCGGGGCCGACGCACGGTGGGTGAGTGGGGAGGGCTGCTGCTGGCACACACCCACTCCTGAAGCCCACTGGGGCGGTCCAAGGGCGAGGAGCTCGGAGCTCGGTCAGGGCTGTCCCAGCAGAACTTTTTGAGGGTGGACGGACACGCCCTCGGGCAATCAGGTGTTGCGGGCAGGCCCCGGGGGCAGGCCCTGATGAGTCCCCGAGCGCCACCTGGGTTCCTGCCACCACCGTTGGGCCGGGATGAGGTGCCACCTTGTGCGTAGAAGCCCTGCACACAGGCAAGAAGCCCCCCAGGCCCGCGGCGCACCCGACCCTGGAGCCCCCTGGCCGGCTGCAGCCACAGGGAACGCGGGTTCTGAGTTGGCAGGCCCCATTCCCGAAGCATCCACGGGCACTTCCCGAAGGGCTGACACCTGCTGCGCCTCAGCAGCCAGCCAACCTCCCTCCCTCTGGCCGGGCACTGCAAGCCACACAGCCACTTGTGTCCCCTGTGTCCCTCCCTGGAGGCCGCAGCGCGTTTTGGGTTTTGGCGCGGGCGGGCCCCTCTCGGCTTCCGTAGTCCATTTGCCCCCGGAGCCTGCCAGACCCCTGGATCTAGGAGGCTGCCCAGGGGCGCTGCCAACAGCCCCCAGGTGCTGGCTAGCCGCAGCAGCCGGCCACGGGGGAGCACACACACCTGCGGGTGTCCCCAGGCCGCACACACGGACTGCCCCGCGCTTCCCGGCGTTGCAAATAGGTCCCCCGGGAAGCCCCGCCGGCCCTAGGGGCTTGTCGGGTGGGGCCGACGCACGGTGGGTGAGTGGGGAGGGCTGCTGCTGGCACACACCCACTCCTGAAGCCCACTGGGGCGGTCCAAGGGCGAGGAGCTCGGAGCTCGGTCAGGGCTGTCCCAGCAGAACTTTTTGAGGGTGGACGGACACGCCCGCGGGCAATCAGGTGTTGCGGGCAGGCCCCGGGGGCAGGCCCTGCTGAGTCCCCGAGCGCCACCTGGGTTCCTGCCACCACCCTTGGGCCGGGATGAGGTGCCACCTTGTGCGTAGAAGCCCCGCACACAGGCAAGAAGCCCCCCAGGCCCGCGGCGCACCCGACCCTGGAGCCCCCTGGCCGGCTGCAGCCACAGGGAACGGGGGTTCTGAGTTGGCAGGCCCCATTCCCGAAGCATCCACGGGCACTTCCCGAAGGGCTGACACCTGCTGCGCCTCAGCAGCCAGCCAACCTCCCTCCCTCTGGCCGGGCACTGCAAGCCACACAGCCACTTGTGTCCCCTGTGTCCCTCCCTGGAGGCCGCAGCGCGTTTTGGGTTTTGGCGCGGACGGGCCCCTCTCGGCTTCCGTAGTCCATTTGCCCCCGGAGCCTGCCAGACCCCTGGCTCTAGGAGGCTGCCCAGGGGCGCTGCCAACAGCCCCCAGGTGCTGGCTAGCCGCAGCAGCCGGCCACGGGGGAGCAAACACACCTGCGGGTGTCCCCAGGCCGCACACACGGACTGCCCCGCGCTTCCCGGCGTTGCAAATAGGTCCCCCGGGAAGCCCCGCCGGCCCTAGGGGCTTGTCGGGCGGGGCCGACGCACGGTGGGTGAGTGGGGAGGGCTGCTGCTGGCACACACCCACTCCTGAAGCCCACTGGGGCGGTCCAAGGGCGAGGAGCTCGGAGCTCGGTCAGGGCTGTCCCAGCAGAACTTTTTGAGGGTGGACGGACACGCCCGCGGGCAATCAGGTGTTGCGGGCAGGCCCCGGGGGCAGGCCCTGCTGAGTCCCCGAGCGCCACCTGGGTTCCTGCCACCACCCTTGGGCCGGGATGAGGTGCCACCTTGTGCGTAGAAGCCCTGCACACAGGCAAGAAGCCCCCCAGGCCCGCGGCGCACCCGACCCTGGAGCCCCCTGGCCGGCTGCAGCCACAGGGAACGGGGGTTCTGAGTTGGCAGGCCCCATTCCCGAAGCATCCACGGGCACTTCCCGAAGGGCTGACACCTGCTGCGCCTCAGCAGCCAGCCAACCTCCCTCCCTCTGGCCGGGCACTGCAAGCCACACAGCCACTTGTGTCCCCTGTGTCCCTCCCTGGAGGCCGCAGCGCGTTTTGGGTTTTGGCGCGGACGGGCCCCTCTCGGCTTCCGTAGTCCATTTGCCCCCGGAGCCTGCCAGACCCCTGGCTCTAGGAGGCTGCCCAGGGGCGCTGCCAACAGCCCCCAGGTGCTGGCTAGCCGCAGCAGCCGGCCACGGGGGAGCACACACACCTGCGGGTGTCCCCAGGCCGCACACACGGACTGCCCCGCGCTTCCCGGCGTTGCAAATAGGTCCCCCGGGAAGCCCCGCCGGCCCTAGGGGCTTGTCGGGCGGGGCCGACGCACGGTGGGTGAGTGGGGAGGGCTGCTGCTGGCACACACCCACTCCTGAAGCCCACTGGGGCGGTCCAAGGGCGAGGAGCTCGGAGCTCGGTCAGGGCTGTCCCAGCAGAACTTTTTGAGGGTGGACGGACACGCCCGCGGGCAATCAGGTGTTGCGGGCAGGCCCCGGGGGCAGGCCCTGATGAGTCCCCGAGCGCCACCTGGGTTCCTGCCACCACCGTTGGGCCGGGATGAGGTGCCACCTTGTGCGTAGAAGCCCTGCACACAGGCAAGAAGCCCCCCAGGCCCGCGGCGCACCCGACCCTGGAGCCCCCTGGCCGGCTGCAGCCACAGGGAACGGGGGTTCTGAGTTGGCAGGCCCCATTCCCGAAGCATCCACGGGCACTTCCCGAAGGGCTGACACCTGCTGCGCCTCAGCAGCCAGCCAACCTCCCTCCCTCTGGCCGGGCACTGCAAGCCACACAGCCACTTGTGTCCCCTGTGTCCCTCCCTGGAGGCCGCAGCGCGTTTTGGGTTTTGGCGCGGGCGGGCCCCTCTCGGCTTCCGTAGTCCATTTGCCCCCGGAGCCTGCCAGACCCCTGGATCTAGGAGGCTGCCCAGGGGCGCTGCCAACAGCCCCCAGGTGCTGGCTAGCCGCAGCAGCCGGCCACGGGGGAGCACACACACCTGCGGGTTTCCCCAGGCCGCACACACGGACTGCCCCGCGCTTCCCGGCGTTGCAAATAGGTCCCCCGGGAAGCCCCGCCGGCCCTAGGGGCTTGTCGGGCGGGGCCGACGCACGGTGGGTGAGTGGGGAGGGCTGCTGCTGGCACACACCCACTCCTGAAGCCCACTGCGGCGGTCCAAGGGCGAGGAGCTCGGAGCTCGGTCAGGGCTGTCCCAGCAGAACTTTTTGAGGGTGGACGGACACGCCCGCGGGCAATCAGGTGTTGCGGGCAGGCCCGTGGGGGGGGCAGGCCCTGCTGAGTCCCCGAGCGCCACCTGGGTTCCTGCCACCACCCTTGGGCCAGGATGAGGTGCCACCTTGTGCGTAGAAGCCCTGCACACAGGCAAGAAGCCCCCCAGGCCCGCGGCGCACCCGACCCTGGAGCCCCCTGGCCGGCTGCAGCCACAGGGAACGCGGGTTCTGAGTTGGCAGGCCCCATTCCCGAAGCATCCACGGGCACTTCCCGAAGGGCTGACACCTGCTGCGCCTCAGCAGCCAGCCAACCTCCCTCCCTCTGGCCGGGCACTGCAAGCCACACAGCCACTTGTGTCCCCTGTGTCCCTCCCTGGAGGCCGCAGCGCGTTTTGGGTTTTGGCGCGGACGGGCCCCTCTCGGCTTCCGTAGTCCATTTGCCCCCGGAGCCTGCCAGACCCCTGGCTCTAGGAGGCTGCCCAGGGGCGCTGCCAACAGCCCCCAGGTGCTGGCTAGCCGCGTCGGCCGGCCATGGGGGGAGCACACACACCTGCCGGTGTCCCCGGGCCGCACACACGAACTGCCCCGCGCATCCCGGCATTGCAAATAGGCCCAACGGGAAGCCCCACCCTCCCTAGGGGCTTGTCGGGTGGGGCCGACGCACGGTGGGTGAGTGGGGAGGGCTGCTGCTGGCACACACCCACTCCTGAAGCCCACTGGGGCGGTCCAAGGGCGAGGAGCTCGGAGCTCGGTCAGGGCTGTCCCAGCAGAACTTTTTGAGGGTGGACGGACACGCCCGCGGGCAATCAGGTGTTGCGGGCAGGCCCCGGGGGCAGGCCCTGCTGAGTCCCCGAGCGCCACCTGGGTTCCTGCCACCACCCTTGGGCCGGGATGAGGTGCCACCTTGTGCGTAGAAGCCCTGCACACAGGCAAGAAGCCCCCCAGGCCCGCGGCGCACCCGACCCTGGAGCCCCCTGGCCGGCTGCAGCCACAGGGAACGGGGGTTCTGAGTTGGCAGGCCCCATTCCCGAAGCATCCACGGGCACTTCCCGAAGGGCTGACACCTGCTGCGCCTCAGCAGCCAGCCAACCTCCCTCCCTCTGGCCGGGCACTGCAAGCCACACAGCCACTTGTGTCCCCTGTGTCCCTCCCTGGAGGCCGCAGCGCGTTTTGGGTTTTGGCGCGGACGGGCCCCTCTCGGCTTCCGTAGTCCATTTGCCCCCGGAGCCTGCCAGACCCCTGGCTCTAGGAGGCTGCCCAGGGGCGCTGCCAACAGCCCCCAGGTGCTGGCTAGCCGCAGCAGCCGGCCACGGGGGAGCACACACACCTGCGGGTGTCCCCAGGCCGCACACACGGACTGCCCCGCGCTTCCCGGCGTTGCAAATAGGTCCCCCGGGAAGCCCCGCCGGCCCTAGGGGCTTGTCGGGCGGGGCCGACGCACGGTGGGTGAGTGGGGAGGGCTGCTGCTGGCACACACCCACTCCTGAAGCCCACTGGGGCGGTCCAAGGGCGAGGAGCTCGGAGCTCGGTCAGGGCTGTCCCAGCAGAACTTTTTGAGGGTGGACGGACACGCCCGCGGGCAATCAGGTGTTGCGGGCAGGCCCCGGGGGCAGGCCCTGATGAGTCCCCGAGCGCCACCTGGGTTCCTGCCACCACCGTTGGGCCGGGATGAGGTGCCACCTTGTGCGTAGAAGCCCTGCACACAGGCAAGAAGCCCCCCAGGCCCGCGGCGCACCCGACCCTGGAGCCCCCTGGCCGGCTGCAGCCACAGGGAACGGGGGTTCTGAGTTGGCAGGCCCCATTCCCGAAGCATCCACGGGCACTTCCCGAAGGGCTGACACCTGCTGCGCCTCAGCAGCCAGCCAACCTCCCTCCCTCTGGCCGGGCACTGCAAGCCACACAGCCACTTGTGTCCCCTGTGTCCCTCCCTGGAGGCCGCAGCGCGTTTTGGGTTTTGGCGCGGGCGGGCCCCTCTCGGCTTCCGTAGTCCATTTGCCCCCGGAGCCTGCCAGACCCCTGGATCTAGGAGGCTGCCCAGGGGCGCTGCCAACAGCCCCCAGGTGCTGGCTAGCCGCAGCAGCCGGCCACGGGGGAGCACACACACCTGCGGGTTTCCCCAGGCCGCACACACGGACTGCCCCGCGCTTCCCGGCGTTGCAAATAGGTCCCCCGGGAAGCCCCGCCGGCCCTAGGGGCTTGTCGGGCGGGGCCGACGCACGGTGGGTGAGTGGGGAGGGCTGCTGCTGGCACACACCCACTCCTGAAGCCCACTGCGGCGGTCCAAGGGCGAGGAGCTCGGAGCTCGGTCAGGGCTGTCCCAGCAGAACTTTTTGAGGGTGGACGGACACGCCCGCGGGCAATCAGGTGTTGCGGGCAGGCCCGTGGGGGGGGCAGGCCCTGCTGAGTCCCCGAGCGCCACCTGGGTTCCTGCCACCACCCTTGGGCCAGGATGAGGTGCCACCTTGTGCGTAGAAGCCCTGCACACAGGCAAGAAGCCCCCCAGGCCCGCGGCGCACCCGACCCTGGAGCCCCCTGGCCGGCTGCAGCCACAGGGAACGCGGGTTCTGAGTTGGCAGGCCCCATTCCCGAAGCATCCACGGGCACTTCCCGAAGGGCTGACACCTGCTGCGCCTCAGCAGCCAGCCAACCTCCCTCCCTCTGGCCGGGCACTGCAAGCCACACAGCCACTTGTGTCCCCTGTGTCCCTCCCTGGAGGCCGCAGCGCGTTTTGGGTTTTGGCGCGGACGGGCCCCTCTCGGCTTCCGTAGTCCATTTGCCCCCGGAGCCTGCCAGACCCCTGGCTCTAGGAGGCTGCCCAGGGGCGCTGCCAACAGCCCCCAGGTGCTGGCTAGCCGCGTCGGCCGGCCATGGGGGGAGCACACACACCTGCGGGTGTCCCCGGGCCGCACACACGAACTGCCCCGCGCATCCCGGCATTGCAAATAGGCCCAACGGGAAGCCCCACCCTCCCTAGGGGCTTGTCGGGTGGGGCCGACGCACGGTGGGTGAGTGGGGAGGGCTGCTGCTGGCACACACCCACTCCTGAAGCCCACTGGGGCGGTCCAAGGGCGAGGAGCTCGGAGCTCGGTCAGGGCTGTCCCAGCAGAACTTTTTGAGGGTGGACGGACACGCCCGCGGGCAATCAGGTGTTGCGGGCAGGCCCCGGGGGCAGGCCCTGCTGAGTCCCCGAGCGCCACCTGGGTTCCTGCCACCACCCTTGGGCCGGGATGAGGTGCCACCTTGTGCGTAGAAGCCCCGCACACAGGCAAGAAGCCCCCCAGGACCGCGGCGCACCCGACCCTGGAGCCCCCTGGCCGGCTGCAGCCACAGGGAACGGGGGTTCTGAGTTGGCAGGCCCCATTCCCGAAGCATCCACGGGCACTTCCCGAAGGGCTGACACCTGCTGCGCCTCAGCAGCCAGCCAACCTCCCTCCCTCTGGCCGGGCACTGCAAGCCACACAGCCACTTGTGTCCCCTGTGTCCCTCCCTGGAGGCCGCAGCGCGTTTTGGGTTTTGGCGCGGACGGGCCCCTCTCGGCTTCCGTAGTCCATTTGCCCCCAGAGCCTGCCAGACCCCTGGCTCTAGGAGGCTGCCCAGGGGCGCTGCCAACAGCCCCCAGGTGCTGGCTAGCCGCAGCAGCCGGCCACGGGGGAGCACACACACCTGCGGGTGTCCCCAGGCCGCACACACGGACTGCCCCGCGCTTCCCGGCGTTGCAAATAGGTCCCCCGGGAAGCCCCGCCGGCCCTAGGGGCTTGTCGGGCGGGGCCGACGCACGGTGGGTGAGTGGGGAGGGCTGCTGCTGGCACACACCCACTCCTGAAGCCCACTGGGGCGGTCCAAGGGCGAGGAGCTCGGAGCTCGGTCAGGGCTGTCCCAGCAGAACTTTTTGAGGGTGGACGGACACGCCCGCGGGCAATCAGGTGTTGCGGGCAGGCCCCGGGGGCAGGCCCTGATGAGTCCCCGAGCGCCACCTGGGTTCCTGCCACCACCGTTGGGCCGGGATGAGGTGCCACCTTGTGCGTAGAAGCCCTGCACACAGGCAAGAAGCCCCCCAGGCCCGCGGCGCACCCGACCCTGGAGCCCCCTGGCCGGCTGCAGCCACAGGGAACGGGGGTTCTGAGTTGGCAGGCCCCATTCCCGAAGCATCCACGGGCACTTCCCGAAGGGCTGACACCTGCTGCGCCTCAGCAGCCAGCCAACCTCTCTCCCTCTGGCCGGGCACTGCAAGCCACACAGCCACTTGTGTCCCCTGTGTCCCTCCCTGGAGGCCGCAGCGCGTTTTGGGTTTTGGCGCGGGCGGGCCCCTCTCGGCTTCCGTAGTCCATTTGCCCCCGGAGCCTGCCAGACCCCTGGATCTAGGAGGCTGCCCAGGGGCGCTGCCAACAGCCCCCAGGTGCTATCTAGCCGCAGCAGCCGGCCACGGGGGAGCACACACACCTGCGGGTGTCCCCAGGCCGCACACACGGACTGCCCCGCGCTTCCCGGCGTTGCATATAGGTCCCCCGGGAAGCCCCGCCGGCCCTAGGGGCTTGTCGGGCGGGGCCGACGCACGGTGGGTGAGTGGGGAGGGCTGCTGCTGGCACACACCCACTCCTGAAGCCCACTGGGGCGGTCCAAGGGCGAGGAGCTCGGAGCTCGGTCAGGGCTGTCCCAGCAGAAATTTTTGAGGGTGGACGGACACGCCCGCGGGCAATCAGGTGTTGCGGGCAGGCCCGGGGGGGGGCAGGCCCTGCTGAGTCCCCGAGCGCCACCTGGGTTCCTGCCACCACCCTTGGGCCAGGATGAGGTGCCACCTTGTGCGTAGAAGCCCTGCACACAGGCAAGAAGCCCCCCAGGCCCGCGGCGCACCCGACCCTGGAGCCCCCTGGCCGGCTGCAGCCACAGGGAACGGGGGTTCTGAGTTGGCAGGCCCCATTCCCGAAGCATCCACGGGCACTTCCCGAAGGGCTGACACCTGCTGCGCCTCAGCAGCCAGCCAACCTCCCTCCCTCTGGCCGGGCACTGCAAACCACACAGCCACTTGTGTCCCCTGTGTCCCTCCCTGGAGGCCGCAGCGCGTTTTGGGTTTTGGCGCGGACGGGCCCCTCTCGGCTTCCGTAGTCCATTTGCCCCCGGAGCCTGCCAGACCCCTGGCTCTAGGAGGCTGCCCAGGGGCGCTGCCAACAGCCCCCAGGTGCTGGCTAGCCGCAGCAGCCGGCCACGGGGGAGCACACACACCTGCGGGTGTCCCCAGGCCGCACACACGGACTGCCCCGCGCTTCCCGGCGTTGCAAATAGGTCCCCCGGGAAGCCCCGCCGGCCCTAGGGGCTTGTCGGGCGGGGCCGACGCACGGTGGGTGAGTGGGGAGGGCTGCTGCTGGCACACACCCACTCCTGAAGCCCACTGGGGCGGTCCAAGGGCGAGGAGCTCGGAGTTCGGTCAGGGCTGTCCCAGCAGAACTTTTTGAGGGTGGACGGACACGCCCGCGGGCAATCAGGTGTTGCGGGCAGGCCCCGGGGGCAGGCCCTGCTGAGTCCCCGAGCGCCACCTGGGTTCCTGCCACCACCGTTGGGCCGGGATGAGGTGCCACCTTGTGCGTAGAAGCCCTGCACACAGGCAAGAAGCCCCCCAGGCCCGCGGCGCACCCGACCCTGGAGCCCCCTGGCCGGCTGCAGCCACAGGGAACGCGGGTTCTGAGTTGGCAGGCCCCATTCCCGAAGCATCCACGGGCACTTCCCGAAGGGCTGACACCTGCTGCGCCTCAGCAGCCAGCCAACCTCCCTCCCTCTGGCCGGGCACTGCAAGCCACACAGCCACTTGTGTCCCCTGTGTCCCTCCCTGGAGGCCGCAGCGCGTTTTGGGTTTTGGCGCGGACGGGCCCCTCTCGGCTTCCGTAGTCCATTTGCCCCCGGAGCCTGCCAGACCCCTGGCTCTAGGAGGCTGCCCAGGGGCGCTGCCAACAGCCCCCAGGTGCTGGCTAGCCGTGTCGGCCGGCCATGGGGGGAGCACACACACCTGCGGGTGTCCCCGGGCCGCACACACGAACTGCCCCGCGCATCCGGGCGTTGCAAATAGGCCCAACGGGAAGCCCCACCCTCCCTAGGGGCTTCTCGGGTGGGGCCGACGCACGGTGGGTGAGTGGGGAGGGCTGCTGCTGGCACACACCCACTCCTGAAGCCCACTGGGGCGGTCCAAGGGCGAGGAGCTCGGAGCTCGGTCAGGGCTGTCCCAGCAGAACTTTTTGAGGGTGGACGGACACGCCCGCGGGCAATCAGGTGTTGCGGGCAGGCCCCGGGGGCAGGCCCTGCTGAGTCCCCGAGCGCCACCTGGGTTCCTGCCACCACCCTTGGGCCAGGATGAGGTGCCACCTTGTGCGTAGAAGCCCCGCACACAGGCAAGAAGCCCCCCAGGCCCGCGGCGCACCCGACCCTGGAGCCCCCTGGCCGGCTGCAGCCACAGGGAACGGGGGTTCTGAGTTGGCAGGCCCCATTCCCGAAGCATCCACGGGCACTTCCCGAAGGGCTGACACCTGCTGCGCCTCAGCAGCCAGCCAACCTCCCTCCCTCTGGCCGGGCACTGCAAGCCACACAGCCACTTGTGTCCCCTGTGTCCCTCCCTGGAGGCAGCAGCGCGTTTTGGGTTTTGGCGCGGACGGGCCCCTCTCGGCTTCCGTAGTCCATTTGCCCCCGGAGCCTGCCAGACCCCTGGCTCTAGAGGGCTGCCCAGGGGCGCTGCCAACAGCCCCCAGGTGCAGGCTAGCCGCAGCAGCCGGCCACGGGGGAGCACACACACCTGCGGGTGTCCCCAGGCCGCACAAACGGACTGCCCCGCGCTTCCCGGCATTGCAAATAGGTCCCCCGGGAAGCCCCGCCGGCCCTAGGGGCTTGTCGGGCGGGGCCAACGCACGGTGGGTGAGTGGGGAGGGCTGCTGCTGGCACACACCCACTCCTGAAGCCCACTGGGGCGGTCCAAGGGCGAGGAGCTCGGAGCTCGGTCAGGGCTGTCCCAGCAGAACTCTTTGAGGGTGGACGGACACGCCCGCGGGCAATCAGGTGTTGCGGGCAGGCCCCGGGGGCAGGCCCTGCTGAGTCCCCGAGCGCCACCTGGGTTCCTGCCACCACCCTTGGGCCGGGATGAGGTGCCACCTTGTGCGTAGAAGCCCTGCACACAGGCAAGAAGCCCCCCAGGCCCGCGGCGCACCCGACCCTGGAGCCCCCTGGCCGGCTGCAGCCACAGGGAACGGGGGTTCTGAGTTGGCAGGCCCCATTCCCGAAGCATCCACGGGCACTTCCCGAAGGGCTGACACCTGCTGCGCCTCAGCAGCCAGCCAACCTCCCTCCCTCTGGTCGGGCACTGCAAGCCACACAGCCACTTGTGTCCCCTGTGTCCCTCCCTGGAGGCCGCAGCGCGTTTTGGGTTTTGGCGCGGACGGGCCCCTCTCGGCTTCCGTAGTCCATTTGCCCCCGGAGCCTGCCAGACCCCTGGCTCTAGGAGGCTGCCCAGGGGCGCTGCCAACAGCCCTCAGGTGCTGGCTAGCCGCAGCAGCCGGCCACGGGGGAGCACACACACCTGCGCGTGTCCCCAGGCCGCACACACGGACTGCCCCGCGCTTCCCGGCGTTGCAAATAGGTCCCCCGGGAAGCCCCGCCGGCCCTAGGGGCTTGTCGGGCGGGGCCGACACACGGTGGGTGAGTGGGGAGGGCTGCTGCTGGCACACACCCACTCCTGAAGCCCACTGGGGCGGTCCAAGGTCGAGGTGCTCGGTCAGGGCTGTCCCAGCAGAGCTTTCTGAGGGTGGACGGACACGCCCGTGGGCAATCAGGTGTTGCGGGCAGGCCCCGGGGGCAGGCCCTGCTGAGTCCCCGAGCGCCACCTGGGTTCCTGCCACCACCCTTGGGCCGGGATGAGGTGCCACCTTGTGCGTAGAAGCCCTGCACACAGGCAAGAAGCCCCCCAGGCCCGCGGCGCACCCGACCCTGGAGCCCCCTGGCCGGCTGCAGCCACAGGGAACGGGGGTTCTGAGTTGGCAGGCCCCATTCCCGAAGCATCCACGGGCACTTCCCGAAGGGCTGACACCTGCTGCGCCTCAGCAGCCAGCCAACCTCCCTCCCTCTGGTCGGGCACTGCAAGCCACACAGCCACTTGTGTCCCCTGTGTCCCTCCCTGGAGGCCGCAGCGCGTTTTGGGTTTTGGCGCGGACGGGCCCCTCTCGGCTTCCGTAGTCCATTTGCCCCCGGAGCCTGCCAGACCCCTGGCTCTAGGAGGCTGCCCAGGGGCGCTGCCAACAGCCCCCAGGTGCTGGCTAGCCGCAGCAGCCGGCCACGGGGGAGCACACACACCTGCGGGTGTCCCCAGGCCGCACACATGGACTGCCCCGCGCTTCCCGGCGTTGCAAATAGGTCCCCCGGGAAGCCCCGCCGGCCCTAGGGGCTTGTCGGGCGGGGCCGACGCACGGTGGGTGAGTGGGGAGGGCTGCTGCTGGCACACACCCACTCCTGAAGCCCACTGGGGCGATCCAGGGGCGATGAGCTCGGAGCTCGGTCAGGGCTGTCCCAGCAGAACTTTTTGAGGGTGGACGGACACGCCCGCGGGCAATCAGGTGTTGCGGGCAGGCCCCGGGGGCAGGCCCTGCTGAGTCCCCGAGCGCCACCTGGGTTCCTGCCACCACCCTTGGGCCGGGATGAGGTGCCACCTTGTGCGTAGAAGCCCTGCACACAGGCAAGAAGCCCCCCAGGCCCGCGGCGCACCCGACCCTGGAGCCCCCTGGCCGGCTGCAGCCACAGGGAACGGGGGTTCTGAGTTGGCAGGTCACATTCCCGAAGCATCCACGGGCACTTCCCGAAGGGCTGACACCTGCTGCGCCTCAGCAGCCAGCCAACCTCCCTCCCTCTGGTCGGGCACTGCAAGCCACACAGCCACTTGTGTCCCCTGTGTCCCTCCCTGGAGGCCGCAGCGCGTTTTGGGTTTTGGCGCGGACGGGCCCCTCTCAGCTTCCGTAGTCCATTTGCCCCCGGAGCCTGCCAGACCCCTGGCTCTAGGAGGCTGCCCAGGGGCGCTGCCAACAGCCCCCAGGTGCTGGCTAGCCGCAGCAGCCGGCCACGGGGGAGCACACACACCTGCGGGTGTCCCCGGGCCGCACACTCGGACTGCCCCGCGCTTCCTGGCGTTGCAAATAGGTCCCCCGGGAAGCCCCGCCGGCCCTAGGGGCTTGTCGGGCGGGGCCGACGCACGGTGGGTGAGTGGGGAGGGCTGCTGCTGGCACACACCCACTCCTGAAGCCCACTGGGGCGGTCCAAGGGCGAGGAGCTCGGAGCTCGGTCAGGGCTGTCCCAGCAGAACTTTTTGAGGGTGGACGGACACGCCCGCGGGCAATCAGGTGTTGCGGGCAGGCCCCGGGGGCAGGCCCTGCTGAGTCCCCGAGCGCCACCTGGGTTCCTGCCACCACCCTTGGGCCGGGATGAGGTGCCACCTTGTGCGTAGAAGCCCTGCACACAGGCAAGAAGCCCCCCAGGCCCGCGGCGCACCCGACCCTGGAGCCCCCTGGCCGGCTGCAGCCACAGGGAACGGGGGTTCTTTGTTGGCAGGCCCCATTCCCGAAGCATCCACGGGCACTTCCCGAAGGGCTGACACCTGCTGCGCCTCAGCAGCCAGCCAACCTCCCTCCCTCTGGTCGGGCACTGCAAGCCACACAGCCACTTGTGTCCCCTGTGACCCTCCCTGGAGGCCGCAGCGCGTTTTGGGTTTTGGCGCGGACGGGCCCCTCTCGGCTTCCGTTGTCCATTTGCCCCCGGAGCCTGCCAGACCCCTGGCTCTAGGAGGCTGCCCAGGGGCGCTGCCAACAGCCCCCAGGTGCTGGCTAGCCGCAGCAGCCGGCCACGGGGGAGCACACACACCTGCGGGTGTCCCCGGGCCGCACACTCGGACTGCCCCGCGCTTCCCGGCGTTGCAAATAGGTCCCCCGGGAAGCCCCGCCGGCCCTAGGGGCTTGTCGGGCGGGGCCGACGCATGGTGGGTGAGTGGGGAGGGCTGCTGCTGGCACACACCCACTCCTGAAGCCCACTGGGGCGGTCCAAGGGCGAGGAGCTCCGAGCTAGTTCAGGGCTGTCCCAGCAGAACTTTTTGAGGGTGGACGGACACGCCCGCGGGCAATCAGGTGTTGCGGGCAGGCACCGGGGCAGGCCCTGCTGAGTCCCCGAGCGCCACCTGGGTTCCTGCCACCACCCTTGGGCCGGGATTAGGTGCCACCTTGTGCGTAGAAGCCCTGCACACAGGCAAGAAGCCCCCCAGGCCCGCGGCGCACCCGACCCTGGAGCCCCCTGGCCGGCTGCAGCCACAGGGAACGGGGGTTCTGAGTTGGCAGGCCCCATTCCCGAAGCATCCACGGGCACTTCCCGAAGGGCTGACACCTGCTGCGCCTCAGCAGCCAGCCAACCTCCCTCCCTCTGGTCGGGCACTGCAAGCCACACAGCCACTTGTGTCCCCTGTGTCCCTCCCTGGAGGCCGCAGCGTGTTTTGGGTTTTGGGGCGGATGGGCCCCTCTCGGCTTCCGTAGTCCATTTGCCCCCGGAGCCTGCCAGACCCCTGGCTCTAGGAGGCTGCCCAGGGGCGCTGCCAACAGCCCCCAGGTGCTGGCTAGCCGCAGTGGCCGGCCACGGGGGGAGCACACACACCTGCGGGTGTCCTCGGGCCGCACACACGGACTGCCCCGCGCTTCCCGGCGTTGCAAATAGGCCCCCCGGGAAGCCCCGCCGGCCCTAGGGGCTTGTCGGGCGGGGCCGACACACGGTGGGTGAGTGGGGAGGGCTGCTGCTGGCATACACCCACTCCTGAAGCCCACTGGGGCGGTCCAAGGGCGAGGAGCTCAGAGCTCGGTCAGGGCTGTCCCAGCAGAACTTTTTGAGGGTGGACGGACACGCCCGCTGGCCATCAGGTGTTGCGGGCAGGCCCCGGGGTCGGGCCCTGCTGAGTCCCCGAGCGCCACCTGGGTTCCTGCCACCACCCTTGGGCCGGGATGAGGTGCCACCTTGTGCGTAGAAGCCCTGCACACAGGCAAGAAGCCCCCCAGGCCCGCGGCGCACCCGACCCTGGAGCCCCCTGGCCGGCTGCAGCCACAGGGAACGGGGGTTCTGAGTTGGCAGGCCCCATTCCCGAAGCATCCACGGGCACTTCCCGAAGGGCTGACACCTGCTGCGCCTCAGCAGCCAGCCAACCTCCCTCCCTCTGGTCGGGCACTGCAAGCCACACAGCCACTTGTGTCCCCTGTGTCCCTCCCTGGAGGCCGCAGCGCGTTTTGGGTTTTGGCGCGGACGGGCCCCTCTCGGCTTCCGTAGTCCATTTGCCCCCGGAGCCTGCCAGACCCCTGGCTCTAGGAGGCTGCCCAGGGGCGCTGCCCACAGCCCCCAGGTGCTGGCTAGCCACAGCAGCCGGCCACGGGGGAGCACACACACCTGCGGGTGTCCCCGGGCCGCACACTCGGACTGCCCCGCGCTTCCCGGCGTTGCAAAAGGTGCCCCGGGAAGCCCCGCCGGCCCTAGGGGCTTGTCGGGCGGGGCCGACGCACGGTGGGTGAGTGGGGAGGGCTGCTGCTGGCACACACCCACTCCTGAAGCCCACTGGGGCGGTCCAAGGGCGAGGAGCTCGGAGCTCGGTCAGGGCTGTCCCAGCAGAACTTTTTGAGGGTGGACGGACACGCCCGCGGGCAATCAGGTGTTGCGGGCAGGCCCCGGGGGCAGGCCCTGCTGAGTCCCCGAGCGCCACCTGGGTTCCTGCCACCACCCTTGGGCCGGGATGAGGTGCCACCTTGTGCGTAGAAGCCCTGCACACAGGCAAGAAGCCCCCCAGGCCCGCGGCGCACCCGACCCTGGAGCCCCCTGGCCGGCTGCAGCCACAGGGAACGGGGGTTCTTTGTTGGCAGGCCCCATTCCCGAAGCATCCACGGGCACTTCCCGAAGGGCTGACACCTGCTGCGCCTCAGCAGCCAGCCAACCTCCCTCCCTCTGGTCGGGCACTGCAAGCCACACAGCCACTCGTGTCCCCTGTGTCCCTCCCTGGAGGCCGCAGCGCGTTTTGGGTTTTGGCGCGGACGGGCCCCTCTCGGCTTCCGTTGTCCAATTGCCCCCGGAGCCTGCCAGACCCCTGGCTCTAGGAGGCTGCCCAGGGGCGCTGGCAACAGCCCTCAGGTGCTGGCTAGCCGCAGCAGCCGGCCACGGGGGAGCACACACACCTGCGGGTGTCCCCAGGCCGCACACACGGACTGCCCCGCTCTTCCCGGTGTTGCAAATAGGTCCCCCGGGAAGCCCCGCCGGCCCTAGGGGCTTGTCGGGCGGGGCCGACGCACGGTGGGTGAGTGGGGAGGGCTGCTGCTGGCACACACCCACTCCTGAAGCCCACTGGGGCGGTCCAAGGGCGAGGAGCTCGGTCAGGGCTGTCCCAGCAGAGCTTTCTGAGGGTGGACGGACACGCCCGCGGGCAATCAGGTGTTGCGGGCAGGCCCCGGGGGCAGGCCCTGCTGAGTCCCCGAGCGCCACCTGGGTTCCTGCCACCACCCTTGGGCCGGGATGAGGTGCCACCTTGTGCGTAGAAGCCCTGCACACAGGCAAGAAGCCCCCCAGGCCCGCGGCGCACCCGACCCTGGAGCCCCCTGGCCGGCTGCAGCCACAGGGAACGGGGGTTCTGAGTTGGCAGGCCCCATTCCCGAAGCATCCACGGGCACTTCCCGAAGGGCTGACACCTGCTGCGCCTCAGCAGCCAGCCAACCTCCCTCCCTCTGGCCGGGCACTGCAAGCCACACAGCCACTTGTGTCCCCTGTGTCCCTCCCTGGAGGCCGCTGCGCGTTTTGGGTTTTGGCGCGGACGGGCCCCTCTCAGCTTCCGTAGTCCATTTGCCCCTGGAGCCTGCCAGACCCCTGGCTCTAGGAGGCTGCCCAGGGGCGCTGCCAACAGCCCCCAGGTGCTGGCTAGCCACAGCAGCCGGCCACGGGGGAGCACACACACCTGCGGGTGTCCCCGGGCCGCACACTCGGACTGCCCCGCGCTTCCCGGCGTTGCAAATAGGTCCCCCGGGAAGCCCCGCCGGCCCTAGGGGCTTGTCGGGCGGGGCCGACGCACGGTGGGTGAGTGGGGAGGGCTGCTGCTGGCACACACCCACTCCTGAAGCCCACTGGGGCGATCCAAGGGCGATGAGCTCGGAGCTCGGTCAGGGCTGTCCCAGCAGAACTTTTTGAGGGTGGACGGACACGCCCGCGGGCAATCAGGTGTTGCGGGCAGGCCCCGGGGGCAGGCCCTGCTGAGTCCCCGAGCGCCACCTGGGTTCCTGCCACCACCCTTGGGCCGGGATGAGGTGCCACCTTGTGCGTAGAAGCCCTGCACACAGGCAAGAAGCCCCCCAGGCCCGCGGCGCACCCGACCCTGGAGCCCCCTGGCCGGATGCAGCCACAGGGAACGGGGGTTCTGAGTTGGCAGGCCCCATTCCCGAAGCATCCACGGGCACTTCCCGAAGGGCTGACACCTGCTGCGCCTCAGCAGCCAGCCAACCTCCCTCCCTCTGGTCGGGCACTGCAAGCCACACAGCCACTTGTGTCCCCTGTGTCCCTCCCTGGAGGCCGCAGCGCGTTTTGGGTTTTGGCGCGGACGGGCCCCTCTCGGCTTCCGTAGTCCATTTGCCCCCGGAGCCTGCCAGACCCCTGGCTCTAGGAGGCTGCCCAGGGGCGCTGCCCACAGCCCCCAGGTGCTGGCTAGCCACAGCAGCCGGCCACGGGGGAGCACACACACCTGCGGGTGTCCCCGGGCCGCACACTCGGACTGCCCCGCGCTTCCCGGCGTTGCAAAAGGTCCCCCGGGAAGCCCCGCCGGCCCTAGGGGCTTGTCGGGCGGGGCCGACGCACGGTGGGTGAGTGGGGAGGGCTGCTGCTGGCACACACCCACTCCTGAAGCCCACTGGGGCGGTCCAAGGGCGAGGAGCTCGGAGCTCGGTCAGGGCTGTCCCAGCAGAACTTTTTGAGGGTGGACGGACACGCCCGCGGGCAATCAGGTGTTGCGGGCAGGCCCCGGGGGCAGGCCCTGCTGAGTCCCCGAGCGCCACCTGGGTTCCTGCCACCACCCTTGGGCCGGGATGAGGTGCCACCTTGTGCGTAGAAGCCCTGCACACAGGCAAGAAGCCCCCCAGG
Organism: Lepus europaeus; assembly: GCF_033115175.1. Classification (NCBI taxonomy): domain Eukaryota; kingdom Metazoa; phylum Chordata; class Mammalia; order Lagomorpha; family Leporidae; genus Lepus; species Lepus europaeus. The sequence continues at coordinate 311,452 of NW_026909305.1, forward strand.
CCCGCGGCGCACCCGACCCTGGAGCCCCCTGGCCGGCTGCAGCCACAGGGAACGGGGGTTCTTTGTTGGCAGGCCCCATTCCCGAAGCATCCACGGGCACTTCCCGAAGGGCTGACACCTGCTGCGCCTCAGCAGCCAGCCAACCTCCCTCCCTCTGGTCGGGCACTGCAAGCCACACAGCCACTTGTGTCCCCTGTGACCCTCCCTGGAGGCCGCAGCGCGTTTTGGGTTTTGGCGCGGACGGGCCCCTCTCGGCTTCCGTTGTCCATTTGCCCCCGGAGCCTGCCAGACCCCTGGCTCTAGGAGGCTGCCCAGGGGCGCTGCCAACAGCCCCCAGGTGCTGGCTAGCCGCAGCAGCCGGCCACGGGGGAGCACACACACCTGCGGGTGTCCCCGGGCCGCACACTCGGACTGCCCCGCGCTTCCCGGCGTTGCAAATAGGTCCCCCGGGAAGCCCCGCCGGCCCTAGGGGCTTGTCGGGCGGGGCCGACGCATGGTGGGTGAGTGGGGAGGGCTGCTGCTGGCACACACCCACTCCTGAAGCCCACTGGGGCGGTCCAAGGGCGAGGAGCTCCGAGCTAGTTCAGGGCTGTCCCAGCAGAACTTTTTGAGGGTGGACGGACACGCCCGCGGGCAATCAGGTGTTGCGGGCAGGCACCGGGGCAGGCCCTGCTGAGTCCCCGAGCGCCACCTGGGTTCCTGCCACCACCCTTGGGCCGGGATTAGGTGCCACCTTGTGCGTAGAAGCCCTGCACACAGGCAAGAAGCCCCCCAGGCCCGCGGCGCACCCGACCCTGGAGCCCCCTGGCCGGCTGCAGCCACAGGGAACGGGGGTTCTGAGTTGGCAGGCCCCATTCCCGAAGCATCCACGGGCACTTCCCGAAGGGCTGACACCTGCTGCGCCTCAGCAGCCAGCCAACCTCCCTCCCTCTGGTCGGGCACTGCAAGCCACACAGCCACTTGTGTCCCCTGTGTCCCTCCCTGGAGGCCGCAGCGTGTTTTGGGTTTTGGGGCGGATGGGCCCCTCTCGGCTTCCGTAGTCCATTTGCCCCCGGAGCCTGCCAGACCCCTGGCTCTAGGAGGCTGCCCAGGGGCGCTGCCAACAGCCCCCAGGTGCTGGCTAGCCGCAGTGGCCGGCCACGGGGGGAGCACACACACCTGCGGGTGTCCTCGGGCCGCACACACGGACTGCCCCGCGCTTCCCGGCGTTGCAAATAGGCCCCCCGGGAAGCCCCGCCGGCCCTAGGGGCTTGTCGGGCGGGGCCGACACACGGTGGGTGAGTGGGGAGGGCTGCTGCTGGCATACACCCACTCCTGAAGCCCACTGGGGCGGTCCAAGGGCGAGGAGCTCAGAGCTCGGTCAGGGCTGTCCCAGCAGAACTTTTTGAGGGTGGACGGACACGCCCGCTGGCCATCAGGTGTTGCGGGCAGGCCCCGGGGTCGGGCCCTGCTGAGTCCCCGAGCGCCACCTGGGTTCCTGCCACCACCCTTGGGCCGGGATGAGGTGCCACCTTGTGCGTAGAAGCCCTGCACACAGGCAAGAAGCCCCCCAGGCCCGCGGCGCACCCGACCCTGGAGCCCCCTGGCCGGCTGCAGCCACAGGGAACGGGGGTTCTGAGTTGGCAGGCCCCATTCCCGAAGCATCCACGGGCACTTCCCGAAGGGCTGACACCTGCTGCGCCTCAGCAGCCAGCCAACCTCCCTCCCTCTGGTCGGGCACTGCAAGCCACACAGCCACTTGTGTCCCCTGTGTCCCTCCCTGGAGGCCGCAGCGCGTTTTGGGTTTTGGCGCGGACGGGCCCCTCTCGGCTTCCGTAGTCCATTTGCCCCCGGAGCCTGCCAGACCCCTGGCTCTAGGAGGCTGCCCAGGGGCGCTGCCCACAGCCCCCAGGTGCTGGCTAGCCACAGCAGCCGGCCACGGGGGAGCACACACACCTGCGGGTGTCCCCGGGCCGCACACTCGGACTGCCCCGCGCTTCCCGGCGTTGCAAAAGGTGCCCCGGGAAGCCCCGCCGGCCCTAGGGGCTTGTCGGGCGGGGCCGACGCACGGTGGGTGAGTGGGGAGGGCTGCTGCTGGCACACACCCACTCCTGAAGCCCACTGGGGCGGTCCAAGGGCGAGGAGCTCGGAGCTCGGTCAGGGCTGTCCCAGCAGAACTTTTTGAGGGTGGACGGACACGCCCGCGGGCAATCAGGTGTTGCGGGCAGGCCCCGGGGGCAGGCCCTGCTGAGTCCCCGAGCGCCACCTGGGTTCCTGCCACCACCCTTGGGCCGGGATGAGGTGCCACCTTGTGCGTAGAAGCCCTGCACACAGGCAAGAAGCCCCCCAGGCCCGCGGCGCACCCGACCCTGGAGCCCCCTGGCCGGCTGCAGCCACAGGGAACGGGGGTTCTTTGTTGGCAGGCCCCATTCCCGAAGCATCCACGGGCACTTCCCGAAGGGCTGACACCTGCTGCGCCTCAGCAGCCAGCCAACCTCCCTCCCTCTGGTCGGGCACTGCAAGCCACACAGCCACTCGTGTCCCCTGTGTCCCTCCCTGGAGGCCGCAGCGCGTTTTGGGTTTTGGCGCGGACGGGCCCCTCTCGGCTTCCGTTGTCCAATTGCCCCCGGAGCCTGCCAGACCCCTGGCTCTAGGAGGCTGCCCAGGGGCGCTGGCAACAGCCCTCAGGTGCTGGCTAGCCGCAGCAGCCGGCCACGGGGGAGCACACACACCTGCGGGTGTCCCCAGGCCGCACACACGGACTGCCCCGCTCTTCCCGGTGTTGCAAATAGGTCCCCCGGGAAGCCCCGCCGGCCCTAGGGGCTTGTCGGGCGGGGCCGACGCACGGTGGGTGAGTGGGGAGGGCTGCTGCTGGCACACACCCACTCCTGAAGCCCACTGGGGCGGTCCAAGGGCGAGGAGCTCGGTCAGGGCTGTCCCAGCAGAGCTTTCTGAGGGTGGACGGACACGCCCGCGGGCAATCAGGTGTTGCGGGCAGGCCCCGGGGGCAGGCCCTGCTGAGTCCCCGAGCGCCACCTGGGTTCCTGCCACCACCCTTGGGCCGGGATGAGGTGCCACCTTGTGCGTAGAAGCCCTGCACACAGGCAAGAAGCCCCCCAGGCCCGCGGCGCACCCGACCCTGGAGCCCCCTGGCCGGCTGCAGCCACAGGGAACGGGGGTTCTGAGTTGGCAGGCCCCATTCCCGAAGCATCCACGGGCACTTCCCGAAGGGCTGACACCTGCTGCGCCTCAGCAGCCAGCCAACCTCCCTCCCTCTGGCCGGGCACTGCAAGCCACACAGCCACTTGTGTCCCCTGTGTCCCTCCCTGGAGGCCGCTGCGCGTTTTGGGTTTTGGCGCGGACGGGCCCCTCTCAGCTTCCGTAGTCCATTTGCCCCTGGAGCCTGCCAGACCCCTGGCTCTAGGAGGCTGCCCAGGGGCGCTGCCAACAGCCCCCAGGTGCTGGCTAGCCACAGCAGCCGGCCACGGGGGAGCACACACACCTGCGGGTGTCCCCGGGCCGCACACTCGGACTGCCCCGCGCTTCCCGGCGTTGCAAATAGGTCCCCCGGGAAGCCCCGCCGGCCCTAGGGGCTTGTCGGGCGGGGCCGACGCACGGTGGGTGAGTGGGGAGGGCTGCTGCTGGCACACACCCACTCCTGAAGCCCACTGGGGCGATCCAAGGGCGATGAGCTCGGAGCTCGGTCAGGGCTGTCCCAGCAGAACTTTTTGAGGGTGGACGGACACGCCCGCGGGCAATCAGGTGTTGCGGGCAGGCCCCGGGGGCAGGCCCTGCTGAGTCCCCGAGCGCCACCTGGGTTCCTGCCACCACCCTTGGGCCGGGATGAGGTGCCACCTTGTGCGTAGAAGCCCTGCACACAGGCAAGAAGCCCCCCAGGCCCGCGGCGCACCCGACCCTGGAGCCCCCTGGCCGGATGCAGCCACAGGGAACGGGGGTTCTGAGTTGGCAGGCCCCATTCCCGAAGCATCCACGGGCACTTCCCGAAGGGCTGACACCTGCTGCGCCTCAGCAGCCAGCCAACCTCCCTCCCTCTGGTCGGGCACTGCAAGCCACACAGCCACTTGTGTCCCCTGTGTCCCTCCCTGGAGGCCGCAGCGCGTTTTGGGTTTTGGCGCGGACGGGCCCCTCTCGGCTTCCGTAGTCCATTTGCCCCCGGAGCCTGCCAGACCCCTGGCTCTAGGAGGCTGCCCAGGGGCGCTGCCCACAGCCCCCAGGTGCTGGCTAGCCACAGCAGCCGGCCACGGGGGAGCACACACACCTGCGGGTGTCCCCGGGCCGCACACTCGGACTGCCCCGCGCTTCCCGGCGTTGCAAAAGGTCCCCCGGGAAGCCCCGCCGGCCCTAGGGGCTTGTCGGGCGGGGCCGACGCACGGTGGGTGAGTGGGGAGGGCTGCTGCTGGCACACACCCACTCCTGAAGCCCACTGGGGCGGTCCAAGGGCGAGGAGCTCGGAGCTCGGTCAGGGCTGTCCCAGCAGAACTTTTTGAGGGTGGACGGACACGCCCGCGGGCAATCAGGTGTTGCGGGCAGGCCCCGGGGGCAGGCCCTGCTGAGTCCCCGAGCGCCACCTGGGTTCCTGCCACCACCCTTGGGCCGGGATGAGGTGCCACCTTGTGCGTAGAAGCCCTGCACACAGGCAAGAAGCCCCCCAGGCCCGCGGCGCACCCGACCCTGGAGCCCCCTGGCCGGCTGCAGCCACAGGGAACGGGGGTTCTTTGTTGGCAGGCCCCATTCCCGAAGCATCCACGGGCACTTCCCGAAGGGCTGACACCTGCTGCGCCTCAGCAGCCAGCCAACCTCCCTCCCTCTGGTCGGGCACTGCAAGCCACACAGCCACTCGTGTCCCCTGTGTCCCTCCCTGGAGGCCGCAGCGCGTTTTGGGTTTTGGCGCGGACGGGCCCCTCTCGGCTTCCGTTGTCCAATTGCCCCCGGAGCCTGCCAGACCCCTGGCTCTAGGAGGCTGCCCAGGGGCGCTGGCAACAGCCCTCAGGTGCTGGCTAGCCGCAGCAGCCGGCCACGGGGGAGCACACACACCTGCGGGTGTCCCCAGGCCGCACACACGGACTGCCCCGCGCTTCCCGGTGTTGCAAATAGGTCCCCCGGGAAGCCCCGCCGGCCCTAGGGGCTTGTCGGGCGGGGCCGACGCACGGTGGGTGAGTGGGGAGGGCTGCTGCTGGCACACACCCACTCCTGAAGCCCACTGGGGCGGTCCAAGGGCGAGGAGCTCGGTCAGGGCTGTCCCAGCAGAGCTTTCTGAGGGTGGACGGACACGCCCGCGGGCAATCAGGTGTTGCGGGCAGGCCCCGGGGGCAGGCCCTGCTGAGTCCCCGAGCGCCACCTGGGTTCCTGCCACCACCCTTGGGCCGGGATGAGGTGCCACCTTGTGCGTAGAAGCCCTGCACACAGGCAAGAAGCCCCCCAGGCCCGCGGCGCACCCGACCCTGGAGCCCCCTGGCCGGCTGCAGCCACAGGGAACGGGGGTTCTGAGTTGGCAGGCCCCATTCCCGAAGCATCCACGGGCACTTCCCGAAGGGCTGACACCTGCTGCGCCTCAGCAGCCAGCCAACCTCCCTCCCTCTGGCCGGGCACTGCAAGCCACACAGCCACTTGTGTCCCCTGTGTCCCTCCCTGGAGGCCGCTGCGCGTTTTGGGTTTTGGCGCGGACGGGCCCCTCTCAGCTTCCGTAGTCCATTTGCCCCTGGAGCCTGCCAGACCCCTGGCTCTAGGAGGCTGCCCAGGGGCGCTGCCAACAGCCCCCAGGTGCTGGCTAGCCACAGCAGCCGGCCACGGGGGAGCACACACACCTGCGGGTGTCCCCGGGCCGCACACTCGGACTGCCCCGCGCTTCCCGGCGTTGCAAATAGGTCCCCCGGGAAGCCCCGCCGGCCCTAGGGGCTTGTCGGGCGGGGCCGACGCACGGTGGGTGAGTGGGGAGGGCTGCTGCTGGCACACACCCACTCCTGAAGCCCACTGGGGCGATCCAAGGGCGATGAGCTCGGAGCTCGGTCAGGGCTGTCCCAGCAGAACTTTTTGAGGGTGGACGGACACGCCCGCGGGCAATCAGGTGTTGCGGGCAGGCCCCGGGGGCAGGCCCTGCTGAGTCCCCGAGCGCCACCTGGGTTCCTGCCACCACCCTTGGGCCGGGATGAGGTGCCACCTTGTGCGTAGAAGCCCTGCACACAGGCAAGAAGCCCCCCAGGCCCGCGGCGCACCCGACCCTGGAGCCCCCTGGCCGGATGCAGCCACAGGGAACGGGGGTTCTGAGTTGGCAGGCCCCATTCCCGAAGCATCCACGGGCACTTCCCGAAGGGCTGACACCTGCTGCGCCTCAGCAGCCAGCCAACCTCCCTCCCTCTGGTCGGGCACTGCAAGCCACACAGCCACTTGTGTCCCCTGTGTCCCTCCCTGGAGGCCGCAGCGCGTTTTGGGTTTTGGCGCGGACGGGCCCCTCTCAGCTTCCGTAGTCCATTTGCCCCTGGAGCCTGCCAGACCCCTGGCTCTAGGAGGCTGCCCAGGGGCGCTGCCAACAGCCCCCAGGTGCTGGCTAGCCACAGCAGCCGGCCACGGGGGAGCACACACACCTGCGGTTGTCCCCGGGCCGCACACTCGGACTGCCCCGCGCTTCCCGGCGTTGCAAATAGGCCCCCGGGAAGCCCCGCCGGCCCTAGGGGCTTGTCGGGCGGGGCCGACCCACGGTGGGTGAGTGGGGAGGGCTGCTGCTGGCACACACCCACTCCTGAAGCCCACTGGGGCGGTGCAAGGGCGAGGAGCTCGGAGCTCGGTCAGGGCTGTCCCAGCAGAACTTTTTGAGGGTGGACGGACACGCCCGCGGGCAATCAGGTGTTGCGGGCAGGCCCCGGGGGCAGGCCCTGCTGAGTCCCCGAGCGCCACCTGGGTTCCTGCCACCACCCTTGGGCCGGGATGAGGTGCCACCTTGTGCGTAGAAGCCCTGCACACAGGCAAGAAGCCCCCCAGGCCCGCGGCGCACCCGACCCTGGAGCCCCCTGGCCGGCTGCAGCCACAGGGAACGGGGGTTCTTTGTTGGCAGGCCCCATTCCCGAAGCATCCACGGGCACTTCCCGAAGGGCTGACACCTGCTGCGCCTCAGCAGCCAGCCAACCTCCCTCCCTCTGGTTGGGCACTGCAAGCCACGCAGCCACTTGTGTCCCCTGTGTCCCTCCCTGGAGGCCGCAGCGCGTTTTGGGTTTTGGCGCGGACGGGCCCCTCTCGGCTTCCGTTGTCCATTTGCCCCCGGAGCCTGCCAGACCCCTGGCTCTAGGAGGCTGCCCAGGGGCGCTGCCAACAGCCCTCAGGTGCTGGCTAGCCGCAGCAGCCGGCCACGGGGGAGCACACACACCTGCGGGTGTCCCCAGGCCGCACACACGGACTGCCCCGCGCTTCCCGGTGTTGCAAATAGGTCCCCCACGAAGCCCCGCCGGCCCTAGGGGCTTGTCGGGCGGGGCCGACGCACGGTGGGTGAGTGGGGAGGGCTGCTGCTGGCACACACCCACTCCTGAAGCCCACTGGGGCGGTCCAAGTGCGAGGAGCTCGGTCAGGGCTGTCCCAGCAGAGCTTTCTGAGGGTGGACGGACACGCCCGCGGGCAATCAGGTGTTGCGGGCAGGCCCCGGGGGCAGGCCCTGCTGAGTCCCCGAGCGCCACCTGGGTTCCTGCCACCACCCTTGGGCCGGGATGAGGTGCCACCTTGTGCGTAGAAGCCCTGCACACAGGCAAGAAGCCCCCCAGGCCCGCGGCGCACCCGACCCTGGAGCCCCCTGGCCGGCTGCAGCCACAGGGAACGGGGGTTCTGAGTTGGCAGGCCCCATTCCCGAAGCATCCACGGGCACTTCCCGAAGGGCTGACACCTGCTGCGCCTCAGCAGCCAGCCAACCTCCCTCCCTCTGGTCGGGCACTGCAAGCCACACAGCCACTTGTGTCCCCTGTGTCCCTCCCTGGAGGCCGCAGCGCGTTTTGGGTTTTGGCGCGGACGGGCCCATCTCGGCTTCCGTAGTCCATTTGCCCCTGGAGCCTGCCAGACCCCTGGCTCTAGGAGGCTGCCCAGGGGCGCTGCCAACAGCCCCCAGGTGCTGGCTAGCCGCAGCAGCCGGCCACGGGGGGAGCACACACACCTGCGGGTGTCCCCAGGCCGCACACACCAATTGCCCCGAGCTTCCCGGCGTTGCAAATAGGTCCCCCGGGAAGCCCCGCCGGCCCTAGGGGCTTGTCGGGCAGGGCCGACGCACGGTGGGTGAGTGGGGAGGGCTGCTGCTGGCACACACCCACTCCTGAAGCCCACTGGGGCGGTCCAAGGGCGAGGAGTTCGGTCAGGGCTGTCCCAGCAGAGCTTTCTGAGGGTGGACGGACACGCCCGCGGGCAATCAGGTGTTGCGGGCAGGCCCCGGGGGCAGGCCCTGCTGAGTCCCCGAGCGCCACCTGGGTTCCTGCCACCACCCTTGGGCCGGGATGAGGTGCCACCTTGTGCGTAGAAGCCCTGCACACAGGCAAGAAGCCCCCCAGGCCCGCGGCGCACCCGACCCTGGAGCCCCCTGGCCGGCTGCAGCCACAGGGAACGGGGGTTCTTTGTTGGCAGGCCCCATTCCCGAAGCATCCACGGGCACTTCCCGAAGGGCTGACACCTGCTGCGCCTCAGCAGCCAGCCAACCTCCCTCCCTCTGGTCGGGCACTGCAAGCCACACAGCCACTCGTGTCCCCTGTGTCCCTCCCTGGAGGCCGCAGCGCGTTTTGGGTTTTGGCGCGGACGGGCCCCTCTCGGCTTCCGTTGTCCAATTGCCCCCGGAGCCTGCCAGACCCCTGGCTCTAGGAGGCTGCCCAGGGGCGCTGGCAACAACCCTCAGGTGCTGGCTAGCCGCAGCATCCGGCCACGGGGGAGCACACACACCTGCGGGTGTCCCCAGGCCGCACACACGGACTGCCCCGCGCTTCCCGGTGTTGCAAATAGGTCCCCCGGGAAGCCCCGCCGGCCCTAGGGGCTTGTCGGGCGGGGCCGACGCACGGTGGGTGAGTGGGGAGGGCTGCTGCTGGCACACACCCACTCCTGAAGCCCACTGGGGCGGTCCAAGTGCGAGGAGCTCGGTCAGGGCTGTCCAAGCAGAGCTTTCTGAGGGTGGACGGACACGCCCGCGGGCAATCAGGTGTTGCGGGCAGGCCCCGGGGGCAGGCCCTGCTGAGTCCCCGAGCGCCACCTGGGTTCCTGCCACCACCCTTGGGCCGGGATGAGGTGCCACCTTGTGCGTAGAAGCCCTGCACACAGGCAAGAAGCCCCCCAGGCCCGCGGCGCACCCGACCCTGGAGCCCCCTGGCCGGCTGCAGCCACAGGGAACGGGGGTTCTGAGTTGGCAGGCCCCATTCCCGAAGCATCCACGGGCACTTCCCGAAGGGCTGACACCTGCTGCGCCTCAGCAGCCAGCCAACCTCCCTCCCTCTGGCCGGGCACTGCAAGCCACACAGCCACTTGTGTCCCCTGTGTCCCTCCCTGGAGGCCGCTGCGCGTTTTGGGTTTTGGCGCGGACGGGCCCCTCTCAGCTTCCGTAGTCCATTTGCCCCTGGAGCCTGCCAGACCCCTGGCTCTAGGAGGCTGCCCAGGGGCGCTGCCAACAGCCCCCAGGTGCTGGCTAGCCACAGCAGCCGGCCACGGGGGAGCACACACACCTGCGGGTGTCCCCGGGCCGCACACTCGGACTGCCCCGCGCTTCCCGGCGTTGCAAATAGGTCCCCCGGGAAGCCCCGCCGGCCCTAGGGGCTTGTCGGGCGGGGCCGACGCACGGTGGGTGAGTGGGGAGGGCTGCTGCTGGCACACACCCACTCCTGAAGCCCACTGGGGCGATCCAAGGGCGATGAGCTCGGAGCTCGGTCAGGGCTGTCCCAGCAGAACTTTTTGAGGGTGGACGGACACGCCCGCGGGCAATCAGGTGTTGCGGGCAGGCCCCGGGGGCAGGCCCTGCTGAGTCCCCGAGCGCCACCTGGGTTCCTGCCACCACCCTTGGGCCGGGATGAGGTGCCACCTTGTGCGTAGAAGCCCTGCACACAGGCAAGAAGCCCCCCAGGCCCGCGGCGCACCCGACCCTGGAGCCCCCTGGCCGGCTGCAGCCACAGGGAACGGGGGTTCTTTGTTGGCAGGCCCCATTCCCGAAGCATCCACGGGCACTTCCCGAAGGGCTGACACCTGCTGCGCCTCAGCAGCCAGCCAACCTCCCTCCCTCTGGTCGGGCACTGCAAGCCACACAGCCACTCGTGTCCCCTGTGTCCCTCCCTGGAGGCCGCAGCGCGTTTTGGGTTTTGGCGCGGACGGGCCCCTCTCGGCTTCCGTTGTCCAATTGCCCCCGGAGCCTGCCAGACCCCTGGCTCTAGGAGGCTGCCCAGGGGCGCTGGCAACAGCCCTCAGGTGCTGGCTAGCCGCAGCAGCCGGCCACGGGGGAGCACACACACCTGCGGGTGTCCCCAGGCCGCACACACGGATGGCCCCGCGCTTCCCGGTGTTGCAAATAGGTCCCCCGGGAAGCCCCGCCGGCCCTAGGGGCTTGTCGGGCGGGGCCGACGCACGGTGGGTGAGTGGGGAGGGCTGCTGCTGGCACACACCCACTCCTGAAGCCCACTGGGGCGGTCCAAGGGCGAGGAGCTCGGTCAGGGCTGTCCCAGCAGAGCTTTCTGAGGGTGGACGGACACGCCCGCGGGCAATCAGGTGTTGCGGGCAGGCCCCGGGGGCAGGCCCTGCTGAGTCCCCGAGCGCCACCTGGGTTCCTGCCACCACCCTTGGGCCGGGATGAGGTGCCACCTTGTGCGTAGAAGCCCTGCACACAGGCAAGAAGCCCCCCAGGCCCGCGGCGCACCCGACCCTGGAGCCCCCTGGCCGGCTGCAGCCACAGGGAACGGGGGTTCTGAGTTGGCAGGCCCCATTCCCGAAGCATCCACGGGCACTTCCCGAAGGGCTGACACCTGCTGCGCCTCAGCAGCCAGCCAACCTCCCTCCCTCTGGCCGGGCACTGCAAGCCACACAGCCACTTGTGTCCCCTGTGTCCCTCCCTGGAGGCCGCAGCGCGTTTTGGGTTTTGGCGCGGACGGGCCCCTCTCGGCTTCCGTAGTCCATTTGCCCCTGGAGCCTGCCAGACCCCTGGCTCTAGGAGGCTGCCCAGGGGCGCTGCCAACAGCCCCCAGGTGCTGGCTAGCCGCAGTGGCCGGCCACGGGGGGAGCACACACACCTGCGGGTGTCCCCGGGCCGCACACATGGACTGCCCCGCGCTTCCCGGCGTTGCAAATAGGCCCCCCGGGAAGCCTCGCCGGCCCTAGGGGCTTGTCGGGCGGGGCCGACGCACGGTGGGTGAGTGGGGAGGGCTGCTGCTGGCACACACCCACTCCTGAAGCCCACTGGGGCGGACCAAGGGCGAGGAGCTCGGAGCTCGGTCAGGGCTGTCCCAGCAGAACTTTTTGAGGGTGGACGGACATGCCCGCGGGCAATCAGGTGTTGCGGGCAGGCCCCGGGGGCAGGCCCTGCTGAGTCCCCGAGCGCCACCTGGGTTCCTGCCACCACCCTTGGGCCGGGATGAGGTGCCACCTTGTGCGTAGAAGCCCTGCACACAGGCAAGAAGCCCCCCAGGCCCGCGGCGCACCCGACCCTGGAGCCCCCTGGCCGGCTGCAGCCACAGGGAACGGGGGTTCTTTGTTGGCAGGCCCCATTCCCGAAGCATCCACGGGCACTTCCCGAAGGGCTGACACCTGCTGC